>NC_056744.1:1444546151-1444901151 GCF_019279795.1 Protopterus annectens | reverse complement strand
CTGCCCTGATAATGCCCCCCCACCCGATCAGGGAGGCGTCCGATGTTTCTGTGGCGACCGGGGAGGGAGGAACAAAGGGTCTGTCCTGATGGACTTGAGGGGACAATATCCACCAGGTCAGATGCCTTTTGCAAATCGGAGTTATCATGATCCTGTGACGCATGGGAAGTCGTTGAAAAGACCATTGGGCGAACAGCATCCACTGTAGGAGACGCATGTAAAAGCGGGCAAGGGGAAGAAGTGTTATGGCGGCCGCCATAAGACCCAATACTTTCAGGGCAAATCTGGCCTGAATTTTGTCGCTCTGGAGAAGCACATGATGTGGTTTTGAATATCCAAGATACTTTGATCTGTTAACTTTGCTGAAAGCTGTACGGTGTCCAATTTGGCGCCTATAAAGGTAATAGATTGACAAGGCGACAAGGCAGATTTTTCGAAATTTATAGAGCTCCCTAGCCCTCTGCAAATGTGAATGGTGTAATCTCTGGCTTGGAGAAGTTGATGCCTGGTGGTGGCAGTGAGGAGCCAGTCGTCTAGATATGGAAACACCTGGAATCCTTGACGTCTCAGGTGAGCCGTAACCGCTGCCATACATTTGGTGAACATTCTGGGGGCTGTAGCGAGTCCAAACGGCAGGGCTCTGAATTGGAAGTGACTGGCCCCCGGCCGAAAGCGGAGAAACCTTCTGGAGCGCCTGTGAATTTTTATGTGATAGTACGCATCCTGAAGGTCCACCGAGCACATCCAATTGTCCTTGCCCAGAAAGGGTAGAATGGACTTAAGCGTGACCATCCGGAATCTTGTTTTCTTTACAGACTTGTTTAGTTTGCTGAGATCTAATATTGGTCTCCAGTCCCCTGTCTTTTTTGGTACTAAAAAGAACCTTGAGTAGATTCCGGATCTTATTTGGTCTGCTGGGACTGGCTGGATGGCTCTTTTTGCTAGCAGTTTTGATATCTCTGGTACTGCTAGTTCCCTTAGACCGGGAGGAACGTCTGGAAGGGTTCCCTTTTGCTGAATTGGGGTCTGAATAAAGGGAATTTTGTAACCCTCGGATAGGATAGACTGTACCCATTTGTCTTGAGAAAGGGAAAGCCAGGCTTTTGGGTACAGCGATAATCTTCCCCTGACTGCCTCCGAAGGTGGACAATCGGGCAACATCTCAGGGATGTTGGAAGGGTTTGTCAGAGAGAGGCTCCCTGCTACCCTGATTCTGCGGACCCCCTCTGCCCCTAGGGCAGCGTCTGTTGTTGTTACCCCCTCTGCCTCTGGGGGTAAACTGACCTCGTGCGTCAGGCGTGACTCCTTGAGATTTGCGGAACCACATTTTCCCTCCCTTCTGACCTTTTGGGAAAGGTCTTGAAGGGGTGGAGAAACGGACTCCTACGGCAGAAAGTCTTGCCATCTTGTTCGCATCTAGTCAAGGTGTCTTTCACTTGAGGTCCGAACAAGGTCGAACCATCAAAAGGAGAGTTTGTGAAGGAAACCTTGAAGGGGTCTGCAAAATTACAAAGCCGCATCCAGGATTGACGCCTTAAAGCCACTCCTGTGCCTGGCCTCGCTCCATCGGCTGCATATGAAATGAGCCGCATGGAGGAGTTAACAATGGAGTTTAGGATTCCTAGCTGTGAGTTAATTTTATCCTGGGACCCAGCAGCTGACTGATCCTGTAAAACTTCTCCCAACTCTTTAAGACCATCTCTTTGAAGGCGGGTGAAGTGACAAGTAGTTCAGCGACCGCATGGCAAAGGTCACTGAAGAAAATATCCGTTTGCCGTACCTATCCATAGTCCTGGAATCCTTGTTAGGAGGATGGACAGGTACTGAAGGATCAGCTAGTTCCTTCTTGGTGGCTGCAGCCACCACCATAGCATCAACCGGGACACCTTTTATCAAAAACTGCCTATCAGGTGGGGCCGTGATGAATTTAGAAGGCCTCCGAGGAATGGGTTCCACTGAATCCGGGGCCATCAACGCCTTCCGAGCCACCACGTCCATAAGAGGATCGAAAGGCGGAGACACCCAGGAGGTGGAGGGTCGAGACCCGAACGCCTCCAGGTATACCGACTTGTCCTCGGAAGGATTAAGGGAAGGCCAGTTCCCCCTCTGCTTAAGGAGGTCAAGGATGTCGGAGAAAGAGACATCCTCAGAGGGGGACCTTGGGGATCCCTCCGACTCATCCAAGTCAGTATCGGATGTAATAGACAAGGGGGAGTCTAGATGTTTCCTCTTACATGTCCTCTTACGTAGAGGCTCACCTGACGGGTCAGGAGAAGCCTCAGAAGAGGAAGATATTCCCAGTGGGGAAACCTGAGGCGTTGGATCTCTGGGTCCGGGAGCAAGAGAGTGGGAAGAGACGTCAGCAGGCACTGTAGTGGGAGGAGCTGATGGAACTGACCGTTGACTACGCCCTGGGGCTAGTACACTCATCACCTCGAAGGCTCCCCCATCAGAGAGGCCAGAAGGCTCCCGCTCCGAAGAGATAGGAACCCCAGGCCGCACCGACAGGGACGGCTCCGAGGCTGATGTCGGGGCTGAGCTCACCAGCGCCAAAGCTCCGAGAGGGAGAACGGGGTCGGACAAGGGTCCGATGCCACTCGCCCCCCTCGGAGCAGACGAGAGAGACCAGACGCCCGGCATCAAGGAGGAGATCGGAGCAGATGACGACTGAGCCGAAGGGGGAGGTATCGGCTCCGAAGCCACAACAGTCACGGCTCCGAGGAGCTCCGGCTCCGAGCTCTGTAGGAGAGTCGAAGGAGGAATGTTAGGTGGATGTGTAATAGCTACCGTCTGATAAGACGGGCTATGGAGCATTTGGGCCAATGCCTGTGACTTTCATAGTCTACTCACCACTCTCTCGAGGTCGTGGTCGGACAGCCTGGACGACCGAGAAGACCGGCTCTGATGGCTCCGCTCCGAGAGCAGGGGTTATCTCGGAGCCGAATGTATAGACTCCAACGAAGGGGATCTTGATCTCTTTCTGAAGATGGGTGGAGCTGAAGGAGCCGAGGATAAGTCGGCTCCAGCCGGAGCAGACAGTGAGTGCCTAGATTTAGCGGTATTGGCGCCAGGTGGAGCCGATACTGTAAGCTGTGACACAGAAGGATCAGCTCCGGCCGGAGCCGATCTCGTCACAGAAAGCGAACCAGTAGCCGATGGCTTAGGGCTTGGAGCTGAAGGCTTTACTGGTTTCGAGGGCTTCCCCGGAGCAGACTTAGTAGGGGAGCTCTCAGGCTTTAATAAGCCCCTCAGTATTAGTTTATTTCTGCGCTCCTGCAGGACTCTTGGGCTGAAGGCGTGGCAGACAGAGCAAGAGTCCTGCAGGTGCAGAGGTCCCAGGCAGTAAACACAAGAAGTGTGACCGTCTGTCAGAGACATTTTCTGACAGCACGAGTCACTCTTCTTGAAGCCTGAGACCTTTGTGTCCTTCGACATAACTGTGTCGAGGGAACACTAAAACAGGGATACAAACACACCCAAACACCACACAGAATCCCTGACAAAAAATTAGGAAAGGGGAGGCTTAAGGCCTAACTGGGAGGGATAAATAACTGGAAAAGGGGAACCAATAACAGGAGATAGGGTTTAAAATCTAACCGTTAAGAGTTAAAACAATAACAGTAGTGGACTAAAACGAAAAGTGACTAAAAGTCTGAAAATTTGAAAACTTACCAGGAGACGGTAAAAATGCACCTCGCAAGCGAAAGCGGCAAACGAGATCTGGGTAGTTATCGCCTTGCATCATGGGAGATAGGGTTGCCTCTAGCCGGTAAAATCAGCTCTAAAGCTTTAGTAAGTGGCCGAGTCGGAGCCGAGGATCGGCTCCGAACTCATCCAGCAAGAATGAAGGCGAGATTGACAACTTAACATCTAGTGTTAGATAGGTAGTACAATGCTCACCACTCCCAATGGTAAGCAGTAGGACTTCCCTCTACCACAGCAAGGTCTGAACACAGAAAAAGTCCTGAAACCAGCAAAGCCTGGGATCTAGACTATACTAGCTAGGAAAGGCGGAAAACGAGCAAACAAGATAGTATTTTTTCGTTTTTGTTTTTTTTATTGGTTAAAATAGACTAAACAATGCAATAATACAGTAAATAAACACAGAAAAGGATAACACACTTCAGTGTGTAGCCCTAAACAATAAATGCAATTACAACTCTACAAAATTAGCAATTTCAAACTTTTTAAATGAAGCAAGGCAAGTGCACAAGTGAAAAATGATTCAAGAGGTAGTAATACAATAGAAGTACCTAGTCTATATATACAGAAAAGCAGCTAAAACACAAACAATTTGGATGCAGTGCAACCTAAGGCAAATACAGTTTTAATAAATGCACTAAAATATACTCTATTTCAAAAATGCTTGAGAAGTTCAGTCAGAACACTAGCAGATTCAGGCAATTTTTTTTAATTTATTTTTTTTTTTTAGAAAGGAGGAACAGAAGGAAAGAAACTATGTGGGTTGGCCTTCTCAGATGTTCTCTCTGAATTAGGTAGAATGAGCTAATGACACTAGACTGGGAGGAGTGTCCAAGATCAAATTTAGAGTAGAGGAGAGCAACTGCAAGGCCAGCAGGTATAAAGTCAAGACACCAATAGGAGGGGAGGGTGAGGAGCTTTAGTCAGAACACACTACAGAAATGTTCATCACTTAAATGAACTGTACTGCAGTGGGAGTCGAACCGGGAATGACTGCTCGTAAGGCGAATGCTCTGCCCACTACACTATTGCTGTACTGCTTCATTTGCAAATAAATCAGCCCTTGCAAGTCTTGAACCCAAGACCCTGCACACCCTAATCAGGGTGATTTACCACTAAGCCATATGGGTAAGTATAATTTCCCTGGATACAGTAAGCTTCAGGCTATAACAAGTGGATTACTAAAGCCTATCCAACCTTGAAGGAGGAAGGATATGATCCAGGAGCTTTTGAAGAATGGTCTTACCAAAGCCTGTCCTGGATCTAGAAAGAATCCAGTTTGTAATTCCTTGTAAAAGGGATGTACAGAGTATATAGCTGCCTCTACAATACTTTGAGTCCACCACCTTCCAATATGCTATCAAAGAAGAGTACAGTTGTGTACACTTACCATAAATGTAGATGTTAGAGTGTATTCACCGGTGCAGTCATTTCATTTGGGTAATCTGCTGGCAGGTTGCACTCAAGTCAGCCTGAATAAAAGTCTTGGGCCCTGCATCGGTTGCTGTCTCCTCTTCCATGACGTCAGGTCGTCAGGGGTATAAAACATGCAGCAGACGCCATTTTAAATCAGTTTTTCTTGCCCCAGATGTCAGGTGCCCCCCAAATGGGGAGCAAAAATATATAACTAAACAGTAAATGTATATAAATGCACCTCAGAAACATTAAATTTACCTTCAACTCAAAGCAAATACACCACAAAGGCTTTTGAGTATAGTGAAGGAAAGAAAAGGTATAGAATGGGGGATGGCGGGTGGGTAACCCGGACTGCAACAGTGAATACGCTCTAACATCTACATTTATGTTAAGTGTACACAAAGTACAGTTTTGTACCTACCATAAATGTAGATGTCCGAACTGGATAGCATCTGCAGTCATAACAAGTGGGTTGTCCTGTCGTCAGGCAGCCCTGCAGTCGGCCGGATTCCAAAGTCCGGGTCCGGCTTCGGCTGATGTCGCACTCCACCCGACGTCATCTCTGTTGGTCTTCGGGTATATAAGCATCAGCCGACGCCATTTTCCTCAGTGTTTCTTGCCCCAGATGCCAGTAGCCCTCTTGCAGGCTAAAATTTGGATAGATGCCAATGTTTCCAAATAGATAGAGGTAAACACAACAATAAGCATATATGTACATATATACAAACAAATACACCATAAAGACTCCCCAACAGCTAGCTATTAGGAGGGTAAACACCCTAGGAGTACTACAGAGGGGAAGGAGGGAGGGTAATCCTGACTGCAGATGCTATCCAGTTCGGACATCTACATTTATGGTAGGTACAAAACTGTACTATGTCCTTCATGGATGCATCTGCAGTCATAACAAGTGGGTAGAATACCATAGCCAACTAGGGAGGAGGATAAAAGTAGATTATGGTGTGTTTAGGATCCCTTGCAGTACAGCAGTGGCAAACCCTGCTTTCGGGATCTGGAATATAGAGGCAAATTATAATGCTTGGCAAATGTATGCACGGAGGTCCAAGTAGCCGCCTCAATAATGTCTTTGGTTGCCACTCCTCGTTAGAAGGCTGTGGTAGTGGCTGTTGCCCTTGTAGAATGAGGTCTTATGTTCTGTGGAATTGGTTTTCCATGGAAGGAGTAACAGTATCGTATGCAATTTCCTATCCATTTGGAGATTGTCTGTTTGGAAATAGCTTTTCCTTCCCTTCCTGTTGCATAGGCTACAAAAAATTGGTCAGTCTTTCTGCTATTTTTGTTCTGTCCAAGTAGTAGCGTAGCTGTCTATGTACATCCAAGGTATGCAGTATTCTTTCCCTCTGTTTTGTGGGTTGGGAAAGAAGGTAGGTAGGTGGATTGCCTGGTTTAAAGACACTCTGGATACCACCTTGGGCATAAATGTAGGATTAGTCCTCATGGACACTCTGTCTTGGTGGAAGATTAGGAAGGGTTGCACTGCCATTAAGGCCTGTAGTTCTGAAACCCTCCTTGCTGAAGTAATTGCTAGTAGGAAAGCAGTTTTCCATGACAGGTGTTGTAGGTCTGCTGTTGCTGCTGGTTCAAAGGGTGATAGTGTCAACTTTTCTAGCACAAAGTTCAAATCCCAAGCTGGTAATGGTGGTTTCCTTGGAGGTTTTACATTCTTGATTCCTCTGAGGAACTGCCTGAGCAAAGGGTGCGAAAAACAGGTGGATCAAAGCTGTATTCTGCTGAAATAGCTGATGCATGTATCTTGATGGAGGAGTAGGACAGGCCTGAATGAAGAAGTTCGCCAGATACTCCAGAATGTTAGGCATATCTATGTTTGACACATCTTTTCCTCTTTCCGTACTCCAAATGACAAACCTTTTCCATTTTCCAGCATAGTTCCTTCTTGTTGAAGGTCTGCGTGCTTCAAGAATAATGTCTTTAACTCTTTGGGAAAGTTCTGGATTAGCTGCTGCTATGTGATGTTCCATGCAGTCAGTTGCAGCGTTTTAGGTTTGGATGTATGATGTTGTAGTTGTTCTGAGTTAACATCAAAGGCATCAGGGTATTGGCCACATATTGTTCGAGACATGCTCTTCAGTAGTGGGTACCAGTGTTGTCTTGGCCAGTTTGGAGCTATCAGGATTATCCTTGGACGTTCTTCCTTGATTTTTAGTAGTACCTTGTGTATCAAAGGAAGAGGTGGGAATGCATATGCTGTTAGGCCTTTCCAGTTGAAGGAGAGTGAGTCCACTTTCCATGCTAGTGGGTGGAATGTCCTTGTGCAGAATTTTTGAGCTGGTGATTGAGAGGTGATGCGAATAGGTCTATCTGTGGCATTCCCCATTTCTTTGAGATGGTCTTGAAGATGTCCGGGTGCAGCTTCCATTCGTGGGCATCCGAAGTGGTTCTGCTTAATATGTCTGCTAGAGTATTGTCTTTCCCGGTACAAATATTGCCTGTAACTGAATGTTGTAGCTGAGTGCCAGGGTCCACAGCTCCAAGGTCATTCTGCATAGGGGGTATGAATGAGTGCCTCCCTGTTTGTTGATGTACCACATGACTGTGGTGTTGTCTGTCCTTATCATCAACTGGCCCTCTGAGAAATGGTTTGAACTTTTGGATTGCCAGTTTTACTGCCAGCATTTCTTTTAGATTGATGTGCAGGTGAAGTTGATCCTGTGTCCACAATCCTTGCACGCATTTGTCCAGCATGTGGGCCCCCCATCCTAGGTCTGAAGCGTCTGTTGTGATGGTCTGGCTTGGTTGACCTCTGCGAAAGGGTAGGCCTGGGTTTGACTGGCATGCCTGAGCCCACCATAGGAACTCCTGTTTTAAGCATGGAATTAGTGGGATTTCTGTTTCTAGACTGTGTCTGTGTTGGGACCATAAATTCTTTAGGTACCACTGTAGTTTCCTCATATGTAGTCTGGCAAATGGGACCAAGATTATGCATGATGCCATGAAGCCCAAGGCCTGCAGAACTTTTCTTGCTGTTAACTTGTTCAGTTTTGTTAGTGCCAAGAAGTAAAGAGGAAGTTCTTTTTGTTTTCTGTAGTCAGGAATGCCATTTGTTGTACTGTGTCCAATTCAGCCCAAGAATGTCCTTGTTTGGGATGGTATCAGCCTTGACTTTTGTAAATTGACTGTGTATCCCAGTCCTTGTAGCAAGTAAATGACCCTTTGTAAATCTGTTGTCAGCTTGCTTTTGTCGTCCCCTTGTAGCAGGCAGTCGTCCAGGTATGGGTAAATTTGAATTCCTGTAGTCTGCAATGGGCGATTACTGATGCCAGGCATTTTGTGAATACTCTGGGCAGTAGATAAGCCAAAGGGCAATGCTGAGAATTGATAGTGCTCTGATCCTGCAAGAAATCTGAGGTATCTTCTGCAGATTGGTCGAATGGGGACGTGCAGGTATGCCTCCTTGAGATCTAGAGTTACCAGCCAAGACTCCTTGCCCAGCATGGGAAGAAGTTGCTGTAGGGTCAGCATTTTGAATTTTGGGACAATGATGTATGTATTTAAGGTGGACAGGTCGAGAATTGGTCTCCAACTTCTTTCCTTTCTTGGAACTAGGAATAGTCTGGAATAGAACCCCTTTCCTTGTTCTGCTGTTGGCACTCTTTCCACAGCTCTCATGTTTGCTAACTCCATTATCTGGCGTAGAGCCTCTGTTTTTTGATTTGGAGGTAGATTTGGCATTCCTCTTTTGACTGGTAAAGTGTGGAAGTGAAACCGGTAACCTTGATCTATGGTTTGTAAAATCCACTTGTCTTTTGTTATGTAGTGCCAGTTCTTTGAAAATAAGGTTAACTTTCCGCCTAGAGGGGCTGCTATTTGTTCCCTGGTAGGCGGATTTAGGATTAAGTCACTGTGGTTGTGCTGATGTAGTAGCAGTGGCTGTGTCTGTGCCTCTGTTGTTACCTTGCCACTGTCGTCCTCTGTAGGCACCTCCTCTGGATTGGTTTCTGCCTCTGGAACGTCTATTCCTGCCCCTTTGAAATTTTGTGGAGTCAGGAAAGGACCAATTTTGGCAGGCCAGTTCCTGCTAAACCTTGGGGGTTGAACCTGCAAGAAATCTTTAACAGTTTGAACAGATTTTGCCTTCTCTTCCATTTTCTTCATAACCTGCTGGGCAGGTGTACCAAACAAACTTGTCTTGTCCATAGGAGCATCTAGCAACTTAGCTTTAACATGATCCGGTAAAGCTTGTTCCTTTAGCCATGCATGCCTTCTTATCACTGTGCCTGTCATGGCTGATCTAAATGAAGCCTCCAGTGCATCATAGCCACATTTTAAGGAATGGTTGCTAACCTGTTGTATGTTATTTACCATCTCTAATACATATTTCTTATCAAGAGATTCATCAGTGGTTAGTTTTTAGTTAACTGATCAAGCATAAACTCTTGGTATTGTATCATGTGAAACTGACAGTTTAAAGCTCTAGCTGAGAGAGTAGCTGAAGTGTAGACCTTTTACCCCATCTGTCTAATGACCTTGCTTCCCTTTCAGAAGGAATAGGGTTTTAGCTGTGGTCGGCTACTGCCTTGGGACCCTGGGATATAGTTTCTGGGTCTGCAAGTGGGGCCTTGTAAAGGTGGTGATGAGTATCTGGCACCCTGTAAAATCTGTCTGGTTTGGCAGGGGCTGGGGGTAAGGAATCTGGAGCGGAGCAAACATCATTGAAAGCATCATCCACCACAGAGAGAACAGGAGGTATAGCTAAGGGCCTGTGCTGTGGGAGGTGCAGAAAGGTCCTAAGTCTTTTGCTGGAGTCTGAAAAATCCTGTTGCTGCCATTGGGACTGTTCTCGCATGGCATGCAAGGTTTCCCCAAAGGAGAATTCTTCTGGATGGAGAAGCAGCTGGAATGGATTCTTCAGCATCAGAATCTTCAAAATTGGAGAAGGGAGCCTCTGGCTGGTCAGTTATGTCTGATTCATCAGCAGAATCATCAGAAGACACTGGCTCAGGGGCTCTGCCCTAGGTCTCTTCTCTGGGGCTGAGAGGCCCTGTCTGGGTGAGATTGAGATCCTCTAATTAAAGAAATTAAATCTTCTGCCAAAGAAAGCATTTGAGAACTAGAAGAGGGCCTGGATGTGGCGGGTTTAACAGGCACTGTTTTAGTAGTCTTGGCTGCTTTAGCCCTGGCGAAGGCCTTAATGGACATGGCTGCTGGAGGCCTAGCAGCACCACGTGCTGGGGTAGAGACATCCAAGGGGATGGTGTCTGATAAGTCGACCACCGTAGTGGGTAAAATTTCTGAGGTCGATTCAAGAGTTGTAGCAGGGGCCTCAGTTGTAAGAATAGGTTCAGCTGTACTTTGATCAGTTTTCTCGGTTTCGGCGAAACCGAGACACTCGCGTTTGCTTTACCGTGGTTTCGGCGAAACCGCGGACCGCGAGTGTCGGTCTTTATCTTTGCGTTTTGGTAGATTGGGTAGTCGGAGGATCC
The DNA here is from genome assembly GCF_019279795.1 of Protopterus annectens. Classification (NCBI taxonomy): domain Eukaryota; kingdom Metazoa; phylum Chordata; order Ceratodontiformes; family Protopteridae; genus Protopterus; species Protopterus annectens. The sequence continues at coordinate 1,444,890,571 of NC_056744.1, read as the reverse complement.
GGCGGCATAATGTACGCAAAATCAGAACCGAAAAACTGTTCTGCAAACTCCGACCGGCGCCTAAGCGTTCGTCGGTTGAAAGAGGCACAGGCGAACAGGCTGCTACGTCGTGGGCTGGGCCTAAACAAGGCAGACAGTAAGAGTGGAAATCTTTATGAGGTATTTGTTTCCCACAGGTTAAACAATTGTTAACTTTTTCTGACATCGGCTGAGGCAAGAAAGAGTCCCCAACGGGTACTTAGCTTTAGAAGTCTTGAAGTAGTATTCGGTAGAAGTAATCTCTGGATCCGACCGACCGGCACTTGCGAACAGCTTCTGCTTGCGCCACGGCAAGAAAGACTGGGGAAAATGGCGTCGGCTGATGCTTATATACCCGAAGACCAACAGAGATGACGTCGGGTGGAGTGCGACATCAGCCGAAGCCGGACCCAGACTTTGGAATCCGGCCGACTGCAGGGCTGCCTGACGACAGGACAACCCACTTGTTATGACTGCAGATGCATCCATGAAGGACATCTGTACTATGTTCTTTATGTTTCACTGTTGCAGTCATTACATTTGGGTAGAATTTTATTTTTATTTATTTATTTTACATTTGTTAACCGGGAGAGTCCGACTGGATACATGTCCATTTTCAGCGGAGGCCCGGGGAGAAAAGCTCCAGGTACATAACAGACATATGAACATTGTTAATGCAAAAAAGGAAGATAGTTGAGTTCTAAATAAAATATAAAGATACATCACATAGCAGCATATTAAAAAAAACATAGGTCAGTTACAAAGGCGAGGCGCCTTGTTAAAAAGCGGTTAAGGATAGTGAGGTAAGAGAAGGGTAAATGATAGTGGTTAATCAGGTTTGGAACAGGGACATTGCCAGAGAGTATTGAGATGGGGTTTAAGCTTTTTTTTGAATTGTAGGAGTGAAGGTTCTGAGGTGAGCATGGTCGCATTTTACCTACAAAGTTTGAGAATAGAGAATCCCCAGCAGAATTACTGGCTTTGGTAGTTTGAGCTAAGATCTTATTGGAGGAGCGTAAAGATTGCAGGTTAATATAGGGGTGAATGATGTTTTTCAGAGCTGGTGTTTTCTCTGGGTGATACAGTATCTGGTGAGCCGTTTTGAGTTGGTTGAAATGGAGTTGGCTGGAAAACTCTAACCACCCTAGTTGCTTCAAGTTAGTGCAGTGGTGCATTCTAAAGGTGTAATTTGTGGCAAATCTAGCTATGTGATTGTAACAAGAAGCAAGTTTAAGGGTTGTCTTGTTTAGGTTTGTAAAAAGGGGGGAGGCATAGAAAAGAGTCGATAGTAGGTGTGTGCTGGCAATTGTAATTTTAGCGTGAGGAGTGAGAAAGTGTTTTACTTTATAGAGAGCGCCAAGCTTTTTATTGACGGTTAGATTGAAATGGGTGTCAAATTTAAGGGAGTTATCAATGGTAACACCTAATAGCTTTGTGTGAGCTTCTGGTGATATAGTGATTCCATTGGAGGATGTAATAGAGAAGGTGGGGGAGAGAGTCTTGTTAGTGGGTGAGAAAGTAAGTAGTTTTGTTTTGTTGGGGTTGAGAACTAGTTGACGACTTGAGAACCATTTTTCTATCAGGTTGAAGGTGTCTTGGTTTGAAGCAGTGAGGTCTGCCAGGTTGGAGGCAGTGCTGATGATAGTCGAATCATCTGCATATTGAATGTATGTGGCATGGGGGATGATTGTGGGCAGGTCATTAACAAAGATGGTGAAGAGAAGAGGGCCAAGAATAGATCCTTGGGGAACTCCAAGTGTAACAGGTAGGCATGTGGATAATTTGTCCTGCCATAGAACAGCCTGTTGCCTATTGGACAGGTAGGATTGGAACCATTTCAGCGTGGAATTGCTGAGTGATAGTTTTTTTAATGTATGGAGGAGTTGAATGTGGTTCACCATATCAAAGGCCTTGAGAGGTCTAAGAAAAGAGCAGATGATAGTTTATTATTGTTTCTGAAGTTATTGATGGTATTAGAAAAGGATAGTAGGGCTGATGTGGTACTGTGATTTGGCCTGAAGCCATGTTGGGAGTTGGCTAGAATTTTATTTTTGGTGAGGTGTTCCATCAGTTGTTTGTGGACACACTTTTCCATAATTTTGGCCAGGGGTGAGAGTATAGCTATAGGTCTGTAGTTGGTTAGCTCTAGTGAGCTACCACCTTTATGGAGAGGAATAATGTGGGACATTTTCCATATGGAGGGGATGAAGGCTTCTGACCGGGTACGGTTTATGATTATGGAGATGGGATAAGAAATTGCCTCAGCTGCTTTTTGCAGAAACTCAGCTGGGAGAAGGTCAGCTGCTAGCTTAGTGGGTTTTAGTTTTTTAAGAAGAGATGTTATAGAGGATATGGGTACTGGATCGAAGGTAAATAGATGATCTGATGTAGTTATAGTATTCTGCTGGTATGGGTAGTGGAGTGGGCTGGTTGTTTGTTTGAATTGTGTGGCCAGGGATTGCATAGTTTCTGTGAAGAAACTATTGAATGTGTTAGCAATGTTTACAGGGCACTGTTGTTTGCAAGTTGTTGGAGTGGGGGTGGTTGCCTGGCCTGGGTGCAGGAGCTTGTTTAAGCCTGCCCAGAATTTTTGTGGATTATTAACGTGTTTATGTTGGAGGTGGAGGAAGAAGGGTTTTTTTTTTATCATTTAAGATCATTCTTTTAGTTTCATTTCTAAGTTGCCGGAAGGTTTGGTGGGAGTGTGGGTCTTTAGAGGTACACCATGTGGCCCACATCTTGTTTCTAGATAGGATTTTGGATTTTGTTTCCTTAGAGAGCCATGGTGCGGTTTTGGTTTTAGTTCTAATGGACCGTATTGGAGCATGGGAATCTAGAATCTTGAGGAAGGTGGTGTTGAAGTAAATAACTGCCTCTTCAAGAGGAAGAGACTTGAGTATTGTCCAGTTGTGGGCTTTAAGTTCAGTTTGAAAAATGGAGGCGTTGAATTTATTATTGTTCCTGATTTTTTTTATGGTTGTAAGAAGGGGGGTGATTTTCTTGAATTTGATAACATAGGTGAGTAAGTGATCACTCATGTCCTCTGGGTGAGTACCTGCTGAGTACTGGTCAGGATTAGTAAGGATCCAGTCCAGGATGCTGTCTTTGTTTTGTAATTCCTTGTAAAAGGGATGTACAGAGTATATAGCTGCCTCTACAATACTTTGAGTCCACCACCTTCCAAAATGCTATCAAAGAAGAGTACAGTTGTGTACATCCAAAGCTATGGATGGGAGGATGGAACTAAACAGCATTAGGAGCGGCTATAAGGCCCTGCAGAACTGCAGTGGCAAAGCCTGCCCTGGACTTAGAGAAGAGAGGCAAATGATAATGCTTTGTAAAAGTATGAACAGAGCTCCAAGTAGCAGCTTTTAGAATGCTATGCTTGGGGGTCTTTGGCTGGAATTCCTCTGAGAAAGCCTGCTGAGGTAGACGGAGCCCTGGTGGAATGTGACCCGATTCCCTTGGGCACTGGTTTACCATAATGCAAGTAGCAGAAATGAATGCAGTGGCTTATCCACTTAGAAATAGTCTGCTTTGATATAGCCTTCCCCTCTAATCCTGCAGCAAATGCCACCAGTAGTTGCTCAGACTATCTTAGAGATTTGGTCCTGTTTAAGTAGAATCTTAGTTGTCTGTGTACGTCCAATGCATGCAGAATCTGCTCCCCCTTGTTCTGCGGATTTGGGTAAAATGTTGGCAGGTGAATAGTTTGGTTAAGAGCCACACTGGATACTACCTTAGGCATAAAGGAAGGATTGGTCCTGAGGGACACCCTGTCAGGGTAAAATGTAAAAAAAAAAAAAAAGGCTCCGCAGCCATGAGGGCCTGTAGTTCTGAAACCCTTCTTGCTGAAGTTTTCCAAGATAAAAACTTTATATCCGCAGTAGCTGCTGGTTCAAAAGGAGGCAGAGTGAGTTTTTCCAGCACAAAATTGAGGTCCCATGCAGGAGTTGGTGATCTTCTGGGAGGCCTTAAATTTTTGGCCCCTCGAAGATACTGTTTTAGCAGAGGATGAGAACAGATGGGAGGCTCCGTGTTGTAATGAGCCGAGATGGCAGAGGCATGGATTTTTATTGAAGAAAAAGATAGTCCCTTGTCAAGCATCTCAGTCGTCAAGTTTTGAAAATCGGAGGAATATTTGGTTTTGCTGTGTCCGTTCCTTGAGCTCGGTTCCAAGCACAGAATCTCTTCCATTTATCAGAATAAGATTTTCTAGTACTAGGCCTTCTGGCTTCCAAAATGACATCCAGCACAGATTTACTGAGAGGTGTTTGAATAATCACATGATCAGCCATGCTGCCAGATTCAGAGTTTGGAGCTTGAGTGTGCAGAATTTGATTGCTCTGCTGAGACAGTAGATGAGGTATTTGAGGCAAGTACCAAGGACGGAGTTGAGACATATTCCTTAGAATTGGGTACCAGTGCTGGTGAGGCCAGTCTGGGGCAATTAGGATCATTTTTGTTTTTTTCCTCTCCGACCTTTAGTAAGACCTTGGGGAGAAGAGGCAGAGGAGGAAAGGCATAGACTGATAGGTTTTTCCAACTGAAGGATAGGGCATCCACTTTCCATGCTCGCCTGTGATAAGTCCTTGTGCAGAATTTGTCCAGTTGGTAATTTTGGGGAGAGGCAAATATGTCTGGGCTCCCTCATTTCTGTGTTATCATGCTGAAGACTTGTGGATCCAGTTTCCACTCGTGAGGGTCCATAAGATTTCTGCTTAGGTTGTCTGCCAGAGTATTTTGTTTTCCTGGCAGAAATTGAGCTTGAAGATGTACTTGGTAAGTCAAGGCGGTGTCCCACAATGCCATGGCTAGTCTGCAAAGGGGGTAAGAATGTGTACCCCCCTGCTCGTTTATGTGCCACATAACTGTGGTGTTGTCAGTCTTTTATCAGTAGTTGTCCTGGATGAAGCAAGTCCTTGAAGGCTGTCAGGGCACTCTGAACAGCTAGCATCTCTTTCTGGTTGATGTGCAGATGCATTTGTTTTGGGCTCCATATGCCCTGAATGCATCTCCCCGCCAGGTGGGCCCCCCCCAAGCATAGCCTGATGCGTCTGTAGTTAGGGTTTGGGTGGCAGGGGGTACAGTGAAAGACAGCCACTTGTTCTGATGACATGTCTCTGCCCACCAAAGAAACTCCTGTTGTAGGCAGGGAATGAGAGGAATCATTGTTTCCAGACTGTGACAATGTTGACTCCATAAATTGTTTAGATACCATTGAAGTTTCCTCATATGCAGTCTTGCATATGGAATTCGTAGAATGCAGGATGCCATGAACCCAAAAGCCTGCCGAATTTGTCTTGCAGATAACTAGGTTTTTGTTGCCATCTGTTTGAAGTATATAGTCAGTTGCCTTTGTTTGTCTGGCGTAAGCCATCTGGGCAGTTGTATTCAAGCTTGCACCCAGGAATGTAATTTTTTGAGAAGGTACCAGTTGTGATTTATTTTCGTTTATTGTGTACCCTAGGTATATTAGAAGCCTTTTTACAAACGCCAGATGTTGAAGAAGAATGTCCCTGTTTTCTGCTTGAATGAGGCAGTCGTCCAAGTAAGGATAGATTTGGATGCTTCTTTGTCTGCAAAATGCAATTACTGGTGCCAGGCACTTTGTAAAGACCCTGGGCGCAGTAGATAAGCCAAAGGGCAGTGCAGAGAATTGGTAATGCATAAAACCTGCCTTGAAGCGGAGGTATCTTCTGCACAATTTCCTTATTGGGATATGCAGGTATGCCTCAAGTCTAGAGTCACTAACTAAGCGTTCTTGCCCAGCATAGGCAGTAGCTGTTGTAAAGTCATCATTTTGAATTTTGGGATGTCCAAGAACGTGTTCAAAAAGTCCAGTATTGGATACCAGGCATTGTCTTTTCTGGGTACCAGGAACAGTCATGAATAAAACCCTTGTCCTTTTTCCTGTTCTGGTACTGGTTGAATAGCCCCCATTATCCATGAGGGATGTAACTTGTTTGAGCCTCAGCCCATTGATTTTGTGACAGATCTGGCCAGCCGTTTGGTATTGGCAAAGTATGGAGATGAAATCTGTACCCCTGGGATACTATGTTTAATACCCACTTGTCCTGGGTAATTAACTGCCAATTTTGAGCATGAAGTAATTTTCCCCCCAAGGGGGCTGCCAAAAGATAAGTGCTTGGTGATGGTAGAGGGAAGTCATTGAGACTGCTTACTGTAGAGTTGTGCTTGGTTTCCTCCATATTTGGAGGTAGAGGCACCCCATTGCTTTGACCTGTAAGGAACCTGTGATTGGTATCTAGAGTCTTTTGAGTGCCTGGATGTGCCTTGTGAGGCTCTGCTGGACACAGGAAAGGACCAATTTTTAGTAGGCCAGTGCCTACTGAATCTGGGTGGCTGCACTTGTAAGAAATCTTTTACAGTTTGCATAGATTTAGCTTCGTCTTCCATTTTCTTTAAAACCTTTTCTGCCTTACCAAACAAAGCATCATGCTGTAAAGGTGCATCCAACAATTTAGCCTTAACATGATCAGGCAGATTTTGCTCCTTGAGCCAGGCATGCCTTCTAATCACAGATACAGTAACGCGGCCCTGCAAGAGGCCTCCAAGGAATCAAAACCACATTGCAAAGTATGCTTTCCAACCTGTTCTGCTGCATGCAATAATTCCTGTAATTCTTTATTTTCCACACAATCAGCAATCAACATAATTTTCTGTTTCAATAAGCCCATTACATGCTGTTGCTATTTAAGCACATGAAACTGGCAGTTTAAGGCCCTAATTGCCAAGGTTGCAACGTATAAACCTTCTTTCCCCATCTATCCAGCGCCCTAGAATCTCCATCAGAGGGGGTAGGATTTATGACTGTAGAGGCCTTTACACCTTTGGGACCCTGTGAGATAGTTTCAGGATCAGCAGCAGGATTTTTGAATAAAAATTTGTGGGAGTCAGAAACCCTGTAATATCAGTCTGGCTTTCTAGGAGCCACAGGTAGGGAATCAGGAGCCATGCTCGATTCCGAAAGCACATCATCAACAATGTCTAATACAGGAGGTATAGCCAAAGGCCTATGCTGAGGAAGAAGGAAATCCCTAACCCTTTTTTCTTATTCAGAGAAATCCTGACTCTCCCAATGAAAATGTTCCCTTAAAGTATGCAAGGTTTCTCCAAAAGAATAATCCTCAGGAGGAGATGCAGATGGGATGGATTCTTCTGCATCTGAATCCTCATGGGATGGTATAGAAAATTCCTGATCAGAAGAAACAGAAACCTGATCTGAAGATTCATAATCAGCGTCTTGCCTAGGCCTCTCTTGCTCCCCTGTTTTTCAGGCATGGGGGTCTGAGCACTGGCTCATGCGTCGGTTTTTTGAAGTCGTTTTTGTATTTGAAGCTGGCGTCTGTTTTATATAGAAATGTTGAGGCCTGAAAACACCCTCAAAAGCCGGTGCCTGCTCAGTGGCTCCGGACCCATCTGAGGGAGACACATCCGTGGGTACAATACTCTTGAGAATCTCGCGGCATACCGGACTTCGCATGGGTCTCGGTAGAGGCCTGCGACTCAAAAGTAGCAGGTATCAGGGGCTGCGAAAACACCTGAGTACTGGTGAACTGGCGATTGGCTTAGGAGAAGCTTCGTCGGTTTTGGACTTTGATGGTCTGTGTCTGTCTTTCTTTGCGTTTTTTGTGAACTCCCGTAGTCAGATTGCTAACGGACGACATTTCAGGGTAATTAAATCTGGATCCAAAATATTTTGAAGCAAAAATATACTGACGCTTAATAGTGCGTTGGTTAAATCTAGCACAAAACCGACAACAAGGCACGTTATGATCTGAGCCTAGGCAAGGAATACAGTACAAATTAAAATCCTTATGAGGTATTTGCTTCCCACAAGTAATGCAATTACATTGGTAAGGAGCAAGAAAAAGTTCCCCAACGGGATACTTAGCTTTAATTGAAGACTTTGGTTCTGAAAGTCGAATGCGAAAATTTCAGGAGTCGGCAGACCGGCACTTGCAAACTGCTTCTGCTTTGGGCACAGCGCAGCAAGAAAGACAGATTTAAATGGCGTCGGCTGCATGTTTTATACCCCTGATGACCTGACGTCATGGAAGAGGAGACCGCAACCGACACAGGACCCAAGACTTTGTTATTCAGGCCAACTGAGGGCAACCTGCCAGCAGATTACCCAAATATAATGACTGCAACAGTGAAACATGAAGAACATCCAAGGTTCCAGCAGAATGAGCCATTACACTGCTTGGAACTAGTTTAGCATAGTGGGGACAAAAGGTAGCAGATGAGGACAGCCATCTGGAAAGGAGTTTCCTTCGATAACAAGAAGAATGGACAGTTTGTAACACAAGAAACAAATAGCAGATTAGCTTTTCTAAACTACCTACTTCTGTCAAGATAGTACCTGCCTTTACAAATTCAAAGTATGTCGAATCCTTTCCCTCTGGTCCCGAATCTCTGGAGAGAATACTAGGAGAGTGATGACTTGATTCAAAGTAAGCTCTAAAATAATCTTTGGCATTTCTATGGAAGACCACCTAGGGTCCACTCATCACAAGAGGTAGCAACGAGCAGTTTTTCCAGTAATAAACCTCAAGTCCGACTGATGAAGAGGTTCGAAATGGATACATGGTTAACTTTTCCAGTAGAAAGTAAGATCCAGGAAGGAGCAACCTGTTTACGAGGAGGTCTCGGCTGCAAAAAGTACAGTTTTGTACCTACCATAAATGTAGATGTTCGAGTGTCTTCACTGCTGCAGTCATTACACTTGGGTTATCCTGCCGTCAGGCGGTCCTGCAGTCGGCCAGAGTTCCAAAGTCTTGGTCCGGCGTCGGTTGCTGTTGCCTCCTCCCTGACGTCAGTGCGTCAGGGGTATATAAAAAGCAGCAGACAACATTTTCTTCAGTTTTTCTTGCCCCAGATGTCAGGTGCCCCCAAAGATAGGCAATACATATTGCTTACAAAACATACAATAAGGTAAAAACAAAACATTCATTAACCAGCAAATACACCACATAGGTAGTATAGTGTAGAAAGTTATAGATAAGACCCAGCTAAGAAAGAGGGGATGGTGGATGGGTAAACAGGACTGCAGCAGTGAAGACACTCGAACATCTACATTTATGGTAGGTACAAAACTGTACTATGTTCATAGTGTTTCACTGCTGCAGTCATTACACTTGGGGTGAATCCCAAAGCGGAGTCAGGGTGGCTGGTTCTATAGAGGATTTGGAGTGGCTATGAGGTCCTGCAGCACTGCAGTGGCAAAGCCAGCTCTGGATCTAGAGTAAAGAGGCAAGTGGTAATGCTTGGTAAAGGTGTGCACTGTACTCAAAGTTGCAGCTTCCAAAATGTCTTTGGTAAGTACTCCTCTAAGGAAGGCAGTAGAAGTAGCAGTTGCCCTGGTGGAATCTGGTCTAATGTTAGATGATACAGGTTTCCCATGCTGTGTGTAGCAGAACCAGATACAGTGTCCTATCTGCTTTGAAATAGCCTTTCCATGTGATCCTGCAGCATAAGATACAAACAATTGTTCAGTTTTTCTGAAAGCTTTTGTTTTGTCCAAGTAGAAGTGTAATTGCCTGTGTATGTCCAAGGAATGCAGAAGTTTCTCCCCTTTATTCTGAGGATTTGGATAAAATGTTGGTAAGTGAATAGTTTGGTTAACAGCCACACAAGATACCACCTTAGGCATAAAGGAAGGGTTTGTTCTTAAGGAAACCCTGTCTTGGTGGAAAATGAGGAAAGGCTCCACTGCCATTAGTGCCTGTAGTTCTGAGACTCTTCGTGCTGAGGTTATTGCCAGTAGCAGAGCAGTTTTCCATGATATATATTTTAATTCTGCTGAATTGGCTGGCTCAAAAGGAGGTAAAGTGTGCTTTTCCAAGACAAAATTGAGGTCCCAAGTAGGTGTTGGTGCTCTCCGAGGCGGTCTTATGTTTTTAGCCCCTCTGAGGTACTGCTTTAGCAATGGATGAGAAAAAAATAGGAGGATCTGTGTTGTAATGAGCCGAGATGGCAGAAGCATGGATCTTAATGGATGAGAAGGATAGTCCTTTGTCCAGCATCTCAATTAAGTATTGTAGTATCTGAGGAATGTTTGGGACAAGAGGGTCAAGGCTTTGAGCCTGGTTCCAGGCACAGAATCTCTTCCACTTTTCTGAATAAGATTTCCTGGTGCTAGGCCTCCTGGTCTCCAAAATGACATCCATAACAGCTTTAGAGAGAGGTGTTGTCGGTTTGGCTAATGAATCTGCCATGAAGCTAGGTTTAAGATTTTGAGCTGACTGTGGTGTTGTCTGCCTTTAATAATAACTGTCCTGGATGCAGAATTTTGTACAGCCAACATCTCTTTTTGATTGATGTGAAGATGCATTTGGTCTGTGGTCCATTTGCCCCAAATACATTTTCCTGTCATGTGTGCTCCCCAGGCGTAATCCAAAGCATCTGTTGTTAAAGTCTGCCTGGCTGTGGGAAGAGTGAAAGGCTGACCCTTGTTGAGGTGACATGCCTGTGCCCACCATCAAAACACCTGTTGTAGGCAGGGAATTAGTGGTATTACCGTTTCCAAGCTGTGAGTGTTGAGTCCAAACACTTTTTAGGTACCATTGTAATTTCCTCATATGCAGTCTGGCATATGGAATTAGTAGTATGCAGGATGCCATGAATCCCAAGGCCTGCAGAATTTTTCTTGCAGGGAGTTGGGACTTTGTTGCCATCAATTGAAAAGACTGAGTCAGTTGTCCTCGTTTGTCTGGCGTGAGATAAGCCATCTGGGCCGTTGTATTTAAGCTGGCACCCAGGAATATTATCTCGTGAGGGCACTAGTTTTTTACTTCTTTCTGTTTACTGTGTACCCTAGGCAACTTAACTTTTTTACAAACTCCAGATGCTTTAGAAGAATGTCCTTGCTCTCTGCTTGAATCAGGCAGTCGTCCTGGTACGGATATATTTGAATTCCTTTTTGTCTGCAAAATGCAATTACTGGTGCCAGGCACTTTGTGAAGACCCTGGGCACAGTAGATAAGCCAAAGGGCAGTGCAGAGAATTGGTAGTGCATTGAACCAGCTATGAATGAGGTATCATCTGCAATTTTGTCTGATAGGGACATGCAGGTATGCCTCTTTGAGGTCCAAAGTAACAAGCCAAGCTTTCTTGCCCAACATGGGAAGGAGCTGCTGTAGTGTCAACATTTTGAATTTTGGAACATCCAGGTAAGTATTTAGAGTGGAAAGGTGTAGTATGGGTCTCCAGGCTTTGTCCTTTCTGGGGACCAGGAAGAGTCTTGAGTAAAATCCTTGTCCTTGTTCCTGCTGTGGCACTTTCTGAATAGCTCTCATGTCCATGAGGGCTGTAATTTGTTTTTGTCTCTGCCCTTTGATTTTGTGGCAGGTATGGCATTCCTTTTAGCCTTGGTAAAGTGTGTGAAAGTGGAACCTGTAACCTTGACGCACAATATTCAGCACCCATTTGTCTTGGGTGATTGCTTGCCAGTTTTGTGAAAAAAGTGCTAGTTTCCCCCCTAAGGAAGCTGCCAAAAGAGAAGAGTTTGGCACTGGAAGGGGGAAGTAATTGGGACTGTTTCCTGTAAGGTTGCGACTTGTCCTCACCTCCTTTTGGGGTTGAAGCACCCCAGTGTCGTGGTCACTAAGAGCCTTGGGGCTGAGATCTGCCTCTTTGTGGCCTGTCTGACACTGGAAAGGACCAATTTTTAGTAGGCCAATTCCTGCTAAATCGTGGTGGCTGTACCTGTAAGAAATCCTTCACCGTTTGCATAGATTTTGCCTTATCCTCCATTTTCTTTAATACCTCTTCTGCCTTAACACCAAATAAAATATCTTGCTGTAAAGGAGCATCCAATAATTTTGCCGTAACATGATCTGGTAAACTTTGTTCCTTTAACCAAGCATGCCTTCGAATCACAGATCCTGTAACTGCTGCTCTACAAGAAGCTTCTAATGAATCAAAACCACATTGCAAAGTATGTTTTCCCACTTGTTCAGCTGCATGCAATAAATCCTGCATTTCCTTAAAATCAGGTTGTTCTGCACTTGCTCATTTTCTGTTTTAACAGACAGTAAATATTGTTGATATTTAAGCATGTGAAACTGGCAGTTTAAAGCCCTCACTGCTAAAGTTGCAGAGGTGTAAACTTTCTTCCCCCATCTGTCTAATGCTCTAGAATCCCTGTCCGAGGGAACTGGATTTTTAGCCGTGGAGGCCTTTACCGCTTTGGGACCCTGGGAAATAATTTCTGGGTCAGCAACAGGGTTTTTATAAAGAAATTTGAGAGTCAGGGACTCTGTAGTACATGTTTGGCTTGACTGGAGCAGGGGGGTAAAGAATCTGGATTTAAACTGGATTCAGAGAACACGTCATCCACAATATCCAACACTGGCGGAATAGCAAGGGGCCTGTGCTGAAGCAATAAAAGAAAGTCTCTGAGCCTTTTCTTGGATTCTGAGTAATCCTGGCCCTCCCAATGGAAATGCTCCCTCATGGTATGTCAAGTTTTCCCAAAAGAGTAATCCTCAGGAGGAGAGGCTGAAGGAATTGATTCTTCAGCATCAGAGTCCTCTCATAGGGGGGTAAAGAGTATCCCTGGTCTGAAGAGGAATCAGAATATAAGAAACCTAGTCAGAGGAATCATAGTCTGCATCCTGCCTAGGCCTTTTATCAGGAGGGGGATGGGAACCCCTGATCAGAGTAATTAAGTCTTCGGCCATTTTGAGCATCTGCTTTTTAGGCATGGAGGCCTGCCCAGGTGAATGCTGTACTTGCTTCTTTGTCTTTAATGTAGTCTTAGACTTGGCTGTAGATGCAATAGTAAGTTGTGAAGGTCTGAAAACACCCTCAGAAGCAGATGCCTGCTCAGCGGCTCTGGACCCATCTGAAGGATTAGTCTCCATAAGCCCAACACCTTGAGTATCCAGAGGCCTAGGCACCTCCACGTGGGAGTCTGCCGCGGCCTGTGGCTCTGAGGTAGCGGGTGTCAGGACCTGCGAAAGCAACTCACTGAGAACCGGCGACTGGCCTAGAAGAGGCTTCGTCAGTTTTGGGCCTAGGATGCCTGTCCTTATCCTTATCTTTGCGTTTTTTGTGAATTCTGGTCGTCGGTTGTTCCGACGGCATGGTATAATTAAACCTTCGGCCAAAGTAATGGCGAGCAAAATCAAACCGACGTTTAATAGTGCGTTTGTTAAATCTAGCACAAAACTGACAACTAGTGACGTCGTGATCTGGGCCTAGGCATGGAATACAGTAAGAATGAAAATCCTTACGAGGCATTTGCTTCCCACAAGAAATACAATTATTAACTTTTACTGACATCTGTCTGAGGCAAGAAAAAGTTTCCCCAACGGGGTACTTAGCTTTATTGAAGACTTCGGATCTGAAAATCGAATTTGATATCTCAGGAGTCGGCCGACCGGCACTTGCGAACTACTTTTGCTTCAGGCACCGCGCGGCAGAAAGACCGAAGAAAATGGCGTCGGCTGCTTCTTATATACCCCTGCCAAACTGATGTCAGGGAGGAGGCGACACCGGGCCAAGACTTTGGAACTCTGGCTGACTGCGGGACCACCTGATGGCAGGATAACCCAAGTGTAATGACTGCAGCAGTGAAACACAATGAACATCTCCCTTAAGAATCCGTTGCACTAATAATGCATAAAGTGGAAGATCCATGGGCAGACATGCTGAAACAGCTGCAAGATGTACCTCGAAAGAGGAAAGAGGCCAGAGGGTAGTAACTCGCACAAATATTTGAGCACCAGGGGTACATAGTTTCTGACCGGGCCCCGATTACTGGCTAGGTACAAAACTACAAAAATCTTTTTCACTTGCCAACATAAGATTTTCTAGCAGTAGGTTTTCTTGCCTCCTTTAGTACCTGATGCAATTCACCTGGAAAGAGTAGTCTAAAAAAAAAATTAGAACCGAGTCAACAAGGCAGTTCATTGAAGATGTTTCAGACTGGGGTGTTATCAAACTCCCTGTCTTGTCAGTAGGTCTGTGAGGAAACTTGTGGTGAACTGCCTTTGGCTAATTCCAAAAGGGAGAGAATTAGTGTTGCCTAGGCCAAAAGGCGGTAATCACAATGGATTTTGGGGAGTCCTTCTGAATTTTCAGAACTAACCTGGATATAAGTGGAAAATCACAAAGGGGCATTCTTAACAATGGGAAAGAAAAGGCATCTACTTTCCAGGCTTGTTTGCCAGGAGTCCCAGAGCAGAATTCTTTCGGTTGTCTGTTTAGAAAGGAAGCAAACAGAAGTGTTCCAGCAACTGGATCAATTAAAGGAAGACCCTCTTGTTTAATTTTCATTTGTGAGTGTCTGCTCTGGTTCTGCTCAGCTTGCCTGCCACTATGTTTTACTCTGACGGAATGCAGGATGCTTAGAGGTTTAATGAGTGAAGAGCTACCTCCCAAAGCCATCGTAGCCAGCCTGTACAGGGGGTAAGCTTGGCACGCCCTTGTTTCATGATGTACCAGATCACGGCAGTCTTGTCGGTAATTAACTGAAAAGGTCCTGGGACCATTGATGACAGAAATTTTAAGGTATGGATCACAGTTAACACATCTTTGACTTCTATGTGCTTTGGTCTATCTGAGTAATACCACAGGCCTTGCACCTTTACCTCCAATGAAACTGCCTCAACCCCCCCCTCCCCCCGAAATGTGAGGCACCTGTACTTACAGACTGGCTTGGAGGTAGGGGAGAACTGAATCTGCTTGTATATGTAGCCTTCACCACTGCAGTTCTTTATTTAAGAGGGGGAAAAATGAAATTCCAGAGGATGCAAATACTAAGTCAACACGTTTTTGAGAAAACTGAATCTCTCTCATAAATAACTTGGCAAGTGGAATTGTGACAAGCACAGATACCATGAACCCCAGGATCACAAAATGCTCTCTGGCTGTAGTCTGAGACTGAGTTGAGAAGCTGAGATAAGTTCAGATAAAAATGCATCTTCTTCTGTATTAAAAAATCGTTTTGCTGCAGGATGTCTACAAGACATCCTAGAAAGACAATGCTATGTGATGGGATCAAGGAGAACTGAATATTTATCTGGAACCCCAGATTGGTCAGAAGAAAAATACACTAATAACGTCTGGAAAAAGAATGTAAAGATGAATAAGCCGTCCAAATATGTGAATGTCATTCAGTCTGTAATGAGCTATAACTGGAGCTAGACACTTCACAAACACCCCGGAGCAGTAGACAACCCAAAATGTAATGCAAGGTCAATGTCTTGAATTTAGAACTTTCACATACGAACTTAGGAAGGAAAGATCGAGAACTGGTCTCCAAGACGACTCTTTTGTACCAGAAACCTTCAAAAATAGAAACCTTGCCCCTTTGATTTAATGACACTAGTTCTAGTACTGCCAAGTAACTAAATGCTGAGGAAGTGGAAAAAACAAAATTATTTCGTTAGAAGGATGGGGAGGAACTTCCCTGAAAGAAAGCATTTGTTGTTGTGTCTTTCGGCTTTTCCCCGTTATGGGTCGCCACAGCAGAACTCCGGTCCACTAATGATTGGCAGTAGATTTTTACATGCCTAGTTGCCGGCCCTGACGTACAACCTTCAATGAAGGTACGCTCATTCACGCATGTCTCCACATAGAAGACACTCTAGCTGAGAATCGAACAGGACAACGTCTAACTGTGAGGTGACAATGCTACCGCAGCACCACCACCGCAGTACTGGTGCCAAATGCATCCCTCTGGAACCACCTTTATCACCAGAGTCTGCAATAATATGTTGCCAAAGGGGAACGTACAAAGCTAGCTGCTGAGACACATTTTGAGCTAGAAGAAAAGCCCGTGTGTGTGGGGGAGGTGTTTGTCTCCAGCTTCAGAATGACTGTACCTTCTCATTTTTGGAAAGGTGATACGGGTTTAACTACCAAAGGCTATCCAACTAGGGAGGAGGAAAGATATGGATCCAGAAGCTCCTGAAGAATGGACCTAGCAGAACCTGTCCTGGCTCTACAAGAACCATCCAGTTTGTAAATCCTAGCAGTGCCCATGCTACCATCCCTCGATTACCCTGTTTGGTTCAAGAAGGAAGGGATTGCTTGTTTGTTTCTTACAAGTGAAACAGGATCTGCGAGATATGTTAAAGTGTGTGTGTACGTGTGTGTGGGGGGGGGGGGGGGGCTGGCACTGAAAAGTCTTGGAAACTGCACAAACTAAAATTTCCTTCTCTCTCAAATTATATGAGTGCATGTGCAGCAGATGGGCTAAATAAAACTTCTTTTACTAAGACGCAAATTCAAAATTCCAGACTTTACTTTACCAGAAAAAGGTTTGATTACGTACCCAGGCACACCTCCTCAAAAATGCAACAGATATTGCAGTGGCCCTATACACAGTAGCTACACAATGGAATAAAATCTTTCAGACATGTTTAGATATTTAAGAAATGTTAGAAACAAAATTCAGATGGGCACTACCTTCAAAGGGTAAGTGTCTTAACTAAATTCTACCAAACTGTCTGTACATAATCTTCCACATCTGGGTCTGACAGCTGAAAGAATTACATATCCCAAAGTGGAAAAACAATTTCTCATTTTAAATATATCCAATAATAGTCCTCTCCTTGTCTACAGGGGAAAGGCTGGAGAGCACCAACAGCCTATTCCAGTTAGTTAAGATGTGGAAATGGCTGCAGGGTCACACCCAAAGTGACAAAATAAATACTTGCCAGTTTGAGAAACTTTCTAAAGCCTATCTGCTTTCTGGGGACTGAAGGCTGCAAATCAAGATTGCTACAAGCAGCATTAAATACATCCTCTTGAGGCTGGCAAGAGGAGATTAGGTGTAGAATGTGGCATATATCTACTTATATTTGGTCCCATAAAAACACCTCATTTATCACGGCTATAGTTGGAGAAAAGAAAAAAAATCCTCCAAATGAGGTTGTGAGGACCAAGTTTCTTCTGAATGAGATTAGAAATTGAAAATTTACAGGAGAAGAAGCCCTATCCATGTCAATGTCAGAATCTGACAGGTCAGCCTCAGTAATGTTTCTGCTGACCTGACCACACCAGAACTGCCTAACAATTTCTTGACCAAAATTTCTAATAGGCATCTTCTGATGAGCAATGTTTGACCTTCTGTTTTTTTTCTTTACAGGTATCCCTGATGAACTACTCTGAGAAGGTACTTCAGCCACATCAGGTAGGTTTCTTTCCCCCCAGCCACACTGAAGCACCCAATAATGTGTCTCCGTGCCCTAGGAAACATGGTTCTCACATGCCTATTGGGACACTGAACTGAAGAGGACATGGCTGACCCCCACTTCATGGCAGCTGAAAGGATTACACCAGAAGAAGCCAGAAAGTTAAATGAGTGGTCTGAAGAATGACTGCTGGTCACTGTAGAGTCAACCCACTATTGTCTTAAGTGAAGACCGAGCCCACAGATTTGGCAAGAACTCTTTGACAAGTTGATTTTCTTTCTAGGAACTATGCCATGTTGTGACAGAGGAAGATGCTTCTCATGTGGCAAGAGCCTCTGCCCAGAGTCAGAGTATGTTGTCAAAGTGTCCACAAACAGCACACTTACAGTGTCCCATAAACATTAACGCATAAACGCCACACAATTCCTTTCAGAAACTTCTCCAGAGAAAATTCAGTCTGACTCAAAAAAAATTGCAGGTAAGGTGTCAAAGAGGCTACAAAAGCACTAAATAACCTGTAATCGTTCCTGCCCAAAAACAAAACACTTCTGAGCACTAAACATTCACATGGGATATTTACGTAAGCAGTACATTTTATCGCAAAAAATAGTCCCCAAATTAGCCAAAGCTATAAACAGTGGTCCCCGACAGGAAACTTCTAACAGAAATATACTGGGTTTCTTAAAGGGGCAATCCTGCTAAAAGGCTATATAAAAACAAACTGCTAAATACCCATACACATACGTACCAAAATTTCACTCTGGAAGAGTACAGAAAGGGGATTTATCTGCCAGAAAGAAACTGAATGCTGGCTACTGTGCTTGTGGAGCTTCTGATCGATTTTACCACCTTGTGAAGAAGTACTGATGTTTATTCAATCTGATTGCCAATTTTTTTTACTCCTCAGGGCTGACCAATCTATAGAAACAGTGAAGATGCTGGAGGGAGCTACAACTTTTGGAAGCTGTGCTATACCATAGGCAAGGCAAAACCCATATGACCTAAAGCATGCAGCAGTGGGAAATGTTGATCATCTTGGGATATGTGAATTACTGTAATAGCCTACAGTGCAGTACTGTGTGTTACACAGACCCGTTTAGTGCTAGAATGAAAAATAATTGAAATGATTGACCTTCTTGGCATGGCAGAACCACTATGGGTATTTGTGACTGCATACCAAAGTAGTGGTTAGGAAGCCTGCAGAACTGTTTTCCATATACAAGCTGATTTGTACAGCAAGCTTCAGTAGTCAGAGGGAGAGTCCAAGGCTATGCAGACATATACTTCAGTGTAGTGCGAGTTACTCCCCCAAAACATGTGTGGGCTGCCCTGAAATTTCCTGTTTTCAAAAAAATATTTAATTCCCAGGGATACAACTCCTCCCTCAAGCCTATATAGCCATATGAGATGATGACAATGTAGGTATGACTATCATGATGCCGTACAGGTGACTTTCCTGCACCTGACAGCCTCATGGCCATGCTGCTACACATGCATGTCAGAGGTCACTCCTTGCCAGCAAAACTATGTCTGACTAGTGTTACCACCTGCCCCACTTTGTGAGGGACAGTCCCTCTTTGGGCAGTTGTGTCCTGACAAAAAAATTGTAAAAATGGCAAATGTTCAAAGATTTTGGGACAAAATTATTTCCTATATTTTATGTAATAGTTGCACAAAACAGTTATTCTGTATCTAAAATACCTAAATGTTATAAGAAACAGAATAACCAACTAAACTGCTACAAGAATACGCTTTTATTTAGGCAAAAAAGTTTAAGTTCTAACCTTTGTACTGACCATGGGTATGTGTCAGCCTGTAAAATCTGATGTTTGTACCAAAAATGTCCCACTTTGGCCATTTGAAAAAGTGGCAACCCTATGTCTGACATACAAGTGTAGATGCTACACCAGCAAAGCCAGGTCAGACATGCAAGTATAGATGTTATGCCAGAGACAGTCATGCCAGAGACAGTCAAGCCAGACTCGGGTACCTCACCAAGTTTAAGCTATGCTCATAACAAGTAATTTATTTATTTATTTATTTCAGTTTGATTACCGGGGAGGTCCACTGGGCATTGGTAGCCCGTTTTCAGTGGAGGCCCGGGGAGAAAAGCTCCAAAACAAGGAATTACTACCGTTCAAATATTTTGTTTACAAAAAGTAATGAAATTCAATGAAAAAGTTATCAGTTTCTGTTCAATTGCTGAATCACATACAGTTTTCCCCTTTTATGAAAACAAAAGTGCCACCAGATGACAGAATCAGGAAGTAATCAGGCAGATGCTTAGCATACAGTACTTGTTATAGTCTACTTTTACCACGTGTACATTTATATCTTTATACTTACTAGAAGAAACTATTTTCCACCCATTACGCAATTAGAAGGGCAAATGAAGACATTTAAAACAAACTGTTGTATGTTTTTTAATGGGATTATTGTACTAAACCACAACTATTAAATTAGTATTACACACGCAACCATCAAATTAGTATTGCAAGAGAGAGAAAAAAATGAGAAAGCACGTACTTCTACTTACCCCTCCGCACATCCCAGTCTGCCCTGCGGTTTTTCTACTTCCTTTTTCCCAGGGTTCAATGTGTGAAACCTTTTAAAAGGAGAGAAAAAAAAAGTGTAAAAATTGTGATGAATAATGCAAAATGTTCTACTCCCAAGTGTGTGTGTGTGTGTGTGTGTGGGGGGGGGGGGGGGGGGTTAAAAAATAAAATCTTACTCC
The DNA here is from genome assembly GCF_019279795.1 of Protopterus annectens. Classification (NCBI taxonomy): domain Eukaryota; kingdom Metazoa; phylum Chordata; order Ceratodontiformes; family Protopteridae; genus Protopterus; species Protopterus annectens. The sequence goes on along the minus strand of NC_056744.1, from coordinate 1,444,870,645 downwards.
CCACAAATGTTGTTCAAAGGAATTACATGTTTCAAACGCTCACATAGCTGCCTATATGTACATCTAACTATAAGAAATGTTTAAAAGAAAAAAAATGTCCCAACGATATCCAGGTACCTCTGCACCAACTAATAAACAATCCAAAGGCAAAAAACAAGCAAAGGCAAGGCTCCAGGTTCTCGAAAATATTTAATAACAGCAAACACAAGTGCTTTAGGATGCTTCTTCAGGTGTATACCAGATTGAGCTAAAACACCATTCTTATACTACTTACATAGTCACATGATCAATTATTTTACATTTAAAGGTATAGCGAATTCTTCATAGAAACATAAGGAGCATAAATATATAAAACGTAAATATAAAAATATTTTTTAAAACATGTTCCATAAGAACATGGAGTTTCTACGTAATGGTTTTGTTTTTAGAATGGGTCTCCAAGGTACGGGGTCATTAAGACCATGTCCTACGTCTGCCCTTAATCTCACAATCCAATCAGCCTGTAATCCTTCCGTTCTACTTATAATATCACCTCCCCTTTGGTTCTCAAAACATCTCATCAAAAACCTAAAAATATGTTGGTCATTGGTTTCACTCACATTAATGCACTGGCTATTTCTTAATATGGTAAAAAAATGTTCTCTCACTCTGTCCTTTAGCTATCAGTTTTGCCAACATAAAATTTATTGCACACTTGACATACAGCCAAATAAACATGAGAGCCATCACATGTTGCACTTGTTTTGATCTTAAACACCTCCCCTGTGTCCGGGCTTCTAAAATCCTGACCATTTGCAATATACATACAAAAGTGACATTTCCCACAAGGTCTAGTCCCTCCTACACAGGCAGCATTAGCTCGATCTCTCATATTACAGAGCCTTCCTTTTAGGGATTTTTTTTTTATTTATACAGGTGAATTGAGGTTGCAAATCCAGAAACTTACTCACTTGCCTATCGGTGGTCAAAATATTCCAATGCTTATTAATAATATCCATATATTGTCCAATATTCCTTGAATAACTAAAATACATACTCAACTTGTTAGAGTTGTATGTGCTTCTTTCACTGAAAGTAGTGTTGGCTTCTACTGGTTCGAAAAATATGGTTTAGCTCTAGTATGTCTTAATTTAACCACATCTGCTATATTTTTCCGTACCAGGTGTTCATCATAATCCCTTTCCATAAGCTCTGCACCAACTATATCGACCATTCAAAATCCTCCTCCATTGCACTGAGCCTAGATGCTCTATATAACTGATTTTGTACTACATTTGTAAATATGTATCTTGGGTGCATACTCTCATTACTTAGTTTATTCGCATGGCATTCTTTCCTATACAACCTCGTATTCAATTCATTATTCTCTCCTTTAGATATAGTGACATCTAAAAAAAATTCACATCAGTACAGGAACAATTCAATGTAAATCTAAGGAACTGTGTAGAGCTATTAATAAACGCAACAAAATCCATCAACTGTTCTGGTGACCTATTCCATAAAAGGTACAGGTCATCCACAAACCTTCGAAAAAACAAAATATTCTGTTTGAAGGACCTCTAATTAAGCTCTCCATTTCCCATTCAGCCATCACAGCATTAGCATAGCTGTTGGCACATGATGTTCCCATGGCAACCCCGTTACACTGCCAGTAGATCTGATCTCTAAACATAAAAATATTGTTCTCCAAGACCAACCTTAGCAGGGTTTTAATTTGGTCTATTTTAAGTTCTGTAAAACTTTACCATATTAAGAAAAAGAGCGCATTTAATGCGCTGGCTAAACATGTGAGTGAAACCAATGACCAACATATTTTTAGGTTTTTGGTTTTGGGGAGATGTTTTGAGAACCAAAGGGGAGGCTATGCTAGAAGTAGAACGGAAGGGTTAGAGGCCGACTGGATTGTGAGATTAAGGGCAGATGTAGGACATGGCCTTAATGATCACATACCTTTGAGACCCATTCTAAAAACAAGACCAATGCGTAGATAACTCCGGAACAAGTTTTAAAAAATATTTTTATATGTACATCTTATATATTTTTTATGTATTTGCTATGTTCTCTATATGTGCTTCTATGGAGAATTCTCTATACCTTTAAATGGAAAATAACTGATAATGTGACTATGATTAAATTGGTATAAGAATGGTGTTTTAGCTCAATATGGTATACACCTGAAGCATTATGTGAAAGCGCTTGTTTGCTGTTACTAAATCTTTTAGAGAACCTGGAGCCTTGCCTTTGCTTGTTTTTTGCCTATAAGAAATGTTAGTTTACTATTCCACTGTTAAACTTTAATCAATCAACAAGAATTTGTGTCAGAACACCTAGAATTAATAAACTATAATGTTTAACAATTTTCGAGAATGTCTTACCACTCTGGCACAGACAGTAAGAACTACTATAATTTACAGAATAGGACTATTAACCAATTTGTGCATCTTATCTGTGCTTCAAAGAAGCATTAGCAAATAAACATTAAAAAATATTCCAGACCAGATATAAAATATTTAAATTCATTCCAAGTTTTCTGTTTTACTAGCTTCAATGCGGACACTTCTCTAACTTTCTATACATCTACCTACAGCAGTGCTCATACATCACAGACTGAAGTCTAGGGAAAGCAGTAAACAATGTTAAAATGTTTTGCTATACCAATCTAATAACGAAGATGCCATTCAATTCACAAAGGTGTACAGTGTCAATCTACTCAGATGCCAGCCTGGACGTGGGACAACTAACAGGATAACAGTGGCAGAGAGATGAGAGGAGACTCATACATACATAGAAATGTTTGAAAGCAAGGGCATTAAAGCCCTTCTAGCTTGCCAATATGCCAAAAAGTACAGTTGTGTACACTTCACCATAAATCTAGACGTTCGAGTGTATTCACTGTTGCAGTCATTACATTTAGGGTAATCTGCTGGCAGGTTGCCCTCAATTGGCCTGAATATCAAAGTAATGGGTCCTGCGTCGGATGCTGCCATCTCTTCTTCCATGACGTCAGGTAGTCAGGGGTATAAAGCAGGCAGCTGACACCATTTTCTTTAGTTTTTCTTGCCCCAGATGTCAGGTGCCCCCCCCCCCCAAATGGGAAGCAAAAATATACATATAAATATATAACTGTATATACATGCAATTGTAACAACATAGACTTTACCTTCATCTAAAAGCAAATACACCACAAAGGCTGTAGAATATAGTGAAGGAAAGAGAAGCTCCAGAATAAAGGGGGATGGCGGGTGGGTAACCCGGACTGCAACAGTGAACAGACTCGAACATCTATATTTATGGTAAGTGTACACAACTTTACTATGTTCTTCGTGTTTCACTGTTGCAGTCATTACATTTGGGTAGAATCCCAAAGCTATGGATGGGAGGCTGAACTAAATAGCATTAGGAGCGGCTATAAGGCCCTGCAGAACTGCAGTGGCAAAGCTTGCCCTGGACTTAGAGAAGAGACACAAATGATAATGCTTTGTAAAAGTATGAACAGAGCTCCAAGTAACAGCTTCTAGGATGTCTTTGGTTGGTACCCCTCTAAGGAAAGCTGCCGAGGTAGATGCAGCCCTGGTGGAATGCGACCAGATTCCCTTGGGCACTGGTTTACCATGATGCAAATAGCAGAAACGAATGCAGTGGCTTATCCACTTTGAAATAGTCTGCTTTGAAATGGCCTTTCCCTCTGATCCTGCAGCAAATGCCACCAGTAGCTGCTCAGACTTTCTTAGAGATTTGGTCCTGTTTAAGTAGAATCTTAGTTGTCTGTGTATATCCAAGGAATGCAGAATCTGCTCCCCCTTGTTCTGTGCATTTGGGTAAAAAGTTGGCAGGTGAATGGTTTGGTTAAGAGCCACACTGGATACCACCTTAGGCATCAAGGAAGGATTGGTCCTGACTAACACCCTGTCTGGGTAGAATATAATAAAAGGCTCCACAGCCATGAGGGCCTGTAGTTCTGAAACCCTTCTAGCTGAAGTGATTGCCAGAAGGAAAGCTGTTTTAAAAGATAAAAACTTTATATCTGCAGTAGCTGCTGGTTCAAAAGGAGGCAGGGTGAGCTTTTCCAGCACAAAATTGAGGTCCCATGCAGGAGTTGGTGATCTTCTGGGAGGCCTTACGTTTTTGGCCCCTCTAAGATACTGTTTTAGCAGAGGATGAGAAAAGATGGGAGGCTCTGTATTGCAATGAGCCGAAATGGCAGAGGCATGGATTTTAATTGAGGCTCTGTATTGCAATGAGCCGAAATGGCAGAGGCATGGATTTTAATTGATGAGAAAGATAGCTTTTGTCAAGCATCTCAGTTAAGTATTGTAATATCTGAGGAATATTTGGTTCTGCTGTAACAGTTCCTTGTGCTCGATTCCAAGCACAGAATCTCTTCCATTTACCAGCATAAGATTTTCTAGTACTAGGCCTTCTGGCTTCCAAAATGACATCCACAGTTTTACTGAGAGGTGTTGTTTGTAGAACTACATGATCAGCCATGCTGCCAGGTACAGTGCCTGGAGGCGATTGTGCAGGATGTGATTGTTTTGCTGGGACAGTAGTTGAGGTCTTTGAAGTAAGGTCCAAGCTGGGTATTGGGACAAGTTCCTTAGGATTGGGTACCAGTATTGGTGGGACCAGTCCGGGGCAATTAGTATCATCTTTGGTTTCTCTTGTCTGACGTTGGACCTTGGGAAGAAGAGGCAGAGGAGGAAAGGCGTAAACTGATAGGTTTTTCCAACTGAAGGACAGGGCGTCCACTTTCCATGCTTGTCTGTGATAAGTCCTTGTGCAGAATCTTTTCGATTGATAATTTTGAGGAGAGGCAAATAGATCTATGTCTGGGCTCCCCCATTTCTCTATTACCATGCTGAAGACTTGTGGATTTAGTTTCCACTCGTGAGGATCCATAAGGTTTCTGCTTAAATCGTCTGCCAAAGTATTTTGCTTTTCTGGCAGGAATTGAGCTTGAAGATGTATTTGGTAGGTCAAAGCAGTGTCCCACAGAGCCATGGCTAATCTGCAAAGGGGGTAAGAGTGTGTGCCCCCTTGCTTGTTTATATACCACATGACCATGGTGTTGTCCGTCTTTATCAGTAGTTGTCCTGGATGAAGTAAGTCCTTGAAGGCTGTTAGGGCATTTTTAACAGCTAGCATCTCTTTCTGGTTGATATGTAGATGCATTTGTTTTGGGGTCCATATGTCCTGAATGCATCTTCCTGCCACGTGGCCCCCCCAGGCATAATCTGATGCGTCTGTTGTTAAGGTTTGGCTGGCAGGGGGTAGAGTGAAGGCCCGTCCCATGTTCTGGTGACATGCCTTTGCCCACCATAGAAACTCCTGTTGTAGGCAGGGAATGAGAGGAATCATTGTTTCCAGACTGAGAATGTTGACTCCATAAACTTTTTATGTACTATTGAAATTTCCTCATATGCAGTCTTGCATATGGAATCAGTAGGATGCAGGATGCCATGAAGCCCAAAGCCTGCAGAATTCGTCTTGCAGATAACTGGGTTTGTGGTGCCATCAGTTTGAAGTAAGTAGTCAGTTGCCTTTGCTTGTCTGGCGTGAGGTAAGCCATCTGGGCAGTTGTATTCAAGCTTACACCCAGGAATGTTATCTTTTAAAAGGGTACCAGTTGTGATTTATTTTCGTTTATTGGGTACCCTAGGCATGTTAGAAGCCTTTTCACAAATGCCAGGTGTCGAAGAAGAATGTCCTGGTTCTCTGCTTGAATGAGACAGTCGTCCAAGTAAGGGTATATTTGTATACTTCTTTGTCTGCAAAATGCAATTACTGGTGCCAGCCACTTTGTAAAGACCCTGGACGCAGTAGATAAGCCAAACAGCAGTGCACAGAATTGGTAATGCAGTAAGCCAGCCTTGAATCTGAGGTATCTTCTGCACGATTGTCTTATTGGGAAATGCAGGTATGCCTCTTTTAGGTCTAATGTCTCCAGGCAAGCATTCTTGCCCAGCATGGGCAGAAGCTGCTGCAAAGTCAGCATTTTGAATTTTGGAATGTCCAGGTGTGTGTTCAAAATCGATAAATCCAGTATTGGCTGCCAGGCCTTGTCCTTTCTGGGTACCAAGAGCAGTCTTGAGTAAAAAACTTGCCCTTTTTCCTGTTCTGGTACTGGCTGAATGGCCCCCATATCCATGAGGGACGTAACTCGATTCTGTGCCTCTGCCCATTGATTTTTTTGGCAGATCTGGACAACCATTTGCCATTGGCAGAGTGTGGAAATGGAATCTGTATCCCTGTGATACTATGTTTAGCACCCACTTATCCTGGGTTATTAACTACCAATTTTGAGCAAAAAGTGCTAATTTTCCCTCTAAGGATGCTGCCAAAAGATAAGTGCTTAGTGTAGGCAGAGGGAAGTCATTGGGACTGTTTTCTGTAGGTTTGCGCTTTATCTCCTCCAGATTTGGAGGTAGAAGTGCCCCATTGATTTGACCTCTATGAATCTTGCGCCTATCTGGAATCCTTAGGGTGTCTTGCCCCTTTGAGCTCTGTCTGACACAGGAAAGGACCACTTTTTTGTAGGCCAGTGTGTACTGAATCTTGGTGGCTGCAATTGTAAGTCTTTAACAGTTTGCATAGACTTAGCTTTGTCTTCCAGTTTCTTTAAAACCTCTTCTGCCTTAATACCAAACAGAGAATCATGCTATAAAGGTGCATCTAGCAATTTAGCTTTAACATGATCAGGCAAATTTTGTTCTTTTAGCCAGGCATGCCCCCTAATCACAGATCCAGTAACTGCGACCCTGCAGGAGGCCTCTAAGGAATCAAAACCACATTGCAAAGTATGCTTTCCAACCTGTTCAGCTGCATGCAATAATTCTTGCAATTCTTTATTTTCTGCACATCATTTTCTGTTTCAGCAATTCCATAAAGTACAGTTTTGTACCTACCATAAATGTAGATGTCCGATAGGTATGCAACTGCAGTCCTGACATATGGGTTGTCCTGCCTCAGGCAACCCTTCGGTCGGCCGGATTCCAAAGTCTGGGTCCGGCGTCGGCTGATGTCGCCCTTTCCCCAACGTCAGAGCGCCTGGGGTATAAAAGCGTCAGCTGACGCCATCTTCTTCAGTGTTTCTTGCGCAGATGCCAGGTGCCCTCTAAGGAAGGCTAAATTTTGAAAATAGAGAAAAAATTCCAGACAAGTACAACAACATAAAAACAAATACACCATAAAAGATTACCTCAGGTAGCTAAAATGAGGGGTAGAAACCCAAAAGAATACCACAGAGGGGTAGGTGGGAGGGAAAAGCTGACTGCAGTTGCATACCTATTGGACATCTACATTTATGGTAGGTACAAAACTGTACTATGTGTCCTTCAAGGATGCAACTGTAGTCCTGACATATGGGTTGAATAACATAGCCAACCTGGGGGTGGTAGGCACCAAGACAAAGATGGTGTAGCTAAAATGCCCTGCAGGACTGCAGAAGATAACCCTGCTCTGTATCTGGAATATAAAGGCAGGTTGTAATGTTTGGAAAATGTATGCACGGAGCTCCATGTAGCAGCTTCTAAAATGTCCTTTGTTGCCACTCCTCTTAAGGCTGTGGAGGTGGCTGTAGCTCTGGTGGAATGTGGCCTGATGTCAGCTGGCACAGTTTTTCCATGAAAAGAGTAGCAGAATCGAATGCAATTTCCAATCCATTTAGAAATTGTCTGTTTGGAAATTGCTTTTCCCTGCAATCCAGCAGCGCAAGCTACAAAAAGCTGGTCAGATTTTCTGAAAGACTTTGTTCTGTCCAAGTAGTAGCGCAACTGTCTGTTTATGTCCAAGGTGTGCAGAAGTCTCTCTCCTTTATTTTGAGGATTGGGAAAGAAGGTAGGCAGGTGAATAGCTTGATTCAGGGACACCCTGGATACCACCTTTGGCATGAATGACGGATTGGTTCTCAAAGAAACTCTGTCCTGATGAAAAATGAGAATAGGTTGTATTGCCATAAGGGCCTGTAGCTCAGAGACTCTTCTTGCTGAGGTTACTGCCAGAAGGAAAGCTGTCTTCCAAGACAGAAATTTCAACTCTGAAGATGCTGCTGGTTCAAAGGGAGGAAGAGTTAATTTTTCCAGCATGAAGTTGAGGTCCCATGCAGGCACTGGTGGTTTCCTTGGAGGGTTGATGTTCTTTATACCTCTTAGAAACTGTCTTAGCAATGGGTGAGAAAATACAGGCGGATCAGTGTTATATTTGGCAGATATTGCTGAAGCATGTATTTTTATGGAAGAATATGAAAGGCCATTGTGGAGCATTTCAGCCAAATATTCTAGGATCTGTGGAATGCTCATCACTGATGGGTCTTGACCCTTTTTGCTGTCCCAGATAAGAAATCTCTTCCATTTTGCCGAGTATGTTTTTCTAGTGGAAGGTCTGCGCGCCTCCAGGACGATATCTTTTACCCTTTTGGAAAGATTATCCTGAGGAATAGTCATGGAATCTTCCAAGCTGTCAGCTTCAATGTTTTCAAGCTGGGGTGTAGTGTCCTGTAATTGTGCTGTCAGAAGAAGTGGCCTTTGAGGAAGGAGCCACGGATTGGTGTGTGTCAAGCTCCATAGCAGTGGGTACCAGTGTAGTCTTGGCCAGTCTGGAGCTATCAGAATGACTTTCGGTTGCTCTGTCTTGATCTTTAGCAACACCTTGGTCATCAAAGGAAGAGGTGGGAAGGCATATAGTGCTAGAGAGTTCCAACTGAAGGAGAGAGCATCCACCTTCCATGCTTGAGGATGGTATGTCCTTGTGCAAAACTTTTTCATATGGTGATTGAGGTGGGAGGCAAAAAGATCCATGTCCGGCCTTCCCCATACTGGAGTTATTTGTAAGAAAATGTCTGGATGCAACATCCATTCGTGTGGATCCATGATGTTTCTGCTTAGGCTGTCCGCCAGAACATTGTCCTTCCCTGGTACAAACTGGGATTGTAGCTCTATTTTCAATTGTAGGGAAATATCCCAGAGATGCATTGCCAGTCTGCAAAGAGGGTAGGAATGGGTACCTCCTTGCTTGTTTATGTACCACATAACTGTGGTATTGTCTGTCTTTATTAGTAGATGGCCCTGATGCATGAACTTTTCGAAGGCCTTGATTGCATGTATCACTGCCAGCATTTCTTTTTGGTTGATGTGCAGGTGCTTTTCTTTGTGTGTCCATTGTCCTTGAATGCATCTGCCCTCCATGTGCGCCCCCCATCCATGGTCTGAGGCGTCTGTTGTTATGGTTTGACTTGTATGAGGCTTGCTGAAAGGCAGACCTTTGTTTATCTGGCTTGCTTGAGCCCACCACAGGAATTCCTTTTGAAGGCATGGAATGAGTGGGATCAATGCTTCCAGGCTGTGGCTGTGTTGAGACCATAGACTTTTAGATACCATTGTAGTTTCCTCATATGCAGCCTTGCGTGTGGAATCAGAAGAATGCAAGATGCCATGAAACCCAGGGCCTGCAGGATTTTCCTTGCAGTCATCTGGGTGTGTGTTGCTAATTTTCTGAAGTATTCTGGTAATTGTTTTTGTTTTTCTTTTGTCAGAAACGCCATCTGGGTGTTTGTGTCCAGTGTGGCACCCAGGAAAGGTATTTGTTGGGATGGTACGAGACTTGATTTCTGAATATTGACTGTGTATCCCAAGGCCTGCAGTAGATGAATGACATAGTCCAAGTTTTTTAACAAGGCTTGTTGGCTGTCCGCTTGTATAAGGCAGTCGTCCAGGTAAGGGTATATGTGTATCCCCTGGAGTCTGCAATGTGCAATTACTGATGCCAGGCATTTTGTGAACACTCTGGGCGCAGTAGATAAGCCAAAGGGCAATGCTGAGAATTGATAATGCTCTGAGCCTGCAAGAAATCTGAGGTATCTTTTGCAACTTTGTCTGATTGGGACATGCAGGTATGCCTCCGGTCCAGAGTTACCAGCCAAGACCCCTTGCCCAGCATGGGAAGGAGTTGCTGTAAAGTCAGCATTTTGAATTTTGGCACAATAATGTAAGTATTCAGTGCGGACAAGTCCAGAATGGGTCTCCATTGGTTTTCTTTTCTTGGAACAAGGAACAGTCTTGAATAAAATCCTTGGCCTTGTTCTGCAGAAGGAACCTTCTCTATTGCTCTTATTTGAAGTAGGTTTGTTACTTGTTTGAGTGCCTCTGCCCTTTGATTTGGTGGCAGATTTGGCCTGCCATGTCTTGTTGGTAGTGCATGAAAATGGAATCTGTATCCTTTGTCTATTATGTCCAGTATCCATTTGTCCTTTGTAATATTGCGCCAATTTTGTGAGAATAAAGATAATTTTCCGCCCAAAGGTGCTTCTAATTGAGCCCCGGATGGCGGAGTCAAAGTCAAGTCATTGAGATTGTCCCTGTGGAGCAGTGGAAGGTCCTGCCCCACCTCTCTGGTTTGGAGGCTGGGATTGGCGTCCTCTGTAGGAGCCTCAAGTTTGCCCTCTACCTCTGCCACGTCTGTTTTTGCCTCTCTGAAATTTGTCTGTGTCTGGAAAGGCCCAATGCTTAGAAGGCCAATTCCTGCTGAATCTTGGAGGCTGTACCTGGAGGAAATCTTCAACTGTTTGCACTGATTTTGCCTTTTCCTCCATTTTCTTTAAAACCTCTTGTGCAGTAGCACGAAATAGCTTATGTTTCTCTAGTGGTGCGTCCAAAAGCTTAATTTTCACATGGTCTGGCAATGTTTATTCCTTTAACCAAGCATGTCTGCGTATGACCGCATCTGTCATTGCTGCTCTACATGAAGCTTCCAATGCATCATCCACACTGAAGGAAATGGCTGCTAACCTGCTGAGTATTATGAACCAATTCCTGTAACCCTTTTCTATCTAATGGTTCAGGGGAAGCCAATTTCTTTTGCAAGTCATCCAACATGTAATCCTGACACTGAATCATATGAAACTGACAATTTAATGCTCGCATAGAAAGGGTGGAAGATGTATATACTTTCTTGCCCCACCTTTCTAGAGCCCTACACTCTCTTTCCGAAGGAAGTGGATTCTTAGCAGTAGTGGAGGAAACCCCTTTAGGCCCCTGAGAAATAGTTTCAGGGTCAGCAGTATGGCCCTTATACAGAAATTGATGTGCGTCTGGGACCCTGTAGTACCCGTCTGGCTTGACAGGAGCAGTGGGGAGGGAGTCAGGGGAAACACTAGATTCTAAGTACACATCATCTAAAACATTTAAAACTGGAGAAATAGCTAAGGGTTTATGCTGAGGTAGCTTTAAAAATTCCCTTAACCTTTTCCTAGAATCCGAGTATTCTTGGCCTTACCATCTGAAAAGTTCCCTCATGGAATGAAGCGTTTCCCCAAAGGAAAACTCCTCAGGAGGAGAAGCAGAGGGAATGGATTCCTCCGCATCAGAATAGTACAGTTTTGTACCTACCATAAATGTAGATGTCCGATAGGTATGCATCTGCAGTCATCACATATGGGGTTGTCCTGCCTCAGGCAGCCCTTCGGTTGGCCAAAGTCTGGGTCTGGCCTCGGCTGATGTCGCACTTTCCCCGACGTCAGAGCGTCTGGGGTATAAAAGCATCAGCCGACGCCATTTTCCTCAGTTTTTCTTGCCCCAGATGCCAAGTGCCCTCTAGGAAGGCTAAATTTGGAGAAATGCAATAAAATTCCAAACATATGCAAAAAAATAAATAAATAAAATAAATAAATAAATTACACATATATATATATATATATATATATACAAACAAACAAATACACCATAATAGATTCCCCCAGCTAGCTAATAGAGGGGTAAGCACCCTAGGAATACCACAGAGGGGAAGGAGACCCTAGGAATACCACAGAGGGGAAGGAGGGAGGGTAAACCTGACTGCAGATGCATACCTACAGACATCTACATTTATGGTAGGTACAAAACTGTACTATGTCCTTCAAGGATGCATCTCCAGTCATCACATATGGGTAGAATACCATAGCCAATCTGGGGGTGGAGGTACTAAGAAAAGGATGGTGTAGTTAAGATAGCCTGCAGAACTGCTGTAGCAAAACCTGCTCTGGATCTGGAGTATAAAAGGTAAATTGTAATGCTTGGCAAATGTATGCACGGAGCTCCATGTAGCAGCTTCTAAAATGTCCTTGGTAGCCACCCCTCTTAGGAAGGCTGTGGTGGTGGCTGTGGCTCTCGTGGAATGAGGCCTAATGTTTGCAGGAGCAGTCTTTCCATGAAAGGAGTAACAAAAACGAATGCAATTTCCTATCCATTTTGAAATTGTCTGTTTTGAAATTGCTTTTCCTTGTGCCCCAGCAGCATATGCTACAAACAATTGGTCAGTCTTTCTGTAACTTTTAGTTCTGTTCAAATAGTAGTGTAATTGTCTGTGCATGTCCAGAGTGTGTAGGACTTTCTCCCCTTTATTTTGTGGATTTGGAAAGAATGTAGGCAAGTGAATTGCTTGGTTCAAGGATACCCTGGATACCATCTTTGGCATAAAAGTAGGATTGGTTCTCAATGAAACTCTGTCTTGATGGAAAATAAGAAATGGCTGCACTGCCATTAAAGCTTGTAACTCAGATACTCTTCTTGCTGAAGTTATGGCCAGAAGGAATGCAGTTTTCCAAGACAGAAACTGTAGATCCGCCGATGCTGCTGATTCAAAGGGAGGAAGTGTTAGTTTTTCCAGCACAAAGTTAAGGTCCCAAGTAGGTAAAGGTGGTTTCCTTGGAGGATTGATGTTTTTGATTCCTCTCAGAAACTGTCTTAAGAGAGGATGCGAGAAGACAGGTGGATTAACATTGTATTCTGCTGAAATTGCTGAGGCATGTATCTTAATGGAGGAATAAGACAGGCCATTGTGGAACAATTCTGCCAAGTATTCCAGTATATGTGCCATGCTCATCACTGTCACATCTAGGCCTTTTGTTGTGTTCCAAGTGAGACATCTTTTCCATTTTGCTGAATATGCCTTCCTTGTGGAAGGCCGGCGAGCTTCCATAATGATGTCCTTCACTCTCTGGGATAAGCTATTCTGAGGAGTCATGGTATTCTCCAGGCAGTTAGCTGCAAGGTTTTCAGGTTGGGATGCAGAGTCTTGAAATTGTTCTGCGTCAGTAGAAGTGGCCATAGGGGGAAGAGGCCACGGTTTCGTCTGTGACATGCTCTTTAAACAGTGGGTACCAATGCTGCCTTGGCCAGTCTGGAGCTATCAGAATCACTCTTGGCTGCTCCTCCCTGATCTTCAGTAAAACCTTGGACATTAATGGGAGTGGTGGGAAAGCAAAGACTTTTAGAGCTTTCCAGCTGAAAGAGAGAGAGAGTCCACTTTCCATGCTTGTGGGTGGTATGTCCTTGAGCAGAATGTCTTCAGTTGATGATTGTGGGGTGAAGCCTACAGATCTATCTCCGGCCTTCCTCATGATTGTGTTATGAGTAAGATGATGTCTGGGTGCAGCATCCATTCGTGTGCATCCATGGTAGTTCTGCTTAAGCTGTCTGCCAGTGTATTGTCTTTCCCTGGCACGAACTGGGACTGCAGTTGTATATTGAGTGTCAAGCAAAGTTCCCATAGCTTCATGGCCAGTCTGCATAGAGGGTAGGAATGTGTGCCTCCTTGCTTGTTTATGTACCACATAACCGTGGTGTTGTCTGTCCTTATGAGCAGGTGGCCTTAATGAAGGAAAGGTTTGAAGGCCTCGACTGCGTGCATCACTGCCAGCATTTCCTTTTGGTTTATGTGCATGCGCAGCTCTCTTTGAGACCATTGCCCTTGGAGACATTTGCCCTCCATGTGTGCTCCCCAACCTCTGTCTGAAGCGTCCGTGGTGATGGTTTGGTTTGCTGAAAGGCAACCCTCTGCTCGACTGGCTGGCTTGAGCCCACCACAGGAATTCTTTTTGAAGGCAAGGAATGAGTGGGATCAAAGTTTCTAAGCTGTGACTGTGCTGAGTCCATACACTCCTTAGGTACCATTGCAATTTTCTCATATGCAGCCTGGCTTGTGGAATCAGAAGTATGCAGGATGCCATGTAACCCAAGGCCTGCAGGATTTTCCTTGCAGTCAGCTGAGCTTGTCTTGTCAGATTCCTGAAGTAATCCGGAAGTTGTTTTTGTTTTTCTTCTGTGAGAAAGCCCATTTGGGTGGTTGTGTCTAGATCCGCACCCAAAAAGGTTATTCTTTGGGATGGAACAAGTCTTGATTTTTGGATGTTGACTGTGTATCCAAAGGCCTGTAGTAGGTGGATGGCATAGTCTAAGTCCTTTAGCAAAATTTTCTTGTTGTCCGCTTGTATAAGGCAGTCATCCAGATATGGGTAGATTTGAATCCCCTGAAGTCTGCAGTGTGCAATTACTGATGCCAGGCATTTTGTGAATACTCTGGGCGCAGTAGATAAGCCAAAGGGCAATGCTGAGAATTGATCATGCTCTGATCCTGCAAGAAATCTGAGGTGTCTTCTGCAACTTTGTCGAACAGGGACATGCAGGTATGCCTCCTTGAGATCTAGAGTCACCAGCCAAGACTCCTTGCCCAGCATGGGAAGAAGCTGCTGTAGAGTCAGCATTTTGAATTTTGGCACAATGAGGTAAGTATTCAGTGCGGACAAGTCGAGAATAGGCCTCCATTGATTTTCTTTTCTTGGAACAAGGAATAATCTGGAGTAAAATCCTTGGCCTTGTTCTGAAAGAGGTACCTTTTCTATGGCTTTCATTTATATTAATTTGGTAATTTGCTTCAAAGCCTCTGCCTTCTGATTTGGTGGCAGGTCTGGCATTCCTTTTCTTTTTGGCAATGTGTGGAAATGGAACCTGTATCCTTTGTCTATTATTTGCAGTGTCCATGTGTCCCTTGTAATGTAATGCCAATTTTTTGAGAATAAAGAAAGCTTTCCGCCCAATGGTGCTTCTAATTGAGCCCTGGTCGGCGGAGTCAAAATAAAGTCATTGAGTCTGTCCTGGTGTAGCAGTTGTTGTTCCTGCACTACCTCTCTGGTTGGGAGGCTGCCACTGACTGCCTCTGTAGGAGCCTCTAGCTTGCCCTCTACCTCTGGCGCGCCTATTCCTGCCTCTCTGGGATCTGTCTGAGTCCGTAAAGGACCAATTCTTAGTAGGCCAATTTCTGCTGAATCTCGGTGGTTGTACTTGCAGAAAGTCCTTGACTGTTTGCACAGATTTTGCCTTTTCTTCAAACTTCTTTAAGACCTCCTGAGCCGTGGATCCAAATAATTTTTGCTTTTCCATTGGAGCATCCAGAAGCTTAGCTTTAACATGGTCTGGTAAAGATTGTTCCTTCAGCCAGGCATGCCTACGTATAACTGCCCCTGTCATAGCTGACCTACATGAAGCTTCCAATGCATCATAACCACACTGCAAAAAATGGTTACTAACCTGCTGTGAGTTATGTACCAGATCCTGAAGTGATTTACGGTCAAGGGGTTCAGAAGAGGACAGCTTCTTATGCAATTCATCTAACAAATACTCTTGGTACTGAATCATATGAAATTGACAATTTAATGCCCTCATGTAAAGAGTTGCAGAAGTATACACTTTCTCTCTAAAGCTCTAGACTCCCTTTCAGAGGGTAGAGGATTTTTAGCAGTGGCAGCTGCAGCCCCTTTTGGGCCCTGGGAAATAGTTTCGGGGTCTGCAGAGTGGGCCTTGTACAGGTGTAGATGAGATTCCGGGACCCTGTAGTACCTATCAGGTTTGGCAGGAGCCGGAGGGAGAGAATCAGGGGCTGTACTAGCATCAGAGTACACATCGTCAATAACATTCAAAACAGGAGGTATAGCTAAAGGCCTATGCTGAGGTAAATGTAAAAAGGTCCTTAATCTTTTTCTAGAATCAGAAAATTCCTGACCCTGCCATTGAAAATGTTCTCTCATAGTGTGTAGTGTCTCTCCAAATGAAAACTCTTCAGGAGGGGAGGCCGAAGGAATAGATTCTTCAGCATCAGAATCCTCGTAGGCCGAATAAGCCTCCTCCTGGGGGTCTGACAAAGCAGAGCCATCCGTGGACTCATCTGAGGAGTCGGGGTCAGAGGGCTCAACCCTGGGCCTTTTGTCTGGTGGTGGTTGAGAGCCCTTGTCCGGGTGAGGTTGAGAACCTCTAATTAAAGAGATTAGATCCTCTGCAAGGCTGAGAATTTGTGAGCCAGTAGAAGTTCTCTGAGAGGAAACCTTGGGAGGCGAAGCTTTAGTAAGTTTAGCAGCTTTAGCCCTAGAAAAGGCCTTAATGGACATGGATGCAGGGGGTCTGGCTGCACCACGTGCAAGAGTAGACTTGTCTAAAGGAATGGTGTCGGACATTCCCTGGACACCGGTCTCAGTAGGTAATTCAATAACCGACTCTGCCGGGGCCTCCAGGGCCGAGGTAGTCGGTTGAGTGGATTCGGTAATAGGAAGCACCGAGGACTCTGTTTCAGCCGAAACAGAGACTCTCAAGGTAGGCCTGACTGTGGTTTCAGCCGAAACCGCGGGCGGCGAGTGTCGGTCCTTGTCCTTCCGTTTTTTAACCAAATGCGAAGTCGGAGTCTCCGACGGCATTTTGTACGCAAAATTAGTCCCAAAGAATTCCTCTGCAAACTCCAACCGACACCTAAGAGTTCGTCGGTTGAAGGAAGCACAGGCTGAGCAGGCCGAGACGTCGTGGTCTGGGCCTAGGCAAGGGAGGCAGTAAGAGTGGAAATCCTTATGAGGTATTTGTTTCCCACAAATTAAACAATTATTTACTTTATCTGACATCGGCTGAGGCAAGAAAGAGGCCCCAACGGGGTACTTAGCTTTTTTGAAGTCTTCGGTAGCTGAATCACGGGAGCTGGCCGACCGGCACTTGCAAACTGCTTCTGCTTCGGGCACCACACGGCAAGAAAGACTGAGGAAAATGGCGTCGGCTGATGCTTTTATACCCCAGACGCTCTGACGTCAGGGAAAGTGCGACATCAGCCGAGGCCAGACCCAGACTTTGGAATCCGGCCGACCGAAGGGCTGCCTGAGGCAGGACAACCCCATATGTGATGACTGCAGATGCATCCTTGAAGGACATCCTCGTAGGCCGGGAAGGTCTCCTCCTGGTAGTCTGAATGTGCAGAATCACCTGAGGCCTCATCGGAGGACTGGGGATCTACCTGCTCAACCCTAGGCCTCTTGACAAAAGGTGCAAATTCTGACCGACACCTAAGAGTGCGTTTATTGAAAGAAGCACAAGCTGTACAGGCCGAGACGTTGTGTTCTGGGCCTAGGCAGGGTAAGCAGTAAGAGTGGAAATCCTTATGAGGTATTTGTTTCCAAGTTAAACAATTATTAACTTTTCCAGTTTTATCTGACATCGGCTGAGGCAAGAAAAGGTCCCCAACGGGGTACTTAGCTTTTTTGAAGACTTCAGTAGCTGAAAACACAGGAGCTGGTCGACCGGCACTTGCGAACTGCTTCTGCTTCGGGCGCCGCACGGCATGAAAGACTGAAGATGGCGTCGGCTGACACTTTTATACCCCAGGCGCTCTGACGTCGGGGAAAGGGCGACATCAGCCGACGCCGGACCCAGACTTTGGAATCCGGCCGACCGAAGGGCTGCCTGAGGCAGGACAACCCATGTCAGGACTGCAGTTGCATCCTTGAAGGACATCATGTTGCTGATACTTAAGCATATGAAATTGACAGTTTAAGGCCCTGACTGCCAAGGTTGCAGATGTATAAAACCATTTTTCCCCATCTGTCCAGTGCCCTTGAATCTCTGTCAGAGGGGGTAGGATTTTTTACTGTTGAGGCCTTAACTCCCTTTGGACCCTGTGAAATAGTTTCAGGATCAGCAGCAGGGTTTCTAAATAAGAATTTATGTGAGAGTCAGGGACCCTGTAATATCGGTCAGGCTTACTGGGAGCCGGAGGTAAGGAGTCAGGGGTCAAGCTTGACTCTGAAAACACAATCCACAATGTTTAAAACGGGGGGAATGGCTAAAGGCCTGTGCTGAGGGAGGAGAAGGAAATCCCCAAGCCTCTCTTTTGATGCCGAGAAATCTTGACTCTCCCAGTGAAAATACTCCCTCAAAGTATGCAAGGTTTCCCCAAAAGAATAATCCTCAGGAGGAGATGCAGATGGTATAGACTCCTCTGCATCAGAATCCTCATAGGGAGGTATAGATAATTCCTGATCAGAAGAGGAATCAGAAGAAATAGAAAACTGATCTGAAGATTCATAATCAGTGTCTTGCCTAGGCCTCTTATCTGGAGGGGGATGGGTACCCCTGATCAAGGTAATAAGGTCTTCAGCCATTTTGATCATCTGTTTTTTAAGCATAGAGGCCTGTGCACGTGGCTCATGAGTCAGTTTTTTTAGTTTTAGAAGTTGCTTTTGTCTTTGGTTTTGCAGCTGTCATCTGTTTGATATACAATTGTTGAAGTCTGAATACATCCTCAGAAGCTGGTGCCTGCTCAGTGGCTCCGGACCCATTAGAGGGAGATACATCCGTCGGTCCAACACCTTGAGTATCTTACAGCATGCTGGACTCCACATGGGTGTCGGTAGAGGCCTGCGACTCGAAGGTAGCGGGTATCAGGGGCTGCAAAAGTGCATCACTGAGTACCGGCGAACTGGCGACTGGCTTAGAAGAAGCTTCGTCGTCTGTTCTGGATCTCGACTGCCTCTGTCCTTTTCTTTGCATTTTTTGTGTACTCCAGTAGTCTGATTGCTATCCGACGACATTTCTGGGTAATTAAATCCAAAATACTTTGAGGCAAAAATATACAGACGCTTAATAGTGCGTTGATTAAATCTAGCACAAAACCGACAGCTAGGCACGTTGTGATCAGGGCCTAGGCAAGGAATACAGTATAAATGGAAATCCTTATGAGGTATTTGCTTCCCACAAGCAATACAATTATTAACTTTTTCCGACATCGGTATGGAGGAAGAAAAAAAAAAAAGTTTCCCCAACGGGGTAGTTAGCTTTAGTGAAGGCTTCGGTTCTGAAACTCAAACTTGAATATTTCAGTAGTCAGCCGACCGGCATTTACGAAATGCTTCTGCTTTGGGCACCACGCAGCAAAAAACACTAAAGAAAATGGCGTTTGCTGCATGTTTTACACCCCTGACGACCTGACGTCATGGAAGAGGAGACAGCAACCGACGCAGAACCCAAGACTTTGGAATTCAGGCCAACTGAGGGCAACCTGCCAGCAGATTACCCAAATGTAATGACTGCAACAGTGAAACACAAAGAACATCATACTCTGAGGCTCTAAATAAAAATTTGCCAAAGCAGCAGAGACCTCCAAAGCAGACATCCAAGCAACCGCTACCACCTAACAACTCTCACGTATCACATACTTCACAAAGTCAGTGTGCCACACAGTCGCAGCCCTTAAGGCTAAATAACACACCAAATACACTAGTAATAGGAAATTATTATCAGGCACACCGACGCTCCTCTCACCAGACTGAGCAAGGAGAAGGTCATTGTAAGCTGCTTGTTGGATGCCAGGATCTGCCACATAACACAAGCACTCAGGTCACTCCACAGCAGGTACAAATATGACTCTGTCATTGTCCATATTGGTGTGAATGACCAGAGACGTACTTCCTTGGACTACATGGAGAGAGAGGAGCTCTCTGATCAAGCAGCCCAGGCCGGTATGACCCTGACCTCGAGTAGCATCTTGCCCTTACCAAGAAAGTTGCCACAGTATAAGGACAAAATGATCAATTTTAACAATTGGCTAAGCTATTGGTGTCATTCAAAGGGGATCCAGTGTCTGTCAGCCTGGGATGACAAGCCACACTGCTTCGCTAGGGACAGCTTGCATCTGTCACCCTTAGGCTTTCGAATACTAGCCAAGGCTCTTGCCACCCCCATAGTGCCTTTTTTAGGCAAGGCTCAAAAGATAAACCCACCTCCATAGAAAATACAAGAAACAAAAAACTAAGGGTAATGCTACTCAACGCCAGAAGTCTAAACCTCAAGACGTACGCACTCGAGGCACTACTGAGTATGGAGAAAAAAAAAAAATCGATATCTGTGCAGTAACAGAAACCTGGTTCAAGGCTCGAGAGAGCACCCCAGCACTACCATAATATAACTCATACCACTCTTTTCGGCGCCCCAGAACTCTGACCGAAATACTAAAGGTGGGGGAGTATCCATTTTCAACAAGGATACCCACACCTCCAGGTTAGTGTCACTGCACGAGGCATCGGAGACCATCCATGTGCAACTAACAGTGGGCAAAACTGTTTTTCAGTTTGTAGCCTGCTACAGATCACCCACCATGTCCCAGGACCCCCACTTGGCATTCCTGAGAACATTGGAGAATATGAAAGTCTCACCAAATACCATGTTACTGGGGGATTTCAACTACCCAAACACTGACTGGGAAAACTACTCAAGTCCAAACTCCTTTGCCCAACGGTTCCTGGAATTTATAAACTCAAATGCCATGGAACAACTGGTCAACACTCCCACAAGAGGGGACAACATATTGGACCTGGTCATCACCAACATGGGGGCTCAATGTTCCACACCAGAGGTAAACCCCTTACTGGTAAGATCAGACCATAAACTAATCACTATGGACATCCACATCCTAACCCCATCCCCAGCCAAGGAAACCACTGTGAAAAACTTCTCAAAAGCAAACTTCACACTTCAAGACTGAGGTGGAGAACTTCAAAGCACCCGGGCTAATGGAAAATGCTACCCAAAACGCAGAATCCTTCACAAATGCATTCTACGAGCGCCTACAGGAATGCATGGATCGTGCCATCCCAAGTAAAACAAAGACTCACTCCTCTAAAAATAGGAGACCAGTCTGGTGGACCCCAGCCATAAATAAACTTTACAACAGGAGGAGGAAACTATTACACGATAGGGCAAAATCCCAAAAAGGGAAGGCATCCCTGATCAGTACTAGCAAGAAACTTAGATCCCTCATAAAATCATCAAAGGCTAGCTTCGAAAGAAAAATTGCAAAAGATTCTAAAGATAATCACAAGGCTTTCTTTAGCTACGTCAAGAATATGGGTGGTAACTCCCAAATCTGCTCTAAGCTGGTGCCAAATGGCACAAAGTACACTGAACCCACTGACATTGCCAACATCCTGGCAGACCGGTTCAGTGCAAACTTTAACCCCCCCCCCCCAAAAGAACCAGTCTCTATCCCGGAAGTATGCAGTCCCCCGGACATCACAGACACAGGTGAAAGCAGCCCTTTCCAAAGTAAAAAACACAGCATCAATGGGGCCGGATGGCATCCCAGGCTGTGTCTTACATGAACTCCAAAAAGAACTCAACCCTCACATAAATGCACTGTTCCAACTCAGCCTCACCACAGGTTATGTACCCAAAGAGTGGCGTACAGCAACGGTAATCCCACTCCACAAAGGGGGTGCCACAACGGATCCCGGGAACTATCACTCTATAAGCCTGACTAGCCTGGTCGGCAAGGCTAGCGCATCATCGTGTATCTCATAAACAAAGACACTGGGAACCACCAGACACTGAACCTTACCCAATTTGGCTTTGTTAAAGGCAGATCTTGCCTCCTAAACCTAGTTGGCTTCTTTTGAAACTGTTACCAAAGCCATAGATGAGGGAAAGGCAGTCCACACAGCCTACTTCGACCTCGCAAAGGCCTTTGACACAATACCCCACTCTGGTATCATAATTAGTCACAAGATGGTTTGCAAACTGGCTCAGGGATAGAACTCACATGGTCAGAGTCGCTGGTGCCATGTCTTGACTCTAAACCGGTTACAAGTGGTGTCCCACAAGGCTCTGTCCTGGGACCACTCTTGTTCGGTATATACTTCTCTGAGGTACAGGCAACCAAGTTCGCAGAGGATTGCAAACTGGGAGCCTTAATCGACTCTGGCTGACACAAGCATCCTCCAGAAGGGTCTTATGGAGATGGATACCTGGTGTCAGAACCACGGCCTCAAGCTAAATGCCAAAAAATGTATAGTCATCCCCTTTGGGAAAAACAAAGTGCCCACAAACTACCACATAGGAGGTAATCCGCTAAGTACAGAAGAAATAATTAGGGATCTGGGAACCCAAGTACATAGTAACCTCTCCTTTGACAATCACATTGCCAAAGTGGTTAGAAAAACCTTCTATATAGCTCACCTAATCACAAAAGTGTTCACATCTAGATCAAGAGAGGTCATTGTGCCCCTCTACTCATCAGGCCCATAATTGAGTACAATGCCCCATTTGGGATGTACATTACCAGACATCTGCAACAGCTGGAGAGACCGCAAAGGTACCTCACCAAGAGGATTGTGGACCTCAAACAGATGCCCTATGCAGCTCGACTAAAGAAACTCCAGCTCTACTCAGTTGCTTACCGCCTACTCAGAGGCGATCTCTGCTTGACGTACAAGGCCATGTCTAATCCAGAAACTAATGGACATGCTCCACCTTAAGAAAACCAAATCCTTTACAGCTACATGCTCCAGGGATTTAAACCTCAGCACAGCTATAAATAGGACATGCTGGAGGGATAGATTCATATCCCAGAGGCTTCCCTCACTCTGGAATAGAGTCCTGGTCCAGGTTAGGCAGAGCCCCTCGCTGACCCTCTTCAAGAGAAATCTTGAGTGGATGGGAAATCGTAAATTCACTCCTGGGATCACTTCTATGGCCCTGCTGGACAGGGGCTCAGGAATCTAGTCTAAAAGGGAGGCGAAAGCCAACATATTCTGGCTAGGTTTATAAATGCCCTAGGGCAAATTGCTTATAGGTTCATAGGTAGGTACTAGACTATCTTGTACAGAAATTTGTTAATGTGAAATATGGTGTTCTATAGTTATGGTACAGCTTCAAGATGGGAACAGTTGGAATACTGAAGATTTTCAGGTCTTTTCACATTTTGCAATGTAATAAATTCGGACATTAGTTGAGAGAGAGACAGGATGAAAGAGTATGCTTCCAGCAGAGAGAACTCTGCTCAAAAGATTCGGCATTACTGCAAGTACCATTGTCTAACACCAGAATCCCAAGATTTCTGTTGACAGGTTAAACAGTAGTTTCCAACTCAACTTCCTGAGTGACTATGCTAAGGAACTGTACCCCTCAATAACATTGTTTTTACTAGCAGATTTTGATCAAGAAGTCGCAACCAGATTGGAGCATTCAGTAAAGGCATTTAGGTTTGCAACTGTTGCTCTCTCTGGTCCTTCCTATCAAAGGAGACAGTTAAGAGTTGACAAGTACATCCAAGCAGTGAAGTACAGTTCTGTAAACTTGCCATAAATGTAGATGTTAAGAGTGTATTCACTGTTGCATTCATCACCTGTGGGTGATCCCTCCTGGCTGGCCCGAACACCAGAGTCTATGTTTTCTTACATCGGCTGCAGTCTGATGTCAGGTCGTCAGTGATATAAAGAAAGGTAGTCGACGTCATTACATCAGTTTTTCTTGCCCTAACCCGTAAGAAGCACAAGGAAATACGGAAAAGTGATCCTGTTGGCTAAAAGCCACTGTGGGAAGCTTATGTCCTCCTAGGGGAAGATGCTATATGGGGGATGGAGGGAGGGACACCAGGACTGCAATAGTGAATACACTTGAACATCTACATTTATGGTAAGTGTACACAACAGTACTAAGTTCTTTGTGTTTCACTGTTGCAGTCATCACCTGTGGGAGGATTCCCAAAGCTGAGGAGAGGGGTGGAAGGAAAGGTTAGAGTCTTAGGCATAAGTCAGCAGGCCCTGGTGGCAGCTTCCAAGATGTCCCTGGTTGGGACTCTGAGGAAGGCACTGGAAGTGGAGGGTGCCCTAGTGGAATGGGTATGGATAGACTTTTGGGGGGGGGGGGTTCCCCATGTAGTCTACAGCAAAAATTGATACAGTGTAATATCATTTGGAAATGGTCTGTTTGGAAATGAGCTTCCCCTCTGCCCCAGGGGCAAAGCTCTGTTTTTCTGAAGGGGTTAGTATGGTCCAGATAGTATCCAAGTTGTCTGTGCACATCTAGCGAGTGTAGATTTCTTTCCCCCTTGCTTGGAGGGGTTGGGAAAGAAGGTGGGTAGGTGTATGGCCTGGCTAAGGGTCACATCAGATACCACCTTGGGCATAAAAGGAGGGTTAGTCCTCAGGGAGACCCTGTCTGCATGGAAAATGACGAAGGGCTCAACAGCCATGAGATCCTGAAGTTCGGATACCCTTCTGGCTGAGGTGATAGCTAGTAGGAAGGCAGTCTTCCAGGAGAGGTATTTCAATTCTGTAGAAGCAGCAGGTTTGAAAGGAGGTAAGGTTAGCTTTTCTACAACATAATTCAAGTCACAGAATGGCGTGGGAAGCCTTCTGGGAGGTCTAATATTAGAAGCCCCTCTGAAGAATTGCTTAATCAAAGGATGAGAGAAGAGGGGTGGGTCTGAATCGTAAAGGGCAGATATAGCTGAGGTATGGATTTTAATAGAGGAGAAAGAGGCCACTAATGAGCAACTCGGGCTAGGTAATCCAAGATAAGAGGGATGAAAGGTACTGACCCCTTTGGACTGGCTCCAGGAGCAGAATCTTTTCCATTTCACTGCACATGATTTTTCCGGTGCTAGGCCTTCTGGCCTCTGTGAAGATGTCTAGGACCCGTTTGCTTAACAGGGACACCTTGTTAGCTGAAAGATTGAGAGCCTGCAAGTCTGGGTGCAGTATCTTCCCCCTCCCCTGGGTCAAGAGGTCTGAGATCAGGGGAAGCTGCTTAGGGGGCTGTAAGGTCAGGTTGCACAGTAAGGGGTACCAATGCTGTCTGGGCCAAACTGCAGAAATGAGGATGGCCTTTGGTCTCTCCTCCCTTATTTTGATCAGTACCTTGGAAATAAGGGGCAGAGGAGGGAACGCATATACAAAGAGGGAGTTCCAGGGGAAGTTCAAGGCATCCACCTTCCACTCTAGGTGGTGATACTCCCTGGTACAAAACTTTTGCAGCTGGTGGTTGAGGTGGCAAGGCTAAGAGATCCATTTCCAGATTCACCCACTCCAGAGTGATTTGCAGAAAGATTTCCCTGTGGAGCTGCCATTCGTGGGGGTCCAGTAAGTTTCTGCTTAGGTGGTCCGCCAGGGTGTTGATGACCCCTGGTAGGTATTGGGGAATTAGGTGCAGACCATTGGAGGTGGCTGTAAGCCAGAGGCTCATGGCTAACCGGCACAGGGGGTAAGACTGGGTCCCTCCCTATTTGTTGATATACCACATTACTGTGGTGTTGTCTGTTTTTATAAGAACCACCCCTGGCCTGAGATGGGGTTTGAAAGATGTCAGAGCTTTTTGTACTGTCATAATCTCTTTTTGATTGATGTGCAAGTAAAGTTGCTGGGTATCCCAAAGACCTTGGGAGCATCTGCCTGCTAGGTGAGCACCCCAATAAATATGTGAGGCGTCGGTGGTGATGGTCTGGCCGGTAGGGCAGAGGATGGAGGGAAGACCCTTGTTCCTGGTACAGGCCCCTGCCCACCAGAGAAACTCGGCCCTTATACATGGGATCAGAGGGAGAGAGGTCTCTAGGGACTGAGTGCTGGCACCAAAGGTTCTTTAGATACCACTGAAGTTCTCATGTGAAGACAGGCCAGAGGAATGAGAAGGATGCAAGATGCCATGTATCCCAGGGCTTGCAGGAACTTCCTCGTGGTGAGGTGACTACTGGAAGCCACCTGGGTAAAATAGAGAGACAGGAAGCTCTGCTTTTCTGGGGATAGGAAGGCCATTTGGGATGTTGTGTCTAGCATAGCTCCGACTTCCTGATGGGGTTTTGCTTTTTATTTTCTTCTCGTTGATGGTGAACCCTAGGGAAGTTAGGAGTGATTTGACAAAAAAAAAGGTCCTGGAACAGCTTTTCTTTGCACGCTGCCTGAACGAGGCAGTCGTCCAGGTAAAGGTAAATCTGTATACTTCTTTGTCTGCAGAATGCTATGGCTGGGACCAAGCATTCGGTGAATACTCTGGGTGCAGTAGATGAGCCAAAGGGCAGCGCAGAGAACTGTAAGTGTTGTGAGCTTGCTCTGAAGAGCAGGAATTTCCTGCATGATTCCCTGATGGGGATGTGGAGGAAGACATATTTTAGGTCTAGTGTCGCTAGCCAGGCATTTTTTATTAGCATAGGCAGCAGCTGCCGCAAAGTTAGCATTTTGAATCTGGGGACCACCAGGGAGGTGCTCAAAATGGATAGATCCAGGATGGGACACCAAGTGCCCTCTGTTTCTGGGAACAAGGAATAGTCTGGAATAAAATACATTGCCTGTTTGATCTGAGGGGACAGGTTCTACTGTACCCTGGGATATGAGAGTTAGAACCCATTTCAATGCCTCTGCCCACTGATTTGCAGGCAAGTCTGGGTACCCTCTTGGAATTGGAAGTTTGCTGAAAGAGAATTCGTATCCCTGAAAAATTATCTTTTGAGACACACTGGTCCTTTGTTACAGAAAGCCAATTGTCTTTGAAGGAGGAGAGCCTTCCTCCTAGTTTTTGATGAGTGAAGGGAGGGCAGAGGGAGAGTCATTGTGAGTGTTTGCCATAGAAGATTGGCTTACAACTCCCTGCTCAGAGATGAAAGTGGTCCATCGTTTGCTTCTCTGCTGGCCCTGGGATAGGGGCCTGGATGGTCTGTCCCTGCAGGGCTTACCTTGGCCCTGTCTGCTAGGTGCAGGGAAGGCCCAGTGCTTAGAGGGAAAGTTCCTGCCGAACCTGAAAGGTTGAACCTGAAAGAAATCTTTTACTGTTTGCATAGATTTTGCTTTGTCTTCCATCTTTTTAAGCACCTCTTCTGATTTTCCCCAAACAAGAGCTCCTTATCTAGGGGTGCATCAATAAGTTTAGACTTGACATGATCAGGGAGAGGTTGTTCTTTCAACCATGCATGTCTCCCAACAGATCCTGTCACTGCTGCCCTGCTAGAGGCTTCTAGGGCGTTATATCCACATTGCAATGAGTGTTTGGCCACTTGACAAGCACAGTGCAGTAAATCTGCTAACTCTTGAATTGGCAGTGTCAAGAAAGGTTGCAATTTTCTGTTTTAATAGTTCCAAAGTGCACTGTTGAAATTTTAACATATGAAACTGACACTTGAGTGCTCAGACAGCTAAGGTTGCAGAGGTGTATACTTTTTTACCCCATCTGTCCAGAGCTCTGGAGTCCTTGTCAGGCGGAAGAAGATTCTTGGCAGAACTAGTCTTAGCTCTTTTAGGTCCCTATGTAATGACGTCTGGGTCTGCAGCAGGATTTCTGTATAGGTATTTGTGAGAATCCGGTACTCTGTAGTACCTGGCAGGTTTACTGGGAGCAGGAGGGAGGGAGTCAGGGGCCAAGCTGGATTCATGGAAAAAATCATCCACCACTTCTAAAATAGAGGGGGGGGTGGCCAGGGGTCTCTGCTGGGGCAGGTCCAGAAACTCAAGCCTTTTCTTAGACTGTGGGAAGTCCTGAGATTCCCACTGGAAATGTTACCGGAGGGAGTGAAGGTTTCCCCAAAGGAAAGGTCCTCTGGAGGGGAGGCAGAAGGGATGGATTCCTCTGCATCTGAATCCTCATAAGCAGTTAAGGGATGCTGTTCCTCTTCAAAAACTGAGGCATCAAGATTCCTCAGAATCCTGTTCTGTCAACTTCTTTAGAAGGGTGCCTTCTGACTACCCCGGATAAGGGAGATTAGATCCTCTGCCATTTTCAGCATTTGTGCTTGGGCTGGTGGAACAGTAGTAAGATGGTGGCTAGAAGCAGATTTCCTAGGAGTGGCCTGGCTTCTAGGTCTGAGAGAATCCGTCGGTTTGACAGAAATGGTAGTCAGAAGAGAAGATGTAGTTTTTTTGTCTAGATTCGGTAGTGCGAAAGGCCTCCTCGGAAGCCAGTGCCCGAGTCGCGGCTCCGGACCCAACCGAAGCAGAGACAGTCAAAAGCTTGGAAGACCAAAGAAGATTTCTGCGGCATACCGGACTCCTACAGGGTCTCGGTAGAGGCCTGCATAGACAACAAATCGGGCATCAGCGGCTGCGAAAGCACCTCACTGAATTCGGGAGAACTGACGACCTACTTAACGGTGTTGTCGGAAGGCTTAGCCTTGTGTGGTCTGTCTCCATCTTTATCTCTACTTTTGTTGGAATGTCCACAGATTATTGGCTGACAGATGCCATTTCGGAATGCAAAGATGGAACAAAAATAACTGTCTACAAAAAGAGCTCTATGGCGAATGGTCTCGCATTAGAGGGCACAGAACCAGCAATGGGGGACATCGGGGCCTGGGCCTAAACAAGTGACGCAGTAAGAATGAAGTCTCGGTGTGGGATCTGCTTTCCACAGGAGACACAATTGTTAACTTTTTCAGACATCGGTTAGTGCAAGAAAAAAAGGATCCCCAACAGGGTACTTAGCTTTAGATGTGTTCAGCTGAAAATTCAAACTTCTGGTAGTGACTGACCGGCACTCATGCAAACTGCTTCTGCTATGGGCTCCACGGCAAGGAAGACTGATGTAATGGCATCGGCTTCCTTGCTTTATAGTATTAACTACCTAACGTCAGACTACAGGTGACTGCAGCAGACGTAAAAAAACATTGACTCTGGTATTCAGGCCAGCCGAGGGCTACCACAGCAGGGATAACAAACACGTGATGACTGCAACAGTGAAACACGAAGATCATCATATGCTACTTCGTTAAAACAGCACTACGAGAAGAAAACTAACCAATGAGCTAAATTATTTAGTCTCTGCATTCACCTTAGACATAAAGAAATGATTGTTGGGGGGGGGGGGTTGTGGTGGTACAGCTTTATAAACGACGTAGCATTCTTTGTAACCTACGCCACACTGCTTTGTTGTGAAATCTTTAACTTTGTATAGCCTTTGACCCAGCTTGTGGCTAAAAACTGTCCTCCGATCAACCAATTTACTACATTATCGAAATCGATATAAAACAAAGAATAAGGCCTACAATGCAGCAATGCCCCCCAGGAGAAGCAACTGCCATTAGAAAAGCTTTTTAGAGATAAGCATTTCAAGTTTGCTGATGTTATCAGATCACAGCCATCAGCGTCACATACTTGCATACTGTGACTGATTTTTCTACTGCCTTATTTCCTACAGGGAAATAATTGCCTTTTTGAGCTTATTAACTTACTGACTGCATGTCTTGTGGATACATTGGTGAAATTAACACCGACTGTGTTGTCACTGGGTTTAAACAGCACTGCAGTATTGCGCCTCTAAATTATTTTACTGTTCACTTTTGCTTTGCTAACTTTAGTGAAATTAAATTTAAATAATACCGTGTGATTATACCTTGTTGCACTGATAATATTACTCATTACTGGCAAATTGAAAATACTGCAGAGCTGTCCATTACGGACAACAGGTACATACAATAATCAGAGTCATTGACTGCACTTTGAACACTGGTGGTATATTTCCAGTTATTCTAAAGCTACTGCTCTACAGTACTGCACTGGAGAGTAAAGGGTTACTATGCTAGACACTTATTTCTTAACAGGCTTGCCGTTGTACTGCTTAACTGCACCTGCATCCACTGGATAAGACTATCCAAAAGAAGAGAGGACAGAAAACCTTTACATATGAAAATGCACATCAAAAAGGGAGAAATAAATATTCAACTGGTATCCAATGAAGAAATATTAACAGAAAAATGCCTTACAAACATCAAAGGTAGCAAGGGGGTTGATGTTCCAATATTGACATTAGAAACGGCAGTTTAACTTTGATGATAAAGGACTAGACAACATCAGCATCAAGGAGCTCTAAAAACTTACCAGACACCGACGAGTCAATGGCTTAAACGAAAAATGAAATGTTTACATTTGTCCCTAGAACTCCGGAGAGGAAGGCTGTGAGGAAGACAAAAACTAATTTAGTTGAAAATTCTGCATACTTAGTGACACATGGAACTGACAACTTAAGTACTCAGCCTAAGGGATTATCAAATCTAAATAGTTTTCCAGTGGGGTACGTCAACATAAGGGAGTTGAAATGGAGCGACTCCAACCCCCAAAGTAATGGAAGTCAAACCACATCTGGGATATTAAGGGCCAGTCAGAACATTGAGAAAGCATAGTTATCAGTCTCGGCTGAAGAGGAACAAAAGCACAAAGAGGAGCATATACCAATGCTTTTTCACTTTAAGAAAAATTTGAGGAGAACCCCCCCCCCCCCCCCAAGACACACTGCATGCGGGGTATGCACACACAAAGATGGGAGTGCTCCCACTACCTGAACATTTTATCTGCCACTGAAGGAGTCCTCGTTCACTCACTGACCGGCATTTCATCACTAACAAGAAATGCAGATAAAATCTGTTACTCTCTCACAGGGCCACTTGAAAAATCTCACTGGCCTTTCAGCAAAAGACGTAGAAGATTTTCCCCACCTCTGTTTGATGACCACACTATAACCATACTTGTCAAATGAAACAAACTGTAGCTCTCTGCTGCATAGCTTGACCAGAAAAAAAGTACAGCTGTGTACACTTACCACAAATGTAGATGTTTGTATTCACTGTTGCAGTCATCACATTTGGGTTATCTGCTTGCAGTAGCCCTCAGTCGGCCTGATTAACAAAGTCTTGGGTCCTGCGTCAGTTGCTGTTCCTTCTTCCGTGATGTCAGGTCGTCAGGGGTATAAAACATGCAGCCAACGCCATTACATCAGTTTTTCTTGCCCCAGAGGTCAGGTGCCCCCCTAACGGGAAGCAATTAAATCTATAAATATACAAGGTTATACCTCCAACAAAAAAGCAAATACACCAAAAAGCTTTTGAGCATAGTAAAGGAGAGTACAGGTATAGCCAAGAGTAGTAAGAGGGCTGGAGGGAGGGTAACCAGGACTGCAACAGTGAATACACTAACATCTACATTTATGTTAAGTGTACACAACTGTACTATGTTCTTAGTGTTTCAATGTTGCAGTCATCACATTTGGGTAGATTCCCAAAGCTATGGATGGGAGGAGGAATTTAAATAGCATTAGGACCAGCTATAAGGCCCTGCAAGACTGCAGTGGCAAAGCCAGCTCTGGATTTAGAGAAAAATGACAGATGGTAATGCTTGGTGAAAGTATGTACAGAACTCCAGGTAGCAGCTTCTAGGATGTCCCTGGTAGGGCCGCCTCTGAGAAAGGCTGTAGAGGTAGATGCAGCCCTGGTTGAGTGGGTCCCTGTGGGATAGGTTTTCCATGGTGCTTGTAGCAGAAATGAACGCAATGGCCTATCCATTTGGAAATGGTTTGCTTTGAAATAGCCTTCCCCTCTGCCCCTGCAGCAAATGCCACCAGTGGTTGGTCAGACTTCCTTTGAGGTTTAGTCCTGTCCAAGTAGAATCTAAGTTGTCTGTGCACATCTAAGGAGTGCAGTATCCTTTCCCCTTTGGATTAGGAAAGAAGGCTGGCAAATGAATAGACTGACTAAGGGCCACACTGGATACCACCTTGGGCATGAAGGAGGGATTGGTCCTGAGGGACATCCTGTCCGCATGAAAGATGATGAAAGGCTCCACTGCCATGAGGGCCTGTAATTCAGATACCCTTCTTGCTGAAGTGAGTGCTAAAAGGAAAGCTGTTTTCCAAGCCAGGAATTTTAAGTCTGCAGTAGCAGCTGGCTCGACAGGAGGAAGAGTGAGTTTCTCCAATACAAAGTTAAGGTCCCAGGCTGGAGTTGGAGGTCTCCTGGGTGGTCGTAGATTTCTGGCCCCTCTGAGGAACTGCTTGAGCAGTGGATGAGAGAAGAGGGGAGGTTCTGTGTTATAATGAGCTGAAATGGCCGAGGCGTGAATCTTGGAGGAGAAAGACAGGCCCTTGTGAAGCATCTCTCAGTTAAGTATTGTAAAATCTGAGATAGATTGGGCACTGCTGTGCTCATCCCTTGAGACTGGTTCCAGGCACAGAATCTTTTCCATTTTTCAGCACAAGATTTTATAGTACTAGGCCTCCTTGCCTCTAAAATGATATCCATCACTGGTTTACTGAGGGATGGTAAAGGAGAGATTAGGTAATTAGCCAGGCTGCTAGGTTCACTGTTTGAAGCTGAGGGTGCAGAATCTGGTTCTCCTGCTGAGACAATAAGGTAGGAGTCTGAGGCAGGTGCCATGGGGCCAACAGTGACACACTGCACAAGAGGGGGTACCAGTGTTGGCATGGCCAGTCTGGTAAAATCAAAATCGTCCTTGGTTTGTCTTGTCTGATCTTTAGTAATACTTTGGAGAGCAGAGGAGGAAATGCATAAACTGATGCATCTACTTTCCAAGCTTGTTTGTGGGGAGTCCTTGTGCAAAATTTGTCCAATTGATAATTCTAGGGGGAGGCAAACAGGTCTATATCTGGGCTCCCCCATTTGCTTGTCAACATGTTGAAAATCCTTGGTTCTAGTTTCCATTCGTGTGGGTCCATACGGTTTCTGCTTAGTTTGTCTGCCAGTGTAGTTTTCCTGGCAAGAATTGAGCTTGTAGATGCACTTGGTAGCTCAGGGCTATGTTCCACAATGCCATGGCTAGTCTGCACAGGGGGTAAGAATGTGTACCCCCCTGCTTGTTTACGTACCGCATAACAGTGGTGTTGTCAGTCTTTACCATTAATTGTCCTGGAAGATTGTAGTCCTTGAAAGCTGTCAGAGCATTCGGAACACCTAACATTTCTTTTTGATTGATATGCAGGTGCATTTGACTTGGGTTCCATTTGCCCTGAATGCACTTCCCTGACAGGTGAGCCCCCCCATGCATACTCCGATGCGTCTGTTAGGGTTTGGGCGGCAGGGGGTAGTAGTGAATGGTAGTCCCTTGTTTTGGTGACAGGCCTCTGCCCACCAAAGAAACTCTAGGCGTAGGCAAGGTATGATAGGAAACATTGCTTCTAGATCCTGAGAATGCGGATACCATTGGCTTTTTAGATATCATTGTAGTTTTCTCATATGCAGTCTTGTATATGGAATTAGACTGCAGGAGGCCATGAACCCCAAAGCTTGTAGTATTTGTCTTGCAGATAGCAGGGTTTTTGTGACCACTTGTTTGAAGTAGGCTGTCAAATGAATTTGTTTCTCTGGCATGAAGAAAGCCATCTGGGAAGATGTATTCAAGCTTGCTCCCAGGAATATAATTTGTTGACAGGGTACCACGTGGGATTTCTTTTCGTTTATGGGGTACCCCAGACAAGTTAGCACCCTTTGAACAAAGGCCAGATGATTGAAAAGTATGTCCTGGCTTTCTGCCTGAATTGGACAATCGTCCAGGTATGGGTACATTTGAACATTTCTTTGCCTGCAAAATGCAATGACTGGAGCTAGGCACTTTGTGAATACCCTAGGTGCAGTAGATAAGCCAAAGGGCAGTGCAGAGAACTGATAGTGCGTGTAGCCTGCTTTGAAGTGTAGGTATCTTCTGTAAGATTCCCCGATTGGATGTGCAGGTATGCTTCCTTTAAATCGAGTGCATCACCAAAAAGGTGTAGAGTACACAGGTCCAGGAAAATATGCCATGAACTGTCTTTTCAGGGTACCAGTAAAAGTCTCTAGTAGAAACCTTGTCCCTTTTCCTCTTCTGGTACCAACTGAATAGCCCCCATGCTTAAGAGGGAAAGTACTTGCTTTTGGGCCTCTGCCCACTGATTTGGGGGGTAGATCTGGCCATCTGCTTGGTATTGGTAATGTGTGGAAGTGAAATTTGTATCCCTGGGACACTACATTTTAAAACCCATTTGTTCTGGGTAAGGAGTTCCCAGTTCTTTGCATGAAGGGCAATCTTTCCCCCCAAAGGGGCAATCAGTTGAGAAGTCCTTGGAAGTTTTAAAAAGAAGTCATGGAGACAGTTTACCATAGGGGGGAGTTTTATTACTCCCTGATTTAGAAGTGGAGACCCCCCACTGCTTAGTCCTGTGCGTACCCTGGGACTGAAGCCTGGGAGCTCCGCTGGATCTGGGTTTGGACTGAGGTGGTCTGGAAGAGGCAGGAAAGGACCAATTCTTGGAAGGCCAATGAATGCCTACTAAACCTTGGGGGTTGTACTTGTAAAAAAATCTTTAACAGTTTGCATAGATTTAGTTTTTTCCTCCATCTTTTTAAGAACTTCTTATGCCTTGTTACCAAACAGGCAGCCCTGGTTTAAGGGAGCAAGTAATTTTGCTTTAACATGATCTGGCAAGAATTGCTACTTAAGCTAAGCATGCCTTCTAAGTACAGACCCAGTTACAGCAGCCCTGCAAGATGCCTCTAGTGAATCAAAACCACATTGCAAAGTAAGCTTTCCAACTTGTTCAGCTAAATACAGTAAATCCTGTAAATCCTTATTTCCAGCACAACCAGGAATCAACAACATTTTCTGTTTAAGCAATCCAATAATATGCTGCTGATATTTCAACATATGAAACTGGCAGTTTAAGGCCCTAATGGCCAAAGTTGCAGAAATGTATACCTTCTTACCCCATCTAGCCAGCGCCCTGGAGTCTCCATCACAGGGGGAAGGATTTTTGGCAGTAGTAGCTTTAATGTCCTTGGGTCCTTGTGAAATGGACTCGGGATCCGCAGTAGGATTTTTAAAAAGGAACTTGTGAGAATCAGGAACTCTAATATCTATCAGGTTTTCTGGGAGCAGGAAGTAGAGAGTCAGGGGCCAAGCTAGATTCCGAAAAGGCACCATCAACAATGTCTAGTACAGGAGGTATGGCTAAAGGCCTGTGCTGGGGCAGGAGTAAGAACTCCCCAAGCCTCTTTTTAGAATCAGAGAAATCCTGACTTTCCCAATGAAAATGCTCCCAGAGAGTATGCAATGTTTCACCAGAAGAAAAATCCTCTGGAGGAGAGAAGTAGAGGGAATGGAGTCCTCTGCATCAGAATCCTCATAGGTAGATAAGGGTAAATCCTGGTCATCAGAGGAAACAGAAAAATCAGTATCATAAGCAAACTCGGTCCTACTTCTCAGAGAGGGAAGGCTGGCTTCCCCTGATTAAAGTAATAAGGT
Source organism: Protopterus annectens (assembly GCF_019279795.1). Classification (NCBI taxonomy): domain Eukaryota; kingdom Metazoa; phylum Chordata; order Ceratodontiformes; family Protopteridae; genus Protopterus; species Protopterus annectens. The sequence continues at coordinate 1,444,835,778 of NC_056744.1, read as the reverse complement.
CTTCAGCCATTCTTATCATTTGTTTTATTAAGCATAGAGGCCTGACCATGCTGTCTGGGCATCAGTTTTCTAGGCATGGTTCGAGTTTTAGGCCTCGAAGAAGATGGCATCGGTTTAATATGCAAGTCAGTAGGCCTGAATACACCCTCAGAAGCCGGTGCCTGCACAGCGGCTCTGGACCCATCCAAGGTAGAGACATCCTCAGGTTCCACAGTTGAAACATCTTGCAGCATACCGGACTCCGAATGGGTCTCAGAAGAGGCCTGCGAATCTGAAGTAGCGGGTATCAAGGGCTGCGAAAGCGCCTCACTGAGTACCGGCGAACTGGCGACTGGCTTAGGAGAAGCGTTGTCAGCAGCTTTGGACCTAGACGGCCTGTCTCTGTGTCTTTATCTTTGGGTTTTTTCGGAATGTCGGTAGTTGGATGGCTTACCGAAGACATATCAGGATAATTGAACCGATCACCAAAATATTTAGAAGCGAAAATATACTGAAGACGGATAGTTCGTGGCTTAAATAAGGCACAAAACCGACAGCGAGGTAAGTCGTGGTCAGGGCCTAGGCAAGGAATACAGTACGAATGAAAATCTTTATGAGGTATTTACTTTCCACAAGTAATGCAATTATTTACTTTTATGGACATCAGTTTAGAGCAAGAAAAAGTTTCCCCAATGAGGTACTTGGCTTTTAGTTGAAGACTTCGGTACTGAAACTCGTAAACGAAAATTTCAGGAGTCTGCCGACCAGCACTTGCGAACTGCTTCTGCTTCGGGCACCGCACGGCAAGAAAGACTTGTGTAATGGTGTCAGCTGCATGTTTTATACCCCCGATGACCTGAAATCACAGACGAAGGGACAGCAAATGGCGCAGGACCCAAGACTTTGTTAATCAGGCCGACTGAGGGCTACTGCAAGCAGATAATCCAAATGTGATGACTGCAACAGTGAAACACGAAGAATATCAGTCATTCATTTCTAAAACATAGATTAGGAGCGTCAATTCCCAAATGGGACAAGGCTTTTGACCCAAATGAAACCAGGAATGTCTCCCCTCATTCCAGGCAGGAGGTGATGTACAAGCTTTATGGATAAGGTGTTTAGCTAAAGTAACATATGGCACAGTTCTACCACAATATTCAGCTGGAATACAGACCTCAAGGAGGTCAGAACATATCTACTGTACCTGTGTTATACTCTAAGCCTCATATCACCTTTCAGGATTCTTTGTGTTTGGAGCACAGAATTGTGGAAATGTGGCTCTAGTGCACTGCCCCTTAGAAATCAGCCATCACAAGAAAAATCTGTTTGAAAAAAGAAGCTTGTTGATCCTTAAATTCAATTTATTCTTCATGACAGTGGATTATTAAAAGCAAGTAAAGCCTGCATATGCTATTTGCTGGCAAACTTTAAAGAAAAAGCCTAGCTAACAGTTTTACTATTCTTAATATCCAAACACAAAAACATCACCACTTACAGAAAGTGATAATCAACCCAGAAATAAGAGTTTACCTACTGAACATATTTTCCTTTACAAGGTCACACACAAGCTAAATAACAAATCCCAACACTTTAAATATGGCAAACTGAACCATTCTTCAATGAGGAAGAATAGTTTGCAGAGCAAGTAGTGAAGGGAAAGGGCAGTTTTAAGAGAAACAGATCTAACCTTATCTAAAGCTAAGAATGTGTGAAGACTACACAAAGGTACTAACTAGTGTGGAGTTAAAAGACAATTACAGGTGGGTGCACACTAAGCAACAGGTCAATTAAAGCTTTCCCAGTATGAAAACAGAAAGTAGCCAGCAAAACCAAATTACTGTCAACAATAAAGACATTTTCAGAAAATTTAAAATAAAAATTGAATAGAAAAAAGAAAAGAAAAAACTTTGGTGGGGAAGAGCCGTGCAGCTGTTCACCACAAAGCAGATCATGTTTCAGCTTCAGTACGGGAAATGGCTTCCAGTAAATTAATTGAAATAAAATAAACCAAATACATTGACTTATTTAAAAAATGTGACATACTGGAAAAATACAGTGTCAAATGCAAAAAGCTGGATAGGATAGAAAAAGCTTTAAGTAGCTATTCAGATGAACTTATAAAAACCGCAGAAAACGGAGACTGAAATTAAATAAACACTGTCTGAATGTGAAGCTTCTCAAAAACAGTTAAAAAGTAGAGCTAAAAGACAGAGCACAAAGAGAAAACCTGACATTTTTGGTGCATCAGAGAAACTGGAAGGAACAAAGGGCATTAATTTTATGAAAGTACAAAAAAGCAACTAGACTGATGCTTCACAGTAGAAGTTGTTAAAAGAAAGGGCATAGTGTATTTGCTCCAAATTTTCCCATAAGAAAGAAGCCACACACTGCAGCAGTTAAGATGCAATCGTATCAGCAGAAGGTACCACCCTGTCACATTTGTAGCAGAAGGGTGAAGTATCATCAAATGGGGGTACCAGAGTGTTAGTGGAAAATTATTATTCAGTGTACACCAAGAAGAGGAGAAGCAAGTTTATCCCTGCAATTAGAGGATGTTGAGAGGCACTTGTTAGATTCAAATTGTTATATACAGCCATCTTCAGAATTTTTTTTCAAGAGGAGCAAAAACATTTTTTTGTATGCAGGATAGGCAAAAGGTGAAAAAGTTTACCCAGACCCAGCAAGATGAAGGGAGATTCTGCTCCTCATTCCTCTGATAGTGGCACAGCCTATACACAGAACTTGTCAATACAACCTTTTCCAATGGTCCAAAGGAGAGACTGAGCCAAAAAAAAAAAAAAAAAAAAAAAAAAAAAAAGAGGGGGAAGACGGGCGCACACACAGACAAGTACCTTGGTGTTGGGTGATTGAGATGAAGAGGAGCGGAAAGTAGAATCTAAATGCAGAAATAAACTGAACTAAAGTGTCATTTCCATAAGATGTAATTTGGACGTGAAGCTAATTCTGCAAAAAGTCAAAGGGGGTTTGGAAGTTTGTGGATTTTAAACTGGTGGGAGGACTGTAAAGCATATTTTCAGTGTCAAAATGCTTAGAACGATGAGGGACATGAAGTTTTTTACTCTCCCTCAGTAATGTGTACACTAAATTTATAGATGCAAACTGCACATTACAGCCAAATGTAGTTCTGCATGGGAAACGGGGGTAGGGGGTCTTGTCAGTGGGAAAGTATTCCCCACTACTATAAGGTATACAGGGTTTATACTATCACAAGTTCACAACTAGACAAAAGCAGCACATTGTTGGGATCTTGGGTTGTTAAGGGGAAGAGGTTGAAGTGAACTGATCATGTGTACGTTTCAAATTATAGTGGATTCCTTCTTGCTATGCATACAGGTGAACATGCACAAAAAAATCTATTAAAATGATAGTTGCCCTGTACTTGAAATGAAGTATGTTATGCAATTGCAAAAAAATAAGACGTGTACTTACCATAACGTTCCATGTTTGTTGTCCCTCTCACCTACATTACTGCAGGTTGGCTTGGGTTCGGAGCCGATCACTGCTCGAACTTGGCCAAATACTAAAGCTCGAGAGCTTCCACTGGCTCGAGGCCAACCTTATCCCATGATGCTCTGGGCCACATCCCCAGATTTTGTTTGCAAGTGAAAGATTTAGACTAACTCAAATAACTACACCAGAAAAATATAATCTACATACAGATGTTTGGTACGAGACAAAAACCAGAGAATTCAAATCATCATAACTATGTACGTAAGTATAGAATTGTCCACCTGTTCCTCCAGGAACACAGGATGGGGATAGGAGTGTGGGAAGCAAAAAATGTAGGCAAGATGAACAACATGGAACGTTATGGTAAGTATATATCTTCTTAATGTTATGTTGTCCTATCTCGCTGTAATTCTTGCAGGTTGGGACAGCGTCAATAGCACCTTTAATCCAGGGTGGCTCAGGAAAAAATACTCTTCAGTACAGTGGATCCAAAGGAAGACTGGTTGCGGGAGGCCACATCTACTTTGTAATAAGTGATAAAGGTATGAGGTCTCACCCATGTGGCAAGCTGCCACAAAGAGAGTCAATAGGAAGTCTGGCCTGAAAGGCCAAGGATGTAGAGACTGCGCTTGTGGAATGTCCCTTTATCTTCCCCCTGGTAGTGGTTTATTATTCTTATTGTAAGAGAAGGAAATGCAACCAGCCAGCCATTTTGACAAAGTTACTTTGGAAACTGGCAACCCTTTCTTTTTGTCAGAAAAGGACACAAAAAGCTGATCGGATTTCCTGAGGTCTTTTGTCTTACACAGGTAAAAGTGTAACTGCCTATGTACATCTAACTGATGCAATTTATACTCTGCCCCGTCGCTGTAGTTTGAACACAGACAATTCAATGAATTGGTTTATATTATTCTCTGGACAGACTTTTGGAAGGAACAATGGATTAGTTCTCAAGGATACCCTATCCTTGTAAAAAAATGATACAAGGGGAACGAATAGAAAGAGCTTGTAATTCCGATACCCATCTGGCAGATGGCTACTTAAAAAGAGTGTCTTCCGTGACAAATACTTCAAATCACAAGATGATGCGGGTTCAAAGGGTGGTAAAATCAGGGAGTTTAGAAAAGACTTGGGTCTCAAGCGATTGGGGGCTCTCTGATCAGGGGTCTGAGTAAGAAAGTACCATTGAGGAAAGCTTTACATAACCTATGAAACATAGTAGGAACTCCCATTTCTCCAGAATGGAAATTAGAAATAGCTGCAAACTGAACTTGATGGTCACTGCTGCAGCTCCTCAGTCAGAGTTTGGAAAGAAATTCTAGGATTGCAGTAATAGGAGCTGTAAAAGTTCTATGTTCTGACCCACAGCCCAGCATGAAAATCTTTTCCACTTACTGGAATACAATCTCCTCGTAGATGGTTTATGGGAAGAGGCAAGAATATGACTTACTGCAGGAGAAAAGGAGGAACACCTGGCTAAGCATGGAATTGGAGCAGACGTGCTGTCAGCTTGATGGTTTAGATAAAAGGATGGAACTCCCACGAAAAGTGGGTCAAGAGGTCAGGAATTGGATCCAGAATCCAAGGTTCCTCCAGCAGATGGGTCCGAAGAAAGAGGAACCCAACTTGTCGAGGCCAGTAAGAAGCAATGAGGATCATAGTGCTTTTCAACGAGCTGGCTTTCTGCAGTACTTTGGGAATTAGAGGAAAGGGGGAAAAGGCATAGAGCAGTCCCGGGGGTCAATAGTGAACCAGTGCATCCCTTGGTGACTTCCCCGGAGGAAGAATGAGAGCAAAGTAGTTGCTGCATTTGGCATTCATGGAAGTGGTGAAAAGGTCGCAGCAAGGCAGGCCCCATTTTTTGGAAGATCTTTTCCATAATCTCGGTTTTCAGGGACCACTCGTGAGGCAAAATAGCTCTGCTGAGTTTGTCCGCTATCACGTTGGATCTCCCCAGGATGTGCGTTGCTATCAGAAAGTGTTGAGAAGTGATTGCCCATTGCAAAACTCGTTGTGCCGCCTGACATAGTGGGTAGGATATGGTTCCTCCCTCCTTATGTACCACACTATTGACATATTGTCTGAATTGCAATCATCCCTTTCGGTAAAGTCCTGAAATGCCTGCAAGTGGCTTTCGTATTCTTGCCATAGGCTTTGGACGGTCATCCCAGATAATGCCCCCCCACCCGATCTGGAAAGTGTCCGTGGTCAGTACTACACTGGGTTGAGGAAAGACAACGGGTTGGGAAGCGTCCGTGGACAGTACTGCATTGGGTTGAGGAAAGACAAGGGGTTGGCCCTGATGCAACTGGTCTGTCTGCAGCCACCAAAGGAGATTTTTTTTGCAAGATTCTGTAATTATAATCTGATGTGAAAGAGGAAGGTCTTGCATTGACCACTGAGCAAATAGCAACCACTGTAGAACCCTCATGTGTAGTCGTGCTAGGGAACTAGAAGAATAGCTGCAGCCACGGTACCCAAAACTCACTGCACATATCTGGCCTGAACTTTCTTTGACATCAAAATCCTGATTTGCTTATGAAGGGACTGCATTCTGTCTGGGGTAAGTTTTGCAGTCATATTTTTTTAATCCAATTCTCAGTCTAGGAAGGTAATATGCTGACACGGCAGAATTTTTAAGTTTACTGTGATGACTAGTCTGGCGCAAAGTGACATTGTTTCGTCTCTCGTTCGTAGTAGATGCTTGGTGGTGGTGGATAGGAGCCAGTTGTCTAGGTATGGAAACACATGGAATCCCTGATGCCTCAAGTGAGCCGTGACCACTGCCATGCATTTGGTGAACACACTGGGGGCTGTAGTGAGGCCAAAGGATAAGGCTCGAAATTGGTAATTACTGGCTCCCAGCTGAAAGAGTAACCATCTCCGGGATTGTCTGTCCATCTTTATATGGTAGTACGCATCCTGGAGATCTATTGAGCATATCCAATCTTCTTTCCCAATAAACGGGAATATTGACTGCAGAGTTAACTATCCGGAACTTTTGACTTCTTCACTGCTTTGTTTAGCTTGCCGAGATCTAGAATGGTTCTCCAGTCATCCTGTCTTTTTTGGAACTAAAAAGAATCTTGAATAAGTTCCGGATCCTATTTGGTCTGCAGGGATCTCTTGGATGACTTTTCTAGCAACGAGAGAATCTCTCGTGTTGCATAGTCCTTCTGTCCGGGTGGAACATCTGCCAAGGACTGGTTCACCAGAGGGGGAATGGAAAATGGTATGCAATAGCCTCTGGATATAATTATCACCCATTTGTCTTGAGAGATTTCTTGCCAGGCCTTTAGGTACAGTGACAATCGACTCCTGACTTCCTCCACAGAAAAGCAGGCGGGCCTCTTTTCAGGAGCACTGGAAAGGCCTGTCTGAAAACATATCTCTGTCACCCTGCTTCTGTGGACCCCCTTCTGCAGCGAGGTTGGCATATTCCATTATAACTTCCTCCTCTGTCCCTGGGGGAAGAGTCACCACGTGCATCAGAGAAACCTTTTGGAACTTGCGGAACCACATCTTTCCACCCTTTTGACCTTTGGGATAGGTCTAGACAGGGCCGAAAAACAGACTCCCAACGGCTGACCAGGTCAGAAGATGGGAAAACCTTATTAAAGTATCTTTCACCTTTGGTCCAAAAAAGGGATGAACCCTCAAAGGGGGCATTGGTGAAGGAAGATTTGAAGGGCTTTGCAAAGTTGCAAAGCAGCATCCAGGAATGCCTCCAAGGGGAGATTCCTGTTGCAGCCACTCTGATTTCATATGCGGCTGATGGAGCAAGCAGTCTCATGGAGGAGTTTACGATGGAATTAAGGTAGAGAGCTGAGAGGATACTTTGTCCGCAGACTCCGAACCTACAGACCCTGAAGGATATCTCCAAGTTCTCTGAGAAGATACCTTTGAAGTCTCATAAAACGTGTAAGGTAATTCAGCGACCGCAGGGCAAAGGCCACTGAAGAAAATGCATGCTTTCCATACCTGTCCATAGTCCTAGATTCTTTGTTAGGAGGATGAACAGATGAGGTCTCTGATAGCGCCTTCTTGGTGGCCGCCACCACCACCATCACATCCACAGGGACACCTTTAGTCAAAAATTCCTTCAAGGGAGCAGCAATAAATTTGTTAGGCCTCCTTGGAACAGGGTCCACTGCATCAGGCAATGTCCAGGCCTTACGGGATATGATGCCTAACAGTTGGTCAAATGGGGGAGTCACCCAGGAGGTAGAAGGGTGAGACCCAAAAGCCTCCAGGTATACAGATTCTTCCTCTGAAGGGTTGATGGGCTTCCAGCCACCACTCTGCTTCAGGATCTCAAGGATGCCCGCAAAGGAGACATCCTCAGAGGGGGGCTGTAGGGACCCTTCTGACTCATCCAAATCGGTATCAGAAGTGACGGACTCAGGGGAGTCTACGTGCTTCCTCTTGCACAGTCTCTTCCAATGGACTTCTTCAGAGGGGTACTCCAGAGAAGTTTTGGAAGAGACAATGCCACCTGCAGGGGCTTCCTGAGGATCTGGGTCTCTGCGTTTGGCAGGGGTGACTAGATAGACACTGGCACCAGGTTGGGGGGGGGGTAAGTTGGCTCAGAGAGCGGGGCTGTCTGAGGAGACCGCATTCTCTCCATCAGTTCAAAAGCCCCCTGCCCTGCTCCGAGGAGACCCTCCACTCGGAAGAGACAGAAGGTAGAATGCAGAGGTGGAGCAGGTGGCTCCAAAAATGAGCTAGGAGCAGAGCTCAACCTAGCCGAGCCACCAAAGGGCAGTCGGATTGGACTGTCAGCGCCGACTCCCCTTCCTGGACCTGACTTGCGGGTGTCAGTCGAAGACATCAGAGCTGAAGTCGGAACCGAAGATTCCAAAGGTAGTCTAGGTGCCGACGGTTCTGCTACTATCGGATCCAAGCTGTTTGCTCTGAAGACACCAGGGTGATCGGAAGAGGAATCAATGAAGCAAGGGTCGTATGGGATGGCTTCGATTCCCTTTGGATCCGGAGATGACAAAAATTTTTGCCAGAGCCGGTGTTCAAAGCAATCTCTTCACCACCCGCTCCACAACTTCATCAGATAAACTCCTGGAAGAACGGGTGGACAAAGGAGATCTACCCCTATCCAGACTAGGGGATCTTCACATTGGAGATATTGGCACCAATAAAGGAGACCAACTCCTCGATACTTCTGTCGGCTCCATGGACACTTTTGGCGCCGAAGTTGTTCCAGGTCTATCGGAGTCGAGAGCCCTCTGTTCAGACGACAATCTTTTTTTGGTGGCTCTGAAACTGGAGCTGTCGTTGCCGGTCTTTTGGTTGATTTAGACTGGGTTGAAGAGGAGGAGGAAGATTTGGAGCTCTGAGAATTGTCTAAAGCTTCCTGAAAAGACCTTTTCAATAAACCCCTTGCCATTAAGTTTATTCCTACGCTCATGGAGCGCCCTGTTCCTGAAACCATGACATATGGTGCAGGGGTCCTGTAAATGGATGGCAACAAGGCAAGACGCAACTTGTGTGCCCATCCGTAAGTGACTTCTTTTGAGTGCATTTCACACTTTATGAACCCTGACAGTTTATGCTCCTTGGTTTCCCTTTCTTTATCCTTGTCTTTGGACATTATGTGGATAAAATCAAGGCCGTAACTACTGACAAACACACTACAGCGACAACAAAAAACTACTACAAGGGAAAACTACTATTTTTTTTTTTTTAATTTAACAGCAAGAAGCAGAAAAAGGAAGGAAAAGAAGAATCCTCTAACTTAAACGGATTCTACTTCTACACAGGACAAGGAAACACGGGGGAAGCGGCCCTCTAAGTTAAACGGAAACTCTCACCGGGTTGGGAAGGGGGTTTTCAACTAGCTACAGTGACCTAATGCAGACAACACAAAACTCACTAGAAAGGTAAGAGGAGTATAAAGAGAGAAATTAGACCAACAAACCTATACTTAGCCAGCGAGCCAGCATGAACACTTTTCAATTGCTTGAGTGGCAAATGAGATCTGGGGATGTGGCCTACAGCATCATGGGATAGGGGTTAGCCTCGAGCCAGTGGAAGCTCTCAAGCTTTAGTATTCGGCAGAGTCGGAGCCATGATCGGCTCCAAACCCAACCCAACCTGCAAGAATGACGAGATAGGACAAAATAACAATTTGTTTTTGTAATGGTATACATGTTTGCAAGCACAGGCAATTAAATCAGGAAATGACTAAACAGTGACCTGTTGGGCATCCTTGTAGACAAGCACTACAATTAGTTTTACAGGACAATTAAGGCTAAAAATAAGATGACTTTACATTCACTGCTGCAGTATTCTTAACAATATTGGATACCCTGCAGTGGAAGCCCAACATCCGGCCAGTCTTACAAAGACTTTGAATAATAATAAAATAAAAAGTATGTCACAATATGCTCCCTGGGTAACGGAGGACATAAAGGTGATGTTCAGGCTTACTAAAAACAGAACTTCTTTGCTGCCGGTCTGAACGTATATTTTACACAGCCGGTCTGTTTATATGCATTTGTCTTCTGCCAGTTGAACGCATTTCAGTTCTCCGGTGACTTCCTACACCTGTTTTATGCTTTTGCAAATATAAGTGTCCTGTTGGGGATTGTGTTTTTTCTCTCTTCGTTTTGTTCCCTGAGGCTAATGTCATACAGGAAAGGTAAATGCCAGTGTGGGAGACAGATTCCACATAGAGACTGCCACAGTAAGTGTCTCTTGCTTAGGTGCTTTTCATGACCATACATCTTGTTCTATTTATCATGTGTTTATTACAAAATCCCTTTGTAGTAGACTTTCTTCCCTTTCCTTGTATCTGGAGAGCCAGGGTCTTAAGCTACTCGCTAAAGATACTATGGAAGGAATCTCCCACCCAGAGGGTCAGCCGTTGGGGAAGAAAAGGGTACTACCAAGAATCATCCGCTGTCCAGCTTCTGCCAGGTGTTTCCAGAGGTCATTACGAACACAGAGGATCACCCAGCTGTGGTGTCCAATTTCTCTGCAGCGAAAGTGTTGGAGGCCGGTGAGGATCCGGCTTGCAGCACATCCAAAGAGACTTTGCAGGCATCCTTCTCAGACATTCAGAGAGAACCACGGTTGATTTTTTTCTGAGGTGCCTAGGGGAGTTCCTCAGTTTTTAGATGGGACAAAGTTCCTGCTATGGTTGTCAACTGTCTTCCTGGATCTGAGCATTCTCAGGAAGTTCCTTTAAAAAAGGAACAAAAAATTAAACATTTCTTCTGCTTCTAAGGATCCACAAAGTAAATGTCAGACTTTTACTTGGGGGTTATTTTCTACCTTAATGCCCCTAAAGCCTCCTCATGGGGTGTCAGTTCCTGTTCTCCTTGGTCCACCACTCCTCTTAAATGTCCTAAAGATCAAGATTCTGTGGGTGAATCTGATTCTGCTGATGAATCCCTAACTTATTCTACTCAAATTCCCTCTCTTTTGGACTGTGTGTCAGAGGAGGAGGAGGAGGAATCTATTACTCCTGATATTCCTTTGAAGGAAATTTCCTTTGGGGACACACTCGGATGATAGATTTTAAGTGGGAATGTACTCGGGTCTCTGCTATCCATAAAAGATGTACACTGAGTTGTTGCAGTCGAACTCTCCTAAACCTGCAGCTATTCTGTCTGACTTGACTGCTTTACTGGATACTTTCTCCAATGCCTGTCAGGAACTGGATTCTCTTCCCCCTGCTCCCAAGAAGCCTGACAGAACAATCCAAGAAAATAAAACCTTTTTTTTTATAATAAAAATGTCCTGCTAACCCCTCATTAGTGTCCATAGCCTCCGATAAGCCATCTTCATGCCTCAACTGACACTGCAGGTGATAGAACACTTCCTCAGAAAAAAAAAATCCTAAGTCCTGCTGGAGGCCAGGAAACCTACAACTAGGAAATCCTACTTATTCAAACAGAAGTTTTCTTTTTGGTGTCTCGAAATCTGGACCCCTGTGGATGCTCCTTTGGTTCTCTCTTATTTGTGCGAGCTGCTCAATGTTGGCTTGGCCTATTCTATTAAAGGTCCACCTATCAGCTATATCTGCTTGTCTGCCTTTTTCTCTTCCTTTAGCTGCTAGATTTGAGGTGAGACAATTTCTTAAAAGCATCCTTAATATCAGACCTCCCAGGAAGCCTGTTCCTCCTCCGTGGGATCTTACATTTTGTTTTGGAGAAGTTGACTCTGGCACCTTTTAAGCCTGCTGCTTGCTTCAGCTTCCTTGCAACATTGTTCCTCAAAAACTGTTCTTTTGTTAGTGCTTACTTCTGCCATACAGGTGTCCCAAGCTGCAGACCCTTATGGCTTATCCTCCTTTATTGATTCATGAGGACAGACTGTCCCTGTGCACTAACCCTTCCTTTACGCCAAAGGTGGTTAATGACCCGTCACTTAGTCTATTCAATGGCCTACTTTTTTCCCCTCTCCCCAAGCTGACAGTGAGAGGGTGCTGCACACTTTGGACATGCACAGGCAACTTAGAATTTATTTGTCTATGACTAAGGCTATCAGAAAATCTGATCAATTATTTTTGTTTCATCCTAGATCTTTGGGGCTTGCTGTATATAAGTAAACTATTTCTTTTTGGATTTCATTGCCTATTTCCTTTTGTTACACTTTTCATGGCAAGCGCCTTCCTTTGTCAATTAAGGCTCATTCTACTACAGCTTAGATACTAATTATATTCTTGAAGCAGCTACCTGGACTTTTGTGCATGCCTTTACCAAGCATTACAAGTTGGACTGTATCTCTAAACCTAGAAATACTCCATAAAACTTTATATCAGTTTGAATTCATATAAAAATCATCTTATGTCACGTGTGCTCAAAATAAGAGTTTTATTTATAAAATATTGTAGATTTAAATTTGAAATACAAAGTTTCATATATTTAGTTCTACTTCTAGTAAATAAAAATACATAAATCCAAACAATCACATAAATAAATAAAAATAAATAACTATATAATTTAAACAGTTCCAGCCCTAACTTTCACAATACCCACAACAGAGATGTTAACATCGATACCAGGTTCATTGGTTGCATCTAACATAAGTTGCCATAACATCTCTGTGTTCCAATAAACTCATCATCCCTACCTCTTCCATCAACAGGAAATTAGAAAAAATAGTGGCAGCTTAACACAACACACTCACTGCCTCCACTCTCAGCAAACTATTTCAGTTGTCACCAGGCAAAGGATGAAAAAATTCCAAATACTAATGAAGATCCAAACTTCTTTTAATAAAACAAGTTTAGCGCTTTCACTTGCAAGAGGCAAGCTTCATCAGAACATCAAATAATTAAATTCAGCAGTTTATATACTAAAAAAGGCGCCAAAAAACTGGCTAATTAATAATAATTACATTATTAACAAGTTTTTAAAAAAATTATTTAAAAAAACATCATGATGCATGTTCATTAGTAGAATATGAATAACTGTGACATATAAAAAATATAGACAATACTAATCAATGAATAGTAATGCTCTTAATGAAATACAATGTGTCAATATAATCAATACAGAAATAAATTCAATTCATTAAAAGTAATGGTTTGATTGAAATGTAATCATTTATACCAGGGACTGTGGTGGCATCAGTGTATACTTGCCACCATAATTCTCGATATAGTAGGTGGTTCTTAATATTACCACCTCTAGGGTTACTTTTAACTAATTCCAAAATCCCAAACTTGAAGTTATGTTCACTACCATATTTAGATATGTGTCTAAACAGGGCATTTTTCGTATCCTTCTTCCTTATAGAGTACAAGTGGGAATAAATTCTTTGTCTAAGCTGTCTCTCAGTTTTTCCAATATAGAAAAACTGACATGCCATACATATTGCTATATATACTAACATTGTAGACCTACAGTTTCCCTTTATTAGATGTAGCCTAGTGTGGCAAATGTTGTTAAGGCACACATTATTAGGCTCAAAAATGTAAGAACATTGATGGCATGTTCCACATTTAGATGTACTGATTCCACAATGGGTAGATGGTACTTGTTTCCTTTCCATAATATGTTTCAAATTTTTACCCATTTTGTATACAAACTGTGGGTTGGACCCTACCTTATCAGAAATGTCCTGTGCTGCTGTCAAGATACACCAATTATTAATCACAATATTTTTAATCATCCGACTGAATGGACCATATTCAATGATAAGAGAATTACAATGGGTTCGCTTGCAGTTCAGTATGGTTATGTCAGAAGTGTCTGTGTTGTTCAAAACAGTGTAAATAGTACCCTCATTTTCAGCCCCATCTGCTGTTAAATTGTCCGCTGCTCCCAGCAATGGTGAGTATTTGTGCTCCCATTGTCCCAAGACATATGTTGTGATGTCATTCAGCATTCCCTTGTCATAACCCCTTTCAGTAAATAATTCAGTTATAACATTCAGTTCTTTAATCATGTCCGTATATTTGGAAGTCATTCTCATAGCCCTTATGCATTGACCTTTAAATATGTTCCGTTTTAGTTTATAAGGATGGCAGCTATTGAAATCTAAATAGGAATTTGAAAAAGTCTCCTTCCTATAGATAATAGATATAAAACCATTGATATCCTTAGAAACTAAGGTGTCTAAATATGGTACACCTATGTTGTTGTATGATGAGGTAAAATTCAAAAAATCACTACTAGAGTTTAAAGTATGAATGAAACTCTCAAATGTATTGGTGTCACCCTTCCAAAGAATGTAAATATCGTCTAGGAACCGAGAATAATACACTACTTTATCAAAGAAGGGGCTGTTAAAAATGTAACTCTCTTCCCAGTCCAACATGACTAAGTTTGCAAAGACTGGTGCGCATGCAGCGCCCATAGCCACACCGCTGGTCTGTCGGAATATTTCTCCTTCATAGTATATAAAGCTATATTCTAAGACAATACTCATTAAATCCACCAGCAAGGAAATTTTATCCCAGCTGAAACTTGTATGTTTCCTTAGACTCCTGGAAAATGCCTCCAGTCCTGCCTCAATTGGTATGCAGCTAAATAAATCGATAACATCAACTGAACTGAATGTTAAATTATCCTCAACTGTGTGGATGGGAAAGTTACGCAAAAACTCCCATGAGTCTTTGACCATGTGACTAATCTCGTCATAGACAAATTTTACAGTGGTGTCGATGAAGACACCAATGGGGAAGGTCTTGGCCTTACTGCCGGAGATGATAGGTCTAAAAGGAGGGTTGAGGTGATCCTTATGAACTTTGGGTATACCCACAATGGTGGCTAAAGTGGGAAACTCAACCTTCATATACTCATATTGTTCTTCAGTAATCCTTTGTTCTAACCTATAGTCCTCTAAAAACATATCAATTCTATTGTATGAGATGTTTAATTCATTCAATGATGATAAAGTATAGTTACCAGATGAATGAAGAATGTCATGAATCTTTGAACTATACAACATAGAATCGTAGATCACAATACCGCCTCCTTTGTCAGGCTTTATTAACCTGCAACTACGGTCCATGCATAGGTCATTGAGTATACTAGCTTCCTCCTTAGTCAGATTAGAAATACATTTAACAAAATTATTTCTGCTTTTGTTATTAAATTTATATATTTCTTTAATAACCTTATTTTCAAATGCAGAAATGACAGCATTATTGTTGGGCATAAACTGACTTTTCTTTCTCAAAGTTATATCTTTGACCTGTCCGTTGTTAGCAGTCTTGTCAAACATGATAGACAGATTTAATTTTCTAATATATTTCTTGAAGTCCAAAATAGTATCAACTACTCGAAAAGAAGGGGTGGGTACAAATTTAAGTCCTTTCGAAAACAAACTAAAATGGGCAGTACTAAGACTGATGTTGCTGTAGTTGTAAATCTTGAAATTATTACATTCACTTATAACATTATCAGTGACGATAATATCTGGTGTTGATGTTAAACAAGTGTCAGTACTAGTAATGGAATCTATGTCACTTAGTATTTTTCCCTCCATTTGCCCCCTTTTTTCCATGTCCTTTGATAACCCTTCCTGGGGTGGGGAAAAAAATCCTGTTTATTGTAAGAATTAGCACTGTCAACTTCAACGTCTCTATTTTCCAATTCTAATTTGTCATCTGGCTTATTATAAGCCCATTAAATAATTTTTTTAAAAAACTTGTTAATAATGTAATTATTAGTAATTAGCCAGTTTTTTGGCGCCTTTTTTAGTATATAAACTGCTGAATTTAATTATTTGATGTTCTGATGAAGCTTGCCTCTTGCAAGTGAAAGCGCTAAACTTGTTTTATTAAAAGAAGTTTGGATCTTCATTAGTATTTGGAATTTTTTCATCCTTTGCCTGGTGACAACTGAAATAGTTTGCTGAGAGTGGAGGCAGTGAGCGTGTTGTGTTAAGCTGCCACTATTTTTTCTACTTTGTTATCCACAGCTCGCATTTGTTCTGTTATCAACAGGAAATTTATCAATAGTAAAAATTAGGAACCTCTTAAAATTTTTACATTTTATAGAATGTCTGAATAGGGCATTCGCAGATTTATTTTTAATATCATTAATATGTTTTCTTATACTGTCCTTTAGCTTTCTAATAGTTTACCTATATAGAATCCTTGACATGAAATACAAGAGGCAAGACGGACTACCATTTTGGAATTACAATTGCATCTCCCTGGACAGCTAATAGTGCAGTTACAGTTTTTCACTGTCACCTACGGTCCAATTATATATTTACAAAACCTAACACTTAACCATATTTTACCTAGAGCTACTCCTCTCCAGTTCAAGATTGTTTTCTAGCCAACCCTTCATATTCTTGTCTTTACTGTAAACTATTTGGGGTTCTTTACCCAACTTTGTCCTCACATCAAATGGAAGGGCCATACCCCAGAACACTTTCAAAGTTCTAGGACTATAGGGGGAATCATAACTATAAAAGGCACTATCATGGCACATCCTCTATCATCCCTATTAGTAATCAAAGTTCTCTGAAATACCATTAGGTCTCAAAATAGGAGCAAATCTACTGATCTCTCATTTTTAACCTCTATGTATTTTTCTTACAAGGGTCAGTGGATATCCTTTTTCTTTAAGCATATTGGCCAGTTCTTCATGGTTTTAGGAGACTCTTTTGCCTTTCCACCTCCCAAGTTTCCTCTTGAGCTTTGGCACTCTCCCATATCATTAAGAATATTGCAGCAGTGAAGGCAAGGACATCTACTGTTATAGTAAGATATTACACAACTGTACTTTATTTCAGAGTAAGCAAGTTGTTTTTCAAATGGGACAAGAATAAATGGTGTGCAGGAATACCCATATTTATGGGGACATGATAAAATAAGTTCATAGGTGTGTTCTAGTCTAATGGCCCTGGAGCCTTTACAAGCCTAGCCCACAGGATTACCATGGCATCGTGCCACCCAACCTTAGTTCGAGAAAAGCCACTGGAGTGATCCCTGGGGAGTATTTTCTATTTCCCATCCACTCATCAAGATTTCTCTTGAAGAGGGCCAGTGAGGTGCTCTGCTTCGCAGCAATATGAGACCGAGAATAGTTGGGACTTTTTTTTTTGAGTCTGTCCATATAGAGACAAATGCTTAAGGCCTAGGATCCACTTTGTGAGGTACTTTTGCGGCCTCTCCAGTTGTTGCAGGTGTTTAGTGAGGTACATGCCAAATGGGGCATTGTACTCAATGACTGGCCTAATAAGGGAAGTGTAGAGGGAGACAATGACCTCCTTCTTCCTGGATGCAAAACCCTCAGTAATGAGATGTGCCACATAAGACTTTCTGACTGCGGTGGCAATGTGGTGGTCAAAAGAGGGGTTGCTGTCAACCTGCGTTCCCAGATCTCTTATAACTCCTTCGGTGTTCAGTGGACTACCATTGATGTGGTAATTCATGGGAACCGTTTTTTTCTCAAAGGAGATGACTACACATTTCCTGGCATTGAGCTTAAAGCCATGGTTCTGACACCAGTCGTTGGTCTCAGCGAGGCCTTTCTGTAGGACGTCAACATCACTTGGGGAGTTAATAATAGCTCCCAACTTGCAATCATTTGCAAACTTTGTCAGCCAGAGTCCCTTCGGGTTGGCCTGGACTTCAGAGAAGTAGATACCAAACAGGAGAGGACCCAGGACCAAACCCCGTGGGACTCCACTCGTGACAGGTCGCAAGTCTGACTTGGAGTCAGCTACATTCACACTGTGGGTTCTACCCGTGAGCCAGTTTGCAACCCCCCTCTAGTGATATAGGTGTTGATGCCTAGCTTAATGAGTTTTTCTAGGACTCCTGAGTTGGGGATGGTATCAAAGGCCTTGGCCAGACCAAAGTAGGCTGTATGAACCACCTTGCCTTCATCCACAACTCTGGTGATTGACTCGAAGAAGATGACCATGTTGAGCAGGCATTAGCTACCCTTCACAAAACCAAACTGTGTGGGATCCAGAGTTTGGAGATTCCCTATATCCATGTTTATTAAGTCCATGATGATGCATTCCATAGCTTTGCATATCAGACTCTTCAAGCTAATGGGGCAATAGTTCCCAGGGTCTGTAGTCGCTCCTCCTTTGTGGAGAGGGATGACTGTAGCAGTGCACCATTTGGTAGGGACAAAGCCTGAGGTGAGGTTGTGATTCACAAAGGTGAGGTGCCAGTTCACTCTGTAGTTCATGTAGAACACAGCCGGGGATATTGAAGCTGTATTCTTGGCCTTGGACAGTGCTGTTTTAACCTGTGCAGCGGTAATACAGGGTGCCTGGCAATCTACTGGTATTGTGACTGGTCCTTTTGGGGGGGGGGGGGTAAAGTTGGCAGTAAATCTGTCTGACAGTATATTGGC
The DNA here is from genome assembly GCF_019279795.1 of Protopterus annectens. Taxonomy (NCBI): domain Eukaryota; kingdom Metazoa; phylum Chordata; order Ceratodontiformes; family Protopteridae; genus Protopterus; species Protopterus annectens. Next base: position 1,444,817,530 of record NC_056744.1, on the reverse strand, counting down.
AATATTTGTTGGCTCAGTATAGGAGGTACTATTGTGCAGTAGCGCAGAGCAAATCTGGGTATTGCTGTGGAGATTCTTTACATAACTATAGAAGGCCTTGTAGTTGTCTTTACTATAGCTAGCTTTAGAGAATTTGAGGGATCTTGACATTTTTTTTTTTTTTTTTTTGAGGCTGAGAAGGGAGTTTTTCCAGTCTTGGGACTTCACCTTACTCCGCATCAGTTTCCTCCTTCTATTGTAGAGTTTGTTTATGGCAGGGGACAACCAGATTAAAAATTACTAGAGTGTGGCAGCTAAGAATATGTGGGAAGAGATTAAGAGAGAATACAAAAACTGAGAAAAATAGAGGCTTTGTTATATGGATAGTAAGACGCAAGTAGTTACAAAGTTTTAGTTCCTTTAGTCTTCTACACAAGTCAGGCATATGTTTACCAGCCAGAGAAGTAGTTGCGGGTAACAATTAATAAAGAGCTGAGGACTTTATCTGGGAGGGGAAGATGGACAGAGTCAAGTTTCATAAACTGATTCTTCCAGTAGAACAGGGTGGATTGGGGATTACACCATTTGAAGGGGTATTTCAGAGCTACACAGTTAAGACTCCTATACATAACACAAACAGGGAAAAAAAGAAGTTATGTCTTACCATAACGTTCCATCTGTGTTGTAGATCTTTGTTCAATCATTACCATATGGACCTCGGTTCCGTCCTCGGAACCGATACAGCCGTTTCTAAGCTTGTGCCAGCCAAAGACTCTCAGCTAAGACCTACCCATAATGCCCCTCTCCTAGTTACTTCAGATAAAGTTTGCCCGCCCTTAGATAATAGATGTAATAGAAACAAAAATAGTAGGAAGCTCTGTCTGAGCAAATACCCTAACCAGGAGTTCCTAAAGTCCACCAGGAGTCCAAGCAGGGGGAAGGAGGCAGGAAGTAATGAATGAACAAAGACCTACAAACACAGATGGAACGCTATCATAAGATATAACTTCTTTATCTGATGTTGGAAATCTTTGTTTATTCATCACCATTAGGAAAGAGTTCCCAGCTACTCGAGTCCTGGGTGGCCCTAAGGAAGGATATTTCTGAGCAGCATAGAACCAAAAGATGCCCATCCTCTGGAGGCGAAATCCAATTTGCAATGAGACATAAAGGTATGAGGTCTTGCCCAAGTGGCTGCTGTGCAGACATCTATAGAGGCTCTGGGATGAAATGCTACAGAAATAGCCATAGATCTGGTAGAATGAGCCTTTATTCTGGAAGGCAAGTATAGCTTATTCTGTTGGTAGATAAAGGTAATGACGTTTCTAAGCCAGGAGAATAAAGTCACTTTGGAAACAGGTTTACCCAATCGGGGTCCTGCAAAGGCCACAAACAATTTCTGTTTTCCTGAAAGATTTAGTCCTGTCCAAATAACAATGAAGCTGCCGATGCACATCAAGGGTGTGCAAAATGTACTCCCCTCTGTTAGAATTCTGGGGGAATAAAACTGGCAGGTCAACAGATTGATTAATGGAAAAGCCAGAAATGACCTTGGGAAAGAAAGAAGGGTCAGTAGGAAGGGACACCCTATCCATGTGGAAGATCAAGTAAGGACTCTGACACTCTATGCTTGCAGCTCAGATACTCTTCCTGCTGAGGTAAGTGCTACTAGAAGTACGGTTTTCCATGACAAAAAAAAGAAGTTATTTACTCACCATAACGTTCCATCTGAGCAGTTATGCTTCATTTTTTTGCAACCTGTGGGTATACGGATCCATATCAGATCCAAGACGGCAACATTTTTTTCTAGCATCTGCTCCAAGCTCCTCCCCTTATCCATAATGCCCTACCATCTCCTATCTTCCCTCAGACAGAGTTTGCTGCAACTAAATACATAAGCAACTCAGCCCAATGAATCAAACCTGAAAAGACAGGACAAGGTCCAGGGGACGGAGGGAGGGAATGTTGCAGAAAAATGAAGTATGACTACTCAGACAGAATCTTATGGCGAGTACATAACTTCTTGAGCACCGCAGAGCCAAAGGATGCTCTACCCCTAGAAATCAGATCTAATTTGTAATGGGAAATGAAGGTATGTGAATTGGCCCAGGTCGCTGCTGCACAAATGTCGTCCAAAGGCACCCTAGACCAAAAGGCAGTAGAAGTCACCATGGACCTGGTAAAGTGAACCTTAATACCAGGAGGAGATAAACCTTTTGCTGTGTACGCATGGGAAATGCTAAGAGTGATCCATCTGGCCAAAGAAGCTTTAGAAATTGCCTTTACCAGAAATGCTTTGGAAAAGGAAACAATTGGTCAGTCTTGCGGAAAGACTTCATTCTATGAAGATAAAAACAAAGCTGTCTATGAACATCTAACAAATGAAGTTTGTATTCAACTTTAATTTTGGAAGTTAGGGAAGAAAATGGGCAGATTAATGGACTGCTTTATGTTTGTTTCAGATTCCACTTTGGGTAAGAAGGAAGGATTAGTATGGAGAGAGACCCTACCTTGTGGAAGACCAAATATGGAGGCACGGAAGACAGAGCTTGAAGCTCAGAAATCCTCCTAGCAGAAGTAATGGCGGAAAGTGGTCTTCCAGGACAAAAATTTCAAATCCACCGAAGCTGCAGTTTCAAACGGGGGAGCCACAGACACCTGTAAAACAAAGGTATGGTCCCAAGGAGGCACTGAATCCTTGACAGATGGACGTAACAGAAAAGTTACCTTTAAGAAAAGCCTTACACAGCCTAGAGGAGGTTAAGGCAATGTTGTCTTTACCAACATGAAGATTAGAAATGGCTGCCAATTGTACTTTCACTGTGGAGGAACTAGCTCCTTGCTGAAAAATGCCAGACAGGAAATCCAACACCGCTGGAACAGGGGCTGTAAAGGGATCTAGCTTTCTCTGCGAGGCCTAAATGGAAAAGCACTTCCATTTACTGCGATAAAGTTTCCTAGTGGAATCTTTAAGAGAAGCCACCAGAATGGATTTTACCGGGGATGAAAGACCGGAAGTCCCGGCAATCAACAAACTGGAGCAACCAGGCTGTCAGCTTGAGGCTGCCCAGATCGGGCGGACGGGCCCCCGATGGATGGGAGATTAGATCCAGGCAGGGATCCAGAACCCACGGGGGAGCTAAGAGATCAGACCAAAGGAATGGGAACCAAACCTGACAAGGCCAGAACGAGACAATGAGAATCACTTTGCACCGCAGTCGGCAAGCTTTCTGAAGAAACTTCAGAATGAGTGGCAATGGTGGATAAGCATACAGAAGCCCAGGGGGGCCAAGCATGGACTACAGCGTCTCTGGGGACTTCCCCTGGTGAGGGAATCAGAGCGAAGAACTCGCTGCACTTCACGTTGGAAGGAGATGCGAAGAGATCGCAGCAAGGCTGACCCCATGCAAGGAAGATCTCCTCCGCTATTGACTGTTTCAGAGACCACTCATACTGCATCAGAACAGCCTGACTCAATCTGTCCGCTAAAATGTTGAGCACCCCAGGATGTGCGTTGCTATCAGAAACCGATCGGTGGAGATGGCCCATTCCCACACTCTCATGGCCTCGCGACATAGGGGGTAGGATCTGGTTCCCCCCTGCTTGTTGATATACCAGACAACCGACACATTGTCTGACTGAATTGCAATCAGAGAGGAAGGACAGTGTGACAGGCTTCCAACGCTAAAAGCACTTCCCTCATCTATAGAACATGTATGTGCAACTTGGTTTCTGACTGGGACCACGTGTCTTGGACTGTCCTTCCCAAACAGTGTCCCGCCACCCGAGTTGGGAGACGTCCGTGGTCACTGTGGCTTGGACTGGAGATGACGCGAAGGGGCGACCTTCTGATATCTCCAGTGAACTTAACCGAGACGTCCTGCAGATGTGACTGATCCTGATTGGAAATTCCATGGGCAGGTCTAGCAAAACCACTGAACAGCCGGAGTCCATTGAAGAACCCACATACGAAGGCGCGCACAAGGGAGAAATCGATATGGAGGCAGCCATGGAGCCCAGAGAACCTCGCTCGTCTTTGGAGACTTGGAGTTCGCCATCTGAGCTATTTGGCACCCGAGGTGCAAGATCCTGTCTGGAGTTGAGAATACCTTCATCTGCAAAGTGTCTAGCCGTGCCCCAATGAAGTCTAGAACTTGTGCTGGTTGCAATTGGGATTTCTGAACATTGACCAATTCCCAGTATAGCTGCCAACCGAATGAATTAATCTCAGGCCAGACACAGGTGATGCTTGTTGGGCGCAACGAAGAGCCAGTCGTCCAGGTATGGAAACACATGAATACCCTGAAGCCTCAGGTGAGTCGCTACAACTGCCATTACCATGGTGAACACCCTGGGGGCTGTGGTGAGACCAAAAAGGGTAGGGCTCTGAACTGAAAATGACTGGCTCCCAGCTGGAAGTGCAGAAATCTCCTGGAGCGTGTGTATTTTAATGTGGTAGTAAGCATCCTGGAGGTCTAACGAGCACATCTAGTTGCAATCTTGGAGATAAGGTAGAATGGACTGTAGGGTAACCATCCGGAATTTCTGTTTGGCTACAGACAGGTTTAATGTTGACAGGTCTAGAATGGGCCTGAGGTCCCCAGTCTTTTTTGGCACCAAAAAGAATCTCGAGTAGATGCCTGATCCGGACTGATCGGGGGGGGGGGGGGGGGACCCGTTTGATGGCTCGTTTGAGAAGCAGCTTTGAAACCTCTAGAGCCGAGACGTCCCTGTGAGCGGGTGAACATCCGGGAGGTGGTTTGGAACATTTGGAGGGGCAACAAATGGGATAGTGTAACTTCTGGATATTATCTGAAGCACCCAGCGATCTGTCGTAATGGACTCCTATGCTGCTGGGTGTAAGGACAATCTTCACCAGACTTCCTCCAGAGTAGGACAGTCGGGCAACCCCTCAGGGCTGATGACCAGGTCCATCAGAAAAAGGTTCCCTAGACCCAAAATTCCTGGGACCCCCTCTACCTCTGGGTCGGCGTTGATCCTGTCCCCCTCTGCTTCTGGGGGAATAGTTGTCCTGAGAATCCTCGGGAAAACTGGGATTTTTGGAACTACATCTTCTTCTGCCCTCTGATTCCTAGAGAAGGACCACTGAGGGTTAGAGAAGCGGATCCCGACGGCAGACACAGTCTTCCCGTCGTTTTCGCTCTGGACAAGTGTGTCATGTACTGTCTTCCCAAAAAGGGATGAACCGTCGTAGGGAGCATTGATAAATGACGCCTTGAAAGGGTCCGTGAACTGACACAACCTGAGCCAGGCATGACGCCTCATAGCTATGCCTGTCCCAGCCACCCTAGCTGCTCCTTCCGTGGCATGGGAAAGGAGTCACATCGACGTGTTTGAGACTGACTTCAGAGTATACATTTTCGCAGACAACAACTGTCTGTCCTGTGGCGATAAAGGCTCTGGGGGTGACAGCGAATTCCGAAGCAAGGTCTCGCTGAAGCTGGATCACGTGCCAAATAATTCAGCGCATGGATTGAAAAGGTCACAGAGGAACAGATGCTCTTCCCAAACCTATCCACCGACCTGGACGCCTTGCCTCTGGAGGGTGGACTGAGGAACTCTCCTGTGCTAGTTCCTTCTTTGGGGCCGCTGCAACCAACAGTCAACTGGGGTTCCTTTTGACCAAGGTTGTCCGTCGGAAGGGGGAGACGGAATTTTGTCAGGGCATTTGGGGATTGGCTCTACGGTGTCAGGTTCCTTCCATGCCCGCGTGGTGATAAGGTCCACCAAGGGGTCCGCTGGCAGGGACACCCAGGAAGTAGACGTGCCCGTGTCAAAGGCCTCCAGGAACACTGACTCATCCCCAGAAGGTTTTGGGACTGACCAACCTCCCCTCTGGCGGAGGATCACCATGATTTCTCCAAAGGAGACATCTTCGGGAGGTGACCTGGGGGAACCTTCTCCTTCATCTAAGTCTGTGTCTGTAGTGAGGGACTCGGGGGGGGGGGGGGGGGGGGTTCCAAGTGCCTCCTTTTGCACTTGCGGTGACCCTCTTTGGTGGGACTTTCAGAAGGGGATTCGTGAGCCGCAGGGGTTTCCTCAGGGAAAATAACCGGAGGATCCTCTGGCACAAGGCTGTCCCTGAGACAGGATGAAGGGAGTCGTCGCCAAATCCAGGGGGGGCCGGGGTGGAATCAGAGGGGATGGGCTGAGGTCTCAATCCCTGGGAGAGAACCCTCTCTACCACTTCAAAGAGTGAGGGAGAGTGGACTTCCTTAGCACCCAGCAAGGAAGACGCCCTCCCTGGATCTGAAGCAGGGACCGGAGCCGAAGCAAGGGTAGCCTGAGGTCCAAGGAAACGGGTCGGATTCGAAAAGGTCGGAGCCGAAGAATCCATTCCCTCAGGTCCGACTCCATATCCGCGGCTCCGAGAGTCGCTCGGATCCAAACTAATCTGATCAGAGGAACTCCAGGTAACAGCTGGAGTCGAGGTTGGAGGAACTGTCGGCACCGAGCTACCAGCTCTGAAAATCCTCACATCCAAGAGCCCCAAAGCACGAATCGGGGAAGGAGAGATGGGGCAGAAAAAAGGCATGGAGGTCCCCCCCTCCAGAGGGGCCTGGCAAGACTCCCATCTGTATTTGGGTCTGAATGAATCTCCGCATCAGCCTGTCCATATCCATGTCCAATAAACTCGGTCTCGACCTTGAAGAGGCCACCGAATCAGATCTGGCTGGTCTGCGCAATGGGAGGAAGGCCTTGGGTCTGAATGTTCCAACGGCTCCGGTGAGAAACAAGGAGACCGGAGCTGTGGAGAAACCGCCTCATGGCCTTAGAAGGGGGACTAAGAAAGAGCTCCATATCCGGGGATCTCTTGCGATGCCTGTCCTTTCTCTTGTCCCTCTCTGCGCCTTTCTTTGTCTTTTCCCTTGTCAGCCACGCTGACTGTAGATTTGTCTTTGTTAGACCCATCACCAGAAGAAGAGGGAGGTTGAGTCCCTGTCTGGGTGGGAGCACTAGACACCGAGGCCGTGGCAGATTCCAGCATGGAAGCAGGGAGAAGGCCTTTGGCTACTAACTTGGCCTTCCGATCCCCAAGGGCCCTCGGATTGAACCCAGTGCAGATAGCACATTGAGTGGACAAATGTGCCACTCCCAAGCAAATCACACACAGAGTGTAACCATCAGCTGGGGAGAGCTTATGGCCACACACTTCAAAAAATGTACAGGCAGATTTTGGCTGATCAGCCATGGTCCTGCACCCAAAAAGAAAATCCTACCTACCAGACAAATCACAATCAAACACAGGTAGGGGAAGGGCAGGCCTAAAACTACTCTACCAAGTTAACAAAGGAAAAACTTTTTTTAAACCGACAACAAGCGATACACTAAACAAGGGGAGGAAGGGAAAAAAACTCAGACACTCACTAGATTTAAGAATTAATACCACTTACTATCCTTGAGCTCAGAACAAAGGAGACCACAATGCACACTATTGGCGCGGCAAATGAGATCTGAGGGAATATAGGAGATGGTAGGGCATTATGGGTAAGGGGAGGAGCTCTGAGCAGATGCTAGAAAAAAATGTTGCCGGCTCGGATCAGATACGGATTCGTACACCTACAGGTTTCAGATAAAATTAAGTTAACTACTTCAGACCTGCAAATCACATGAATCAAAAGGCTCGAAAGGAGAACCTGTGAGAGACTGAAGTACCAAAGTCAAGTCCCAGGGTTCTAAGGGAGGCCTGACTGGAGGTTTAACATGTAATACTTCTTTCAAAAAGTTCTTACATAGGCGGTGTGACATAACCGCCTATCAAGATCATTATGAAAACTAGCGATAGCTGCTAAATGTACAGTGATCGAAGCAGAGGCTCCTCCATGCAAAAAACAGTAGTCCGGTATTGTAGGATCTTTTGAATAGGCATAGAGAAAGGGTCTAAGTTCTGATCTTTGGCCCAAACAGATAACCTAGTCCATTTACCAGAATAAACTTTCCTAGTGGAAGGTTTGTGTGAAGCCAGAAGAATTTCACGAACAGGAGATGGGATGTCAGGCAGCCTGGCAATCAGTGGAAGTGAAAGAACCAAAATGTGAACTTGAGACTTGTGCAGGTTCGGATGAATCAGTCCCTGAGGATGAGATAACAGATCTTGGGAATGATCCAGGATCCACGGACTGTGATTCAGATGAGGTCATAGGGAATACCCGGTGGCCAATTGTGTGTTACAGCGTCCCTCGGTGATTCCCCCCCCCCCCCCGAGGGTGGGGGGGGATGGGTCAGGGCAAAGTAGCTTCTACATTTGTAGTTTAGGGGGGGAAGCAAACAGGTCACAGCTAGGCTTGCCCCAGCATTGGAAGATCAGACCCGCTGTTAAAGGGTTGAGGGAACCACTAGTGAGGCATCAGGATGTTCCTGCTCAGATTGTCCACAATAAGGATGGAACTCCCAGGAATGCTGCTGTAAGGAAGCGGTTGGAAGCTATCGCCCAGTGCCAAATCCTCATGACTTCCCGACACAGGGGGTAAGATCTGGTTCCACCTTGCTTGTTGATATACCAGACGACTGACATGTCGGACTGAATTGCAATGGTCCCAGAGGGTAGGGACGCATGGAATGCTTGCAATGCTAGCAGAACTGCTCTCAGTTCCAGGACATTTATGTGCAAATTGGCCTCCATGGGGGACCAGGTGCCTTGGACAGTCTTTCCCTGGAAATGTCCCTCCTCCCCAACAGGGAAGAGTCTGTGGTCACCGTGGAAGACAGGACGGTCGACACCAAAGATTCGGTTGTGGCTTCATCCACCATAACATTTCTTCCACGCAACAGTTTTGAAATACGTATCATGTGGTTGAGCGGGTAAATTAGCAACGACCATGGTGTGGAAAGGAGCCACTGTAGGATTCTCATGTGCAGTCTCACCAGTGGTACCAACATAATAGCAGCCGTACAAGTCATGCTGGTACATAGGTAGAAGGTCTTGGATTTGGTGTGTTATGTTCGAAAACCTGTGAGGGGGGAGAGAAGCTTCACAGGATGTTGTGTCCAAGACTGCCCCAATGAATTCCAGTGTCTTCACTGGAGACATTGAGATTTGTCCTCGTTGATTGTAATCCCCAAGCGGAGAGCGAGACCTTGAGTGTAAGAAGATTCCTGGTCAGAGCGGTAAGGAGCCAATTGTCTAGATAGGGAAACATCTGAAATCCTTGTAGTCGAAGATGAGCTACCACAACTGCCATACATTTGGTTAATACTCTAGGGGCTGTCGAGAGACCGAATGGCAGTGCCCTGAACTGGTAGTGATTGGCTCCCAGCCGGGAGTGGAGAAACCTCAGAGAGCGATGATCTATCTTTTTGTGGTAGTAAGAGTCTTGGAGGTCTATATAGCACATCCAGTTATCCCTCCCTAGGAAGGGAAGAATGACTATCCGGAAATTTTGAAGTCTGATAAATTTGTTCAATAGGTGGAGATTCAGGATTGGTCTCCAGTCCCCTGTCTTTTTAGGCACTAAAAGGAACCGCAAGTAAAACCTGGATCCTGTCTGGCCTGGTGGTACTGGTTGGATGACTCTTTTCCTTAGCAGCTTTTCTAATTTCTAAGGCTGCTAATTCCCTCTGATTAGTATTTGGTAGCCTCTGGATATTATTCTCTGCATCCAAACATCGGTAGTAATAAGATGCCAGGCTGGTAGACGCAGAGAAAAATGGCTCCTGACTGCTTCCAGAGGAAAGCGATCAGGGTCTCTGATCTGGAGTGCTGGTAGCGTCTGCCAGAAAAAGAATCTCTAGCGCCCTAGTTACGCTGACCCCCTTCTACCCCGAAAGGGAAGTCTTCAATATGAGTTGCCCCCTCTGTCCCGGGGGGGGGGGGGGGCTGTTCACCATGAGAGTCACAAAAAGGTCCTTGCGATTTCTTGAATCACACATTTTCTCCCTTTTGGTTCCTGGAGTAGGCCCTCTGGGGGTTGGAAAAGTGCATGTCCACAGCAGACAAGGTCTTTCCGTCTTTCTCACTACGTGTAAGTCTCTCTCGTACTTTGGGTCCAAAAAGTGCAGATTCGTCGACAGGTGCATTGATGAAGGAATATTTAAAGGGGTCTGCGAAGTCACACAACCGCATCCAGGTATTACGTCTCATGACAACGGCTGATGTGGCAGCTCGAGCTGCCCACTCGGTGGAGTGAGATATCAAAACGTGTCGAGGAGTTCAAGATGGATTCAAGGGTAGCTAGCTGCGAGGCAACAATATCACGCACCTCATCAGGCAGTACCCCACCAAAGAGGGAGACATTTTGGAATTTAGGTCTCTCTGGAGGCGAGTAAAATGTGCCAGACAGTACAGCAACTGAATGGCGAATGTCGCTGAAGCATAGGTCCGTTTCCCTAGTCTGTCCATGGTCTGGGACTCTGTTTGGAGGATATACGGTGGAACTGCCAGTTCTCTCGGTGTACGGCGCCATGACCAGAGAATCAACTGTCAACTGCTACGACCAGTGGGGCTGGTCTTCAAGTGTAGATAACATTTTTTTGTCTGGCCTCTGAGGGACAGGTTCCAAGTTGTCCGGGGCCTTCCAGGAACGTTGCACAATAATTTTAACAAGGTCATCTACCGGTGGAGTCATCCAGAAGTAGATGGCTGGGCACAGAAGGCCTGCAGGAACACCAATTCCTCAGAAGAAGGGTTATAAGACTTTCAGTCTCCCCACTGCTTGAGGATTTCGAGAATGTCTCCGAATGAGATGTCGTCTGGGGCAGACTGTGGGGGCAAAGTTCTTCATTAGCACTCTTCAAGAAAAATCTTGATGAGTGGATGGGAAATAGGAAATACACCCCGGGGATCACTTGTGTCTCTGCTGGACAGTGGTACAGGAAAATAACTTTCTTGGGTGGCGTAAGCTATGGTACCTTGCTGGCTAGGCTTACGTAGTCCCTTGGGCCGATAGCCTAGTACCTACCTATGTGAAGCATAAGCCCAATCCCAAGTGCTGTGTTTTGCAAATACTTCGGAACAAAAAGAAGAAAAAAAGAAAAAACACGTACATTCCCATCCTCAGGTGATATGAGCAACTTTGCAGTAGCCCCTTACAGGACAGAAATCAGTTTGAAAACAGAAACAGTCAACGATGCAACAGTGTTAAGTTGGCATTCACTCAACGACATTGTGATTTCTATTTTCAGACGTCTTTGCAACCAATAGCTAATAATGAACACATTCTGTGTGAAGAGATCTGTGTATGTATTTTTCTCTGTGTAAGTTATCAGAACAGTTTCAGCGCGACCGTTCAGCTGCAATCTACTTATTTCACATATTTGTTAACCAGATATTAAAAAAGTGAATAAAGTTAATACGGTTAATTTCTTATACAATTGATTCTTTAAAGACATTACGAGAATATCAGGTCAATAGATATGTCAAACAAGCGGATTACAGCTGAAGGATCGTGTTGACACTGTTGCCCTGATAATGGAATACTACCGAAAAGATTAAGATCTTTCATTTCACACATTATCAAAACTTCTTCATCAGAATAATTTAAAAAAAATTTCTATTTTAAATATATTCAACAACCAGTCATGTTCTTAATTGTATTTAAAGCTATACACAAAGCACTTGCACTTGGAGCTTTACTTCATGAAACTCCCGATAAACCCATCGCCCAAAACTATACATTACCAACTAGAAAATCTTTAAAATGTAATTATGTTATTATAATTATATTATTAAAATTTCTTTAAGTGCTGTGTACAACAGAATAACAAAGTAAGTTTATAACCTAACTGATCCGAGTATTAAAACAGATGTGACTGACTTTCTCTCGTTTTAATCCCGAAGGCGTGGTGGCATTCAATTTAAGCTGCCAGTAAAGCTCTCTGTACCGAGTTATGTCTCCCAATTTCCCTCCTGGGAGGGTGGGTGTGGGCATGTTAACTCTGTCAAAACCAAATCAACTTTTCAAAGCCTGCACGTTTCACTAAGTTTGAACAGAGCATTGTTGGTATTTTTAATATGCCATGAGTGTGTTCATATATCCTTTCCTTAAAATTCCTCTCCGTTTTCCCCAATGTAAAAACATGTGCAGATAGAACATAAAACCAGCAATTGGACTTGCCAGAAGTGTCCAAATAAAGGTCGGAAACCAAGAGAAGGTTTCTGAATAAAAAATTCCTTTATTGAAAACCACAATAACGCCAGACCAATATGTACGTTTTCGACTAAAACAAAGCCTTCATCAGAATAAGCAAGTTCAAGCACCAAATTAAACACTTAAATAACCAATTATGCAAATCAATTGATTACACAAATGAAATTCCACAAATAAAATTCTGTCATACTGATCAGAAATATAAAGAAGAAAACGTCAGTATGTTAAAAACATATTTTGAACCCTGCTATTCATGATAAAAATTTTTGGTTGAATAAATATCACATATTATAAATAAAACTGATAAAAAATTGATAAAAGATTTCTTAAAAATAATATCCAATAAAAATAAATGAATAAATTACTTTGACAGTTCATTCAAAAAAATGAAATCACAAACCCCATGTTATATTGCCACCTTGTGGCCGAAAAAGTACAGTTTTGTACCTACCATAAATGTAGATGTTCGAGGATTCCCTTGCTGCAGTCCTGACCATTGGGTATAGTCCGCGTCCCAGTCGGCCCGAATACCAGAGTATAAGGCTGACGTCGGTCATGGCGCCTTAGACTGACGTCAGTACGTCAGGGTACTAATGCGCATGACCGACGTCATTTCCTCAGTCTTTTCTTGCCCCAGATGTCAGAAGACCCAAAAAGACAAGTCCCAAAAACAACCTGCACCAAAAAACATGTACAATATATACAACAATATATACAAAAATATAAGCATGTAAACTCACCTACACAACCACCCCGAAACACAGAGGCGAAGGAGGGAGGGTAAATTGGACTGCAGCAAGGGAATCCTCGAACATCTACATTTATGGTAGGTACAAAACTGTACTATGTTCTTCGTCTTCCCTTGCTGCAGTCCTGACCATTGGGTAGAATCCCAAAGCAGAGGTAAGGGAGGCTGGCAAATTATAAAGTAGCAGGAGCTGACAACATGCCTTGTAAAACAGCTGTGGCAAAACCAGCCCTAGTCTTAGAGTATATAGGCAGGTGATAATGCCTAGAGAAAGTATGCACTGAACTCCAAGTAGCTGCTTCCAGAATATCCTTAGTTGCCACCCCCCTTAGAAATGCTGTGGAAGTGGCAGTAGCCCTAGTGGAATGAGGCCTAATCCCAGCTGGAACCTCTCTGCCATGATGGGAATAACAAAATGCAATGCAAAAGCCAATCCACCTAGAAATAGTTTGTTTTGACACAGGCTTGCCCTGTGAACTCAAAGCAAAAGAAACAAGTAACTGCTGAGACTGCCTAAAATTCTTAGTCCTGCTCAAATAATAACGCAATTGCCTGTGTACATCTAAAGTGTGCAAAATCTTTTCCCCTTTATTTTGAGGATCTGCAAAAACGTAGGCAAATGAATAGTTTGGTTTAAAGCCACACTAGAAACCACCTTAGGCATAAAGGAAGGATTAGTACGTAATGAAACCCTGTCCTTATGGAAAATCAAAAGGGCTCTACTGCCATAAGGGCCTGCAACTCAGACACCCTTCTTGCAGAAGTAATAGCCAACAGAAAAGCAGTCTTCCATGACAAATATTTCAATTCAGCAGTAGCTGCAGGCTCAAAAGGTTGTAGAGTAAGTTTTTCCAACACAAAATTGAGATCCCAAGCAGGAGTAGGAGCTCTACGTGTGGGTCTTATATTCTTTGCCCCTCTAAGAAACTGCTTGAACAAAGGATGCGAAAACAAAGGTGGGTCACAATCATAGTGAGCTGAAATTGCTGCAGCATGAATCTTTATGGAAGAGAAGGACAAACCTTTGTCCAATAATTCAGTAAGATATTGAAGAGCCACACTCAAATTAGGCTCTGAAATCTCCAAATTCTTTGCTGTACTCCAAAATAAAAATCTCTTCCATTTTTCCGCGTACACTCTCCTAGTACTAGGCCTTCTAGCTTCCATAATCACATTTAAAACTTGTTGAGGAAGCTGAGACCTGCTGTGCTTCAACACAGAATATGCCAAGCTGTGAGATGAAGAGATTGAAGCTTGACATTGAGCAGATGACCGTCCTTCTGAGATAACAGATGAGGAATCAGAGGTAAAGGCCATGGAGGCTTCTTTACAAGACTCCTTAGAAGTGGGTACCAGTGTTGCCGAGGCCAATCTGGAGCTATCAAAATCATCCTTGGCCTGTCTTGTCTGACCTTTAATAATACCTTTGGAAGAAGAGGCAGAGGTGGAAAGGCATAGACATGAAGGTTTTTCCAACTGAAAGACAGAGCATCCACTTTCCAAGCTGTGTGATGAAACCCCTTTGTGCAATACTGTGGCAGCTGGTGGTTTAGTGGAGAAGCGAACAGATCTATGTCTGGAGTTCCCCATGACACTGTCAATTTCTGAAATACATGAAGATCCAGTTTCCACTCGTGGGGATCCATGATTTGTCTGCTTAATACATCTGCTAGGGAGTTCTGTGCTCCTGGCAGAAACCTTGCCTGAAGAGTCAGTCGCAGGCTTAACGCAGATCTCCCATAAAATCATTGCTTGCCTGCATAGAGGATAAGAATGTGTTCCCCTTGCTTGTTGATGTACCACATGACAGTTGTGTTGTCTGTTAGAATCAACACCTGCCCTGGAAGAAGTAACTCCTTGAAAGCCACCAATGCAAACTGGACTGCTAACATCTCCTTCATGTTGATATGTAGATGCTGTAGTCTGGCAGGCCACTTGTCTTGTATCCACTTTCCATTTAGATGAGCTCCCAAGCAGTGTCCGAGGCATCTGTCGTTAAAATCTGACTCGCCTCTGGCCGGGTCACAGAGAGTCCCTTGTTTAGGTGACATTCCTGAGCCCACCACAAGAATTCCTTTTGAAGGCAAGGTATTATGTGAATGACAGTGTCGAAATCTTGGCAGTGCTGTGTCCATACATTTTTGAGATACCATTGCAGCTTCCTCATATGCAGTTTGGCATTGGGAAGCACCAGAATACAAGATGCCATGAACCCTAATGCTTGAAGGACTGTCCTTGCAGTCAGCACGGACTGATGAGATAGTTGATGGAAGTAAAGTGACAGACTCTTTTGTTTGTCCGGGGTTAAAAAGGCCATCTGGGCTGCTGTATTCAGTCTCACACCCAGAAAGCACATGTCTTGAGAGGGTACTAGACTGGACTTTATTTCGTTCACAGAATACCCTAGGCACCTTAGCACTGCTATGACATATTCCAGATGCTGTAAAAGGTCTTCCTTTTCTTGAGCTAGAATCAGGCAGTCGTCCAAGTAAGGATAGATTTGAATGCCTTGAAGCCTGAAGTAAGCTATCACTGGAGCCAGGACCTTTGTGAATACTCTGGGCGCAGTAGATAAGCCAAAGGGCAATGCAGAGAACTGATAATGAAAATCTCCAGTTCGAAACCGCAGATACTTTCTGCAACTTAGCCTTATAGGCACATGAAGGTAAGCTTCCTTGAGATCCAAAGTTACCATCCAGTGATCCTTGCCCAGCAGAGGTAACAGTTGCTGTAATGTCAACATCTTGAACTTGGGAATGTCCAGATAAGTGTTGAGGATAGATAAATCCAAAATTGGTCTCCACGTGTTCCCCTTCTTTGGTACTAGGAACAGGCGAGAATAAAATCCAAGCCCCTTTCTGATACAGGGACTGGCTGAATGGCCCCTATCTGGAGTAACTGAGAAACTTGCTTGTGAGCCTCTTTTCTTTGTGGAGGAGGAACATCTGGCATGCCTTTGAAAGGGGAATTGTGTGGAAATAAAATCTGTAACCGTGATGAATGATATCCAGCACCCATCTGTCTTGAGTGATTAAATCCCAATTTTCTTTGAAAAGAGACAATCTTCCTCCCAAAGGAGCTGCCAGACGAGAATCCACTGGCAGCTGAAAAGGCAGGTCATTGGTTCTGCTTACGAAAGGACTGACCCCTGCCCTCACCAGAAGTCTGAGCAGGTGAACTGTCTGATCTAGGCCTAAACGAACCTTGAGCCCTGCCCCTACCACGCCTAGACCTACCCCTAGACTGGGAACCATAAGCAGGATATGTCCACCCCTTAGCAGGCCAATTTCTACTAAACTTGGAGGCTGCACCTGCAAAAATCTTTAACAGTCTGCATAGACTTAGCTTTGTCCTCCATTTTCTTTAAAACTGCTTCCACAGGCGGCCAAACAACACATCAGACTGTAAAGGAGCATCCAAAATCCTGGTCTTAACATGCTCAGCTAAATTCTGATCCTTCAACCAGGCATGTCTGCGAAGAACAGAACTAGTAGCAGCCACCCTCGAGGAGGCCTGAACAGCATCAAAACCACACTGCAAAGAATGCTTACCCACTTGTTCAGACCCATGAACCAAATCCAGCAATTCTTTACACTCAATACCTTCCGCCAAAGCATCCACCTTAGATTTCAATTGTGAAAGGAGATAATTCTGATATTTCAGCATATGAAACTGACAATTCAACGCCCTCATGGCTAGAGTGGAAGAAGTATATACTTTCTTACCCCACCTATCCAAAGCCCTTGCCTCTTTATCAGAGGGTACAGGATTTTTAACCACAGAAGCTTTAACACCTTTAGGCCCCTGAGAAACAGTTTCTGGGTCCGCCCTAGGACTCTTAAACAAATACTTATGAGCTTCCCGCACCCTATAATACCTATCAGGCTTAACAGGAGCAGGAGGCAAGGAGTCAGGGTTCAGGGAAGCCTCTGCAAAAACATCCTCCACCACATTCAACACAGGAGGAATAGCTAAGGGCCTATGCTGGGGTAAAAACAAGAATTCCCTAAGCCTTTTCCTGGAATCAGAGTAATCCTGGCCTTCCCATTTAAAGTGCTCCCTCATGGAGTGAAGAGTCTCTGAGAATGAAAAATCCTCAGGAGGAGAAGCTGTAGGAGTGGAATCATCCACATCAGAATCAGAATAAGTAGGAAACTCTTGCAAGTCTTCCACAGAAGACTCTGAAGCCTGTGAACACTGTTCAAAACTATCAAACTCCTGTTCCATCCTAGGCCTCTTATCAGGCGGGGGCATAGAACCTCTAATCAGAGTAATCAAATCTTCTGCCATTTTAAGCATATGTTTCTTAGGCACAGAGCCGAAATGCTAGGAGAAGCCCCACAGAAGCTGAACTTGGCCTACCTCTAAAAGAAGCTTTGGCAACAGAAGGAGAGGCCCTAACTACCTTGGGAAGAGAGGGAAGAACAGTTACCTGAGAAGCCCCCTCAGCCTGGCCTACCTCCTGAGAGGGCACATCCTGTAACAGTAAAGTATCTGCCTGAGACTCCATAGAGACTCCTGGCAAAACCTCTGGCTCCCCTGAGCCTTCTAAAGAACCGACGGCCGGGACTGCCGGTTCCTCACCCCTAGGCTTCACTGTTTTGTCCTTGCGCTTCTTGGATGAAGCGGGCGTCGGAGCATCCGACGGCATATTATAATTGCAACGCTTCCCAAACACTAACCTAGCACAATCAAGCCTCCTCTTAATAGTGCGCTTGTTAAATCTAGCACAAGAGCGGCAACCAACAACGTCGTGCTCAGGCCCTAAACAAGGTATACACAATGTATGATAATCCCTATGCGGTATCTGCTTCCCACAAGAAATACAGTTATTCACTTTTTCTGACATCCGGTTAAATACTGAGGCAAGAAAAAAACAAAATGTTCTAACGGGTTACTTAGCCAACTCTGTTTCGGTCTGAAACTCCGGTTTCGGAAAATCTCAGAACGCCAACCTGCACTCGCAAAATTGCTTCTGCATCGGACCATGCGGCAAAAAAGACTGAGGAAATGACGTCGGTCATGCGCATTAGTACCCTGACGTACTGACGTCAGTCTAAGGCGCCATGACCGGCGTCAGCCTTATACTCTGGTATTCGGGCCGACTGGGACGCGGACTATACCCAATGGTCAGGACTGCAGCAAGGGAAGACGAAGAACATCTAAAATCATAATTTAGCCGCCCTTAACTTAAGGACTGAGGAAATGGAAATCATATCATTTAAGCCAGGTAACTTTGTGGAATCTAAAATAATCTGCCAGTACAACTCCCTGTATTCAAGTTTGGCCTCCCACATGCCACCTCTTATTTCCTTTGGTATAATTTCCAGGACATAAAAAAGAAATGTGGAATGAGAACAACCCAATGTGTGTCTGTACAAAGCGTTTTTGCTGTTTTGTTTCTTGATTTCATACAAATGCTCATAAATGCGGTTCCTTAACTTTCTCTCAGTTTTTCCAACATAAGAACTGCACTGTTTACATACAGACCACCCCTTGGGTGTTACAGTTTGTCACTAGTGATCTGCCTGTCCCTTGATGCAATATAAATACTAGGTTTATTGGCAATGTAGGGGCATTGTGAGCAGGATCCACATTTGTAAGTACCTGGTCTTTTTGAAGATGCACTGGCCTTATATATACCGAACTCAAATAATTGCTTAAAATTTAAATTCTTCCGGTAGGTGAATTTAAAAGGATTGTTTTTGAATATATTTGAATATATTCGAATATTAAGTGTTTAATTTGGTGCTTGAACTTGCTTTTTCTGATGGAGACTTGGTTTTAGTCGAAAACGTACATACTACTCTGGCGTTATTGTGGTTTTCAATAAAGGAATTTTTTATTCAGAAACCTTCTCTTGGTTTCCAACCTTTATTTGGACACTTCTGGCAAGTCCAATTGCTGGTTTTGGGTTGTTTTTTGGCTTGCTTCCATCCTCAGATTTGGTTTTTGGTTGTAGCGCGATGGCGGAGAGTCCAGAGGGTGAAACCATACTTGATATTACACGTACACATGAGAAGGGTGAACTACGTAAGGTTATTGGCCAGCTTTCTCAGTTGGTTGAACTCCTGATACCAGCCTTTTCCTCTATAGTTACGCTGGCCTCAGCGTTAAACGGTGGTGGTACTTTATTACAAAATTGACATCAACAAACGATCTAAAGTTGTTACGCAAACGTCTAACCTACCGAGTGGCTCTAATGGTAGTAACAGTTCTAATGGGAATGTGCCTTTTCCCAACGACGAACTTTAGGAATTCTCATGTCTTTTGCGGACTACAGCATCAACGTCTCGAGGGGATGTTGTGGCACCACCAACTACTGGGCAATTTGCTGGTACGCCAAATAATCAAGGTGACTTTTCTTCTGCCAACGGCAGATATGATTTTAAAGCCTTTTTAGAGAAAGACTTTTCATTACATGAATTTTCCGGTGTTATAAGGCACCACGAAGGGAGAACTAACACTTACAGGGACAATATTGATGAATTATATTTTCTGTTAGAGAAATACAAACGTCTTGGGTGTGATTGTTCATTCCTTAGGGAATGTCTAAAACAAATTGTGCCAAAAGGTCTTCGGATAGTTAGTTTCCGAATAATGTCGTACAAGGATCTGAATTTCATTCAGACCTAATTAAGATCTACGACAAGTGTGGTTTGGATGTTGTTACCTCTATTATTAAAGAAAATGAAAGAATTAGAGCAGTTCTATTGGATAAAATGTAAAGAATTAATGGAAATATTATTAATGATCTGCTTTTTCAGGTGGAATTTGAAAATAAATTGTTATTATGACATTTTTTCTGATATTGAGACAAAATGCACGGCCAATATGAAAAGGAAACAGGTTAAACTTGAAAGGGATTTAAGGGATTACAGAGATGGAAAGGCTTACCCCAAACCCAAACTTTCCCAATCTCATCCCACTTTAGGTTTTCATCGTAGGGACAATGGATCTAACAGGGTGCAGAGCATAATGGGCAAGAGGTGTTTTTTGATCAACCTGAAATTTTTCCATTGGATGCCCCTCCACCTTTACGAAGGTCGGACAGGATTCGCAACCAGAATCCTGTCCGTCATCCACAGTACAAGTACAACTATAGACGGAATTACAAGTGAATGTTCATTCATCTATGAACTCCCAAATAACTAAACAAGGTAATATTTATACATTGAATGACTACAAGATTTTTAATTATAGTGATTTAGAAGTAAAAGTGGAACATTTTTATTTGTTATCTAAAGGTTTTAAATTTATTCCTACTAGGAAGGCCAGTTTACCTAGATTAATTGTGGACTTAGTTATTTTTAAGGAAAATGAATTTTGCCTTACTATTCCAGGATACCAATATTGATCAAGCATGTGTTGGTTCTTTGAGGAAAAAAAAGTATTATGAATCGACCTCTACACCCACAATTGAAAAACCTTGACAATTTTAGAAAGGGAAATTAGGAAAACAGTAACCCAGCATAGAATTTCTTCTAATCTGTCAGTGGGTGAAAAAACAGTACTCAATGAACTGAGGGACAACAGGAATATTAGAACTGAGGGACAACAGGAATATTAGAATTATGCAGCCCGACAAAGGGGGTGGCACGGTATTGATGGATTTTATTGTTTATGAATCTAAGATGAAGGATTTACTTTGTGATACCTCCAAATATTCTCGGGCATCTATTAATGAGGTCAATTTGGCACATTCTAAAATCAAAGTGTTGCTTTATGATTTATTATTGGATGGTTCTATTAGTAAAGACACTTACAATTTTTTGATCAATTTACATCCTAGGGTTCCCTCAGTTTTTGGTATACCTAAGGTACATAAGTATCCAATGGATCCTCCCCTTCGAGTTAGTGTCTTCGGAAGGTTCAGCAACCACCTCATTGGCTAAATTTGTCGATGATAAATTAAAAAAAACTTTCCTATGAGGGTCCAACCGTATTGAAGGACTCCTGGGATTTTCTCAGGTGTGTCCAACCTCATTTATTTTCACCAGATCTAGCCTTTGTCACTTTGGAGGTGGTAGATTTATTTGGATCCATTCCCCATGATGTTGGGCTCCAGTAGCTGGAGGATAGTATGAGGGATAATAAAATGTTTTCTGTGGACGATTTTAGGAACTGTTTACAGTTTATGAATATCATTCTCAACAACAATTTTATGTTCTTTCAAGGAGAATTTTTTAAACAAAAAAAGGGAGTTGCTATGGGGGCTAAATGTGCCCCCACATATGCAAACAATTTTGCCCAGGTGGGAGGAATTATATGTATTAAAACAGTCCTTTTGCTGGTTGTTGGTCTTTATATAAAAAGGTTCCTGGACGATAGTCATTTTTTGGACGGATACTCAAAGATTCATCGAGTTCTTGGATTACATAAAATGTTCCACTACTTTTTTAGATTTTACTTATAGTTACAATTTAGAGGCCCTTATTTATTTGGATGTGTCTATTACTAAAAAAGCGGATGGATTTTCTTCTAATATTCACCGCAAGGAAACATTTTCTAACTCTTATCTTCATTTTAAGAGCAGTCGCCCCTTTTTTCTGAAAAAGAACGTGGTCAAGGGGCAGTTAGTATGGGTCAGTAGAATGACCTCTGATGATGGTGATTTCATCACTGAAAGTGGCAAAGTTTTAGAAATGTTCACTAAACGTGATTATCCTGGTACATTATTACAGGAGATGTTGGATTTAGTGGCCCAAGGGAGAAAGGACAAATTTGCCCCTATTTTAGGACAAACTGTTCAGGTTCAAAGAGATGGAAACACGGACATGAATCACGTTAAGAAGTGGGATGATGCATTTATTTTAGATTTTTCGGGGGATTCAGGTGTTGTCAAGGAAGTTATTACAAGGGAATGGAACAGGTTTGTGGAAATTTCTGATTTGAATATATTCAAAAACAAACCTTTGAAATTCACCTACCGGAAGGATTTAAATTTTAAGTAATTATTTGAGTTTGGTATATATAATAAGGCCAGTGCATCTTCAAAAAGACCAGGTACTTACAAATGTGGATCCTGCTCACAATGCCCCTACATTGCCAATAAACCTAGTATTTATATTACAGCAAGGGACAGGCAGATCACTAGTAACCGTTTTTCCAACTTTAACACCCAAGGGGTGGTCTATATTGCTATATGTAAACAGTGCAGTTCTTATTATGTTGGAAAAACTGAGAGAAAGTTAAGGAACCGCATTTGTATGAAATAAACAAAACAGCAAAAACGATTTGTACAGACACACATTGGGTTGTTCTCAAGCCACGTTTCTTTTTTATGCCCTGGAAATTATACCAAAGGAAATAAGAGGTGGCATGTGGGAGGCCAAACTTGAATACAGGGAATTGTACCGGCAGATTTTAGATTCCACAAAGTTACCTGGCTTAAATGATATGATTTCCACTTCCTCAGTCCTTAAGTTAAGGGCGGCTAAATTATGATTTTAGTTTTCGGCCACAAGGTGGCAATATAACATGGGGTTTGCGATTCATTTTTTTGAATGAAGTGTCAAAGTAATTTATTTATTCATTTATTTTTATTGGATATTATTTTTAAGAAATCTTTTATCAACTTTTTATCAGTTTTATTGTTTATAATGTGATATTTATTCAACCAAAAATTTTTATCATGAATAGCAGGATTCAAAATATGTTTTTAACATACTAACGTTTTCTTCTTTATATTTCTGATCAGTACGACAGAATTTTATTGGTGGAATTTCATTTGTGTAATCAATTGATTTGCATAATTGAATGGTTATTTAAGTGTTTAATCTGGTGCTTGAACTTGCTTATTCTGATGAAGATTTGGTTTTAGTCGAAAACATACACATTGGTCTGGCATTATTTTGGTTTTCAATAAAGGAATTTTTTATTCAGAAACCTTCTCTTGGTTTCCGACCTTTATTTGGACACTTCTGGCAAGTCCAATTGCTGGTTTTGGGTTGTTTTTTGGCTTGCTTCCATCCTCAGATTTGGCAGATAGAACATAGCTATATGTATGCCATGCCTTACTAAGCCAATTTCCATCTTGCAAATGTAAAATCCCTTGTTAGCCCCTCCACATAAATGGTTTCCCTTTCGTAAATATATGGACAGTAGTTGCAAAAAACACACTTTCTGGTTCCGTTTGTTTTGCCGTCCCTATTGAAAACCATCTTGGGTTGCTATTCAAATGTCTAGAATTTTTATAAGCAAAGCATGGACATTCACCTACTATTAGGGGAAAAGTGGAGTTAGTTTTCAAAATACTCCAGTTCTTTTCTGTCAATTTTAATTGTTCCTGAACCTACATTATGTTGGATTGCGCATGCCCTTTTGGCACAGAAGGAACTTGACTCGGAGCCAATCCTCAGGACACCAGACAGGAACCAGACAACATCTAAACTTAGTGAATTTTGGAGTGAAGGAGTACCTGTAGATGCCATGGTCATAGCGGCGGCCACAGAAAAGGAACTCTTAGAACAGATTTCCTCTGTTCTTCCCCCTAACAAGGGAGTCTGTGTCATTGGACAGATTCTGGAAACATGTATACTCTTCAGAGACTTGTGTACTTTGGTCGCTAAATCATTTGGTAAACCTCACCAGACTGCAGAGAGATTTGATTCAGGAACTTAACAAATCCTTCTTTGGGACCATAACTTCTGAGGCAGAGAGTTGCATTGCCTCATTTGTTTATCCTACAATCCTATTTCAAATTCATCCATGAGGATCTTTTCATATACAGCTGAAGGCACCTCAAGGGTGTGGGTTGAGGCATCTCCATTAGGAGGCATTCCTGGATGTGCCTGTGTGATTGATTTTTTGCAAAGCTCTTCAAGTCTTCCTACATCAATGCTCCATTTGATGGAAATTTTCATGGTTAAAGACCCAACATCCAGGTGTGAACAGGATGGCAAGACCTCGTTTGCAGTGGGCGTATGTTTTTCGACTTCTCAAAGAACCTTCTCTAAGAATCTATAGTGTGGTTGAAAAATGTGGTTCAGAAAGTCCCAGGGTCCTTTTCCATGACCCACATGGAGATAGTTTCCCTAGGGGTGGGGGGCGGGACTAACAGAAGATACTGCCCACAGTGGAGAAAAGACTCACAGAACCAAGGCTCTAGGGACACATTCTCTGACGGATCCTGTCAGCGCTCCTGAAAGGAGGCCCGATTGTCTGCTACTGCAGACAGTCGGGGGTAATCTTTCCCTGCACCAAAGAGCCTGGCCAAAGATTACAACAGATACCTGTGTGCAGAGGATTATTTCCAGAGGTTATGTAATACCCTTTTCCCTTCCTCCCCTTAACAGTAAGCAAAATTCCCAGTGTTCCACCCAGGTCAGAGGAAAGCAACAGCACAAGAAAAAAAAGCTCCTAGAAAGAGTCACCCAAGAGGTCCCCCCAGCCCAAAAAGAGCCCAGAACCTACAAAAGATTGTTTAATGTCAAAGAAAACAGGAGACTGGAGACCAATTTTGATCTCCGCAGTCTGAAAAAAAATCAGTTCAGTACATGATGGTCATGGTTGAGTCCATTTTGCCTTTCCAGCAAAGACGACTGAATGCGCTCATTTAGATATTCAGGATGTGTACTATCATATAATAATGAACAGACGATCCAAAAAATACCTATGCTCCCATCCATTACCAATTCAGAGCTCTGCCCTTTGGCCTCAGCTCAGACCCTAGGGTGTTCAAGTGCATGGCAGTAGGAGCAGCCCATTTGAGACTGCAGGGATTCTGGGTGTTTCCTTACTCTGGCACCTGTCGCTTACCCTATTGGAGCAGGCATCTTCTGATAAAAGCATGGTATGAAGTACTCCAGCTGTTGCTCTCACCCGGGAATTACAATCAATCATAAGTCTCAGCTAGAACCATCTTGGGCATTAGAGTTCATAGGGGCCTTGTTCAATATGGTATCGGTGAATCAGCTAAAATGATTTTCCAAGCTTCTGGGTCAGTCTCTGATGAGATCGTGCTAGTCCCATTAGCAAGAGACCATCTGATAATTCTTCAGTGGACCCTACTGACTCAGTGATCTACTCTGCACCAGCCTTTGCCCACCCTATCAGAATAACTCATTGCAAAAATTATCTCGAGGTGGATTCGCTCAGATCAGATTATACAAGTCCATCCTTTCATTCTTCCTGAGCCCAAGGCCATAAATGACCATTGGCACTTCCTAAATTGGGTGGGGGGCACTTATTGGGGAAAAATAGTCCAAGGCACCTAGTCCCCCCCCCCGAAGAAGCCACCATGCATATCAATGTCCTAGAAATGAGAGCAGTACTTATAGCAGTGCAGACCTTCCAAGACTTTCTTCCTTCCAGAATTATTATGATTCAGCTGAACAATCTCTGTGGTCTTGTATATCAGCAAAAAAAAGATATTCCACCAATGAAGCTAACCTTGCTGCAACCTTTTGCATCTCCACTCAACAAGTGCAGCAGGTTCTTTGCCCTGATATCCAACCCCCTCCACATTGGGGGAATCAACAAAAGACATTCTCCTTCTTGACTTTCTTGGCAGCCACCATTATTAGACACAACCAGGCCTTAACATGTCTAGGCAATTCTGATTCTGTATCATAGTTCAGAAAAATCATCTCCCTAGTCAGACCAATCTGCCCACCTAGCGTCTCAGACAGTGCATCCCACAGGGAATCCTTTAAAGTCCGCCAGCTCACCTCACCTCCAGAAAATACGTTCCCAATTACCTCTTTCTTCCCTTTCACTCCTATAGCACTTGTCTGCCCAAGGAAAAATTCTAGAGTCTAAAAATATCTATGTAAATGTTTCCAGGCAAAAATCCTAAAGTTTGTTGCATATTGGGGAGACATGCATATATCCTCCCATTACCAATATTTTTTTGTGAAATTTCTTATCCAATCTTTTCCCAATCCTTTCCAACCTTCTGTGATTATATAGTTATCATATAATATTTTATATGCTCTACTAATTATTATTTTAATGGTAGCTTTTGTTCTACATTCTGTTAAAACTCTTATCACTGCTGGTGTTTTGTTTAGAACCCCCCATTTCTTTTTTCTTTAGCTATACTCCGATATCAATCCCTGATAGGAAAGGCAATCTCTAACCTGCAGTCCAAATAAATGCTTGGCATCTTCCCATTCTACTCTCTTTCCATCTGTTATTTGCTCACAACACTATTTCCTTTGCCAGTTTTCTCCAATAAATTCCATCCCCCTATTGTATCACTAATTAGTGTCATTCCTATAGGCAGAATCTCCTTTCTTGAGTACATAGTTGGTTTAGTTTTAGAATACTTTCTGCTACTTTATGGATATAATGTTCTGAATACTTGTTCTCTGTAAAAGCCTGCATCCAAAATCCCAAACTCTCCTCCGTTTCTTGAGCCCCCCCGTTTCGTCATCCCTTTCCACTTTTGAATTATAGATCCGATGTTGTAAATCTTTGTTTATTCATTACCATTTGGACCTCAGTTCCGTCCTCGGAACCGATGTGGCCATTTCCAAGCTTGTGCCAGCTAAAAACTCTCAGCTAAGACCTACCCACAAGGCCCCTCTCCTAGTTAATCCAGATCTCGTTTGCCATGTTCCTAGTCAGACGAGCTAGTCATAATTTTACGACAGTTTCTCTTCAAAATTATTTAATTTTTAGTCAAGTTAGCCCTCACTGTCGCCTATAACCTAGGCCTATTTCCTACCCTTTTTCTTGGTAATTAAATTTTTTTTTTTACCTTTAATCCACTACCAATCATTAGTGGACTGGAGTTCCATTGTGGCGACCCCTAACCGGGAAAAGCCAAAAGTCACAAACAAACAATTGGTACTATCCCTCTCTCCTGTCTGACAGGCCTTTCCTTTTTACTAGTGGTATTTTCTTTAAAATAACATCACTGGTATTTTCTCCCTTAATTTTTCTATAGGATAGCCTTGTTGCCTTACAATGTCAGACAAAGCTAAGTTTGGGATATGAACAGTGTGACAAGTGGACGTAAGATGCCTAACTCAGATACACATGTATGTTGTGTCCACTGTTTGGACGTGGATCATATTAAAGCTGACTGTGACATTTGGGCGTGGATCATATTAAAGCTGACTGTGACATTTGTGCTAGTTTTAGTAATTGTTTACTAGCAGAACATAAAAATAAACTTATCTTAAAACGATTACTCAAGACACCTTTTTCAGAGTCTATCTGGGTCGGAGGTCTCGCCCCCTCCAAAGACTAAAAAACCATAAGGAAAAACGGATTACTCAACACCTTTTTTGGAGGCTCTTATCTGGGGTGGAGGTCTTATCCCCTCCAAAAATATAGTAAAGTCATTCTGTTCCTGCATCTCCGTCAGTTACGGAACAGAGTCGGCTCAGTGTTTAAAAACTCGAATACAAGATACTTCCATTCCGGTGCATACCGCCTCTGTTCCGACAGCAGTGTTTTCCCTGTCGGCACCCTCCACCCTTGCTGTATCGGCTCCGGTGGAACTGATGCTCTCCCGAAGCAGTGTCGGGATCATCTGTACCTTGGTACCTAGTCTGGCGCCTATTTTCTTGCTGGCGGCATTTATGTCCACGGCTCCGACAGCTTCCAGTTCTCTCAGTGCTCCCCACCTGGAGGTGGGCTCCTCACGGCGAGGTGTGACCCTGGTTCCGAGGTTGTCCCTCACCGGTTCCGGACTCCCATCCTGCCTCAGGTGGGCTGCTATACAGGTACTGGACTCGCAGACAGCAGCAATGACATCCGTATCAGAACCCTCCCCTAGCATGCACCTCTCCCAACCCTCTATTTCGGGACCCCAGGCACGGGAGTCACAAGAACCCTCTTTGAAGGGAACCCCTTCTCTGGAGTCCTCCTCAGAGGATCCCACTGGGGAGCCACCCCGGAAGAAATGGTGCAATAGGAAGCACCTTGATTCACCGGAGGAATTTACCACCGAAGACACTGTGATGAGGGGGAAGGGTCTACCCTTTTAGGGGGCACCCGACATCTGGGGCAAGAAAAACTAAAGAAAATGGCGTCAGCCGCATCTTTTATACCCCTGATGACCTGACGTCAGGGAAGGGGCGACAGCAGCCAACGCAGGACCCAGGACTTTGGAATTCAGGCCGACTGAGGGCAATCCTGCCAGCAGGATTACCCAAAGGTAATGACTGCAACAGTGAAACACGAAGAACATCATACATACATTTATATATACGCAACGGTTGTTCCCCTTGTCAAGGAATCCTTCTCAAAGCAGTAGACTATGCTTGAAAAAAAGAAACCGCGTACTAACTGTTGTTTCTAGGATGACGATCGCATCCTTTCACCTATATTTATGGCTCAATGACTGCATGTGCACCCCAGGTGTATTTCTACATTTCTATTTTGTGTGTATGAAGAAAAGGCTTCACATCATCAAGATCTTTTTTTAACTATTCTTTTAACGGGCAAACGTCAATGTGGTTGATAAATCTCTAAATACAGTGTGTTGCCATGCATTTCCGATGTTAATCCCAACACGTTTTAATTAAAATAATAATATTAAACTTATATGCACGAGTTCTCCCGTTCGATTCTCGGCTGGGCTTAGGAATGGCTTCCGTGTGGAGTCTGCATGCCCTCCCCGCAGTTGGGTAGCGTTCGAAAGACATGCGTGTGTAAATGGGCGTGCCTTCGTTGAAGGTTGAGCGTTGAGGTGGCACCTCGGCATTTTGTAAAAATCTACTGCCAATCATTAGCGGACCGGAGTTATGCTATGGCGACCCCTTACCGGGAAAAGTCGAAAGACAAACAACGTACAGTATGTATCCAAAAGAGAAATACCGGTTATATTTTACAATTACCTAGTCAATTCAGAGAAACACATGAAAAGACACTACAGTCCCAGCTAACTGCATTTCAACTGTTGCCCCGATAACAGAAAAGTACCATCTTTTCATTAGAGAGAGTTTTTATTCAATACTTTGCAGTTTCCATGGTAGTGGTATGCAGTTTCCATGGTAGTGGTATCCCACACACACCATTTCTTTGGTTACTAGTTGTGATTTGATTCTGGTGGGTTTCCTGTTATTTTAGTTTAAAATGCATATTTTCCCCATCTATCCCACACTTCCCCTGCACACAGAAACAGACTACACTTCACTCTAATTTACATTCTGTCATTGAAGTTTCACACTTCCAATCAAATAATTCACCTTAAACTGTAGCACATAAATAAATCAGCAAATGTTCCATTACTCTATGCTGACTAGGCAATAGACCCAACTAACCACAAATCATGACGTCTTAATTCCCAGTCACAATGTAAACTTTTCATCCTAACCAATCACGAAGCTTTCTTCTTCATCTCCCTAAGCAAAGGCATGCCCTCTATTTCAATGCATTTATGAAAGTATTGAGAGGAAGCCTACTGAAACTTTAGAAATAATGAAGCCCTGGTTAGGGCAAAAGCAGCTGTATATCATTTACTGATAAACAATATCTAAAAGACTTACAGGCCTATGGTTTTTATCTGAAAAATTGAAAGATTGTTTGGAGATTTTAAATTGTGCAAAGTAATTCTAACTTTTTATCTTTATAGAGACTGTTTGCCCTCAAGTTGTTTTTCTGCTTACTATGGCAGGCTTAGGGTGAGAAGACTGACCACCATATTGCAGTCGATTATTCTTTTGTTAACGTTGTGAAGTGTTTTATACAGGGTGTCACGTTGCCAGCCCAGCTATCTGGATGTAAATAATTCTATGTCATTTGTGAATATGGATATGATTTACAGACACAAAAAGCCACCAACTATAAAAAATAAATAAAAAAAGAACAGTACGCAGACAAGTAAAGATGTATTGGTAAGCACTTTCGGTTAGACTTTCCAACCTTCTTCAGACAATTACAGACAGTCAAAATCACTTAATTTACACTCACAAACAGAAAAATCAATTATTCAAATCATTTTAAATCAAGTTGCTGGCTACTGAGACTTCTCTGCATACATCAACTGGACATAAGCTGATTCAAGTATATTTTCTGCACTTATTTAAGATCAGAGTGAGTAAATATTGTGCGTCTTGCATTCAGTAAATGTGTGTGTCTCTGAATCTCTGCAGTACTTGTTAGACTGCTGTGAAATTCCTTTGTTAAGTGTTAAATAGCTTGGGGGTTTCTGTTAGCATTAAAATCTGTGTCGGTTACATTTCTAGTAATCATTTTAAATAGAGTTGCTGGCTACTGAGACTTCTCTGCATACATCAACTGGAAATAAGCTGATTTAAGTATATTTTCTGCAATTATTTAAGATTTGAGTGAGTAAATATTGTGCGTCTTGCATTCAGTAAATATTGTGCGTCTCTCTGAATCTCTGCAGTAGTTCCCCACTCCCCCTCCCTGTTTCTTGTTGTGGTGTTAATCTTGGGTGGCTTTGGAATTGCCCGCCCCTGCTGTAAATCTATTTTTGCACACTCCTCCTGGACCCATCTCATTCGCTCACTCAACTGAGTACAGTGAGATCATATTTTGATTTTGGATACTCTTACCAGTCCCATCTCCTCTGCAGTGTACAGAGAGAGCACTTGGGAAGGGCATTCCCCTATAGTATCTTAATCTGCTCTGTTTCCTCCATCTCAAAAAAAAAAAAAAAAAAAAAAAAAAAAGTTGCACTTCATCTGCCTTACTGTATTTGTGTTTCTTCCTACTTTATTACCTTATTTTGCTTTTGCCTCTTTTAACATTTTAAAGTGGAACCTGTGTGTTGAGAGACAGCCTTACAAGACTATCTGCAAATATATAGAGCCGAGTATATTTTTCGGTATTATAGAGCTAAATTGTTGCTTAGATATCTGTTGTCTTACTGTTCTGCAAATATACAGAGATCAGTATATATATTTTTTTTTTGGTTTTATAATTTGCACTCCGATTCCTCACATCTCTGTTGAAACTGGTCCCCCCCCCTTTGTTCTTGGTTGTAGTTTAAATTTGGTGGCTTTTGCAGTGCCTGCCCCACTGTAGATTTGATCTAGGACACTCCCCCAGTCCCATCTCTTTACTGCATTCTACCTAATAAAACCTTTCTGCACTTGCTTTTAGTCCTTTTTAATTTAATTACATTTTTTCAAACTGTGTGTGGACTAATATTGCTACATACTCAAGTGTGCCAGCTTACACTGCATGTGAATTGTTTTTACTACTGTTTTTGCTACTTTTCTGAAAAAAAAAAATGTTTTTATCTGCTTTTACTGTATTTGTGTTTCTTCCTACTTTATTTTGCTTTTGCGTCATCTTAAAAGTACTCAATGGTATTTATTACTGCTTGGTGTATCTCATTCTAAGCCTTTTAGTTTAAGCACTTGGGCTTCAGACCAGTTGTTTTACATTAAGAAGGTTTGTGGTCTGTACTGTGGTGGCAGAACAGGTAGCTTACATCCTTCTAAGTTGGGAACTGCTGATTGAGGGCTCAGTGTCTGTTATTCTAAAAGTGTATTAATTCTGGTTTAAGCACTTGGGCATCAGGCCAGTTATTTTACATTAGAAGGGTTCGTGGTCTGCACTCTTGTGGGAGGAGAGGCTGGACTCTGCCCTTCTGAGCTGGGAATTTCTGGTTAAAGGCTTATAGTGCCTGCATATATGAACTGTTTCTTACTGAAATTGGTACACCTTGTTTGCTGTAGCATAGACTAGATCCAGGCCTGCTGAATCTAGCTTGGTTTGTATGCTTGTTATTTGCTTGTTATTTCCCTGAAACGCTAATTCCACCTAAAACGCAGCTTTTCAGCGCTTCTGCGGATCCCTAGTGATATCTGCATTGCTTATTGTACTTATTTCCTTGTTTCACTTGAAAGAAAGTTACTGTTTGTCGTTTTTGCATTTAAGTTACCTGTCACACATTGCATTTAAGTTACCTGGCACTTGCCCATTAAAGCAATTATGTAAGTCGGCACTAAAAAATTAAAAGCACTACACCCTCACAAACTCCCCTCGAGTACCTTGTTCCCCATTAGCCCTTTTTTTTTTTCAATTATAAAGGAATTCCCAATACTATTCTAGCATGTCCAAAGGTCAGTTGTCAATCTCCTCTCCGGTCCAGCTGGTGAATCTGGGAATCTTGAGGCAATGTTACAACTGCCTCATGTACACAGACAACCCTCTCCTCCTCTCAACAAATTCCAACACATGTGAGAGATGCAACCATATAGCCATACTGGAGGCTAAACTCTCTCAACTCAGTACTGGCGTAACCAGTCAGGAGGAGAAGGAAACCACACTCACTACAATTCCAGTCTCACATAGACCTACCACGACAGCAAACAAAACACAAACACACAAAAACATACTCAGAGGTTCTAAATAAAAATCTGCCTAAGCAGCAGAGACCTCCAAAGCAGACACCCAAGCAACCGCTATCCCAAAACAACACGTACAACACATAGCTCACAAAGCCAGTGTGCCGAACAGTCACAGCCCTTAAGGCAAACACACTGGATACACTTGTAATAGGTGACTATAGTCAGGCACACCGACGTCCCGCTCACCAGGTTGAACAAGGAGAAGGTTACGGTGAGCTGTCGGGTGCTAGGATCCGCCACATAACACAAGTACTCAGGTCACTCCAAGGCAAGTACAAATATGACTCTGTCATTGTCCATGCTGGTGTGAATGACCCAAGACGTACCTCCCTCGACTACATGAAGAGAGACACAGAGGAGCTCTCTGAGCATGTAGCCCAGGCCAGTATGACCCTGACCTTGAGTAGCATCTTACCCTCACCAAGAATGATGCCACAATATGAAGACAAGATGATCAATTTCAACAATTGGCTTAAGTATTGGTGTCATTCAAAGGGGATACAATGCCTGTCGGCCTGGGATGACATGCTCAACAAGCCACGATGCTTCGCTAGGGACGGCTTGCACCTGTCACCACTGGGCTTTCGGATATTGGCAAAGGCTCTTGCTACCCCCATAGTGCCTTTTTTAGGCAAGGATCAAAAGACAAACCCACCTCCATAGGTATCACAAGGGATAAGAAACTAAGTAATGCTACTCAACGCCAGAAGTCTAAACCTCAAGATGCCTGCACTCGAAACTCTCCTTAGCATGGAGAACATCGATATCTGTGCAGTAAAAGAAACCTGGTTCAAGGCTCCCAAGAGCACCCCAGCACTACCAGGTTATATATACCTCATACCATGCTTTTCGGCCCCAAAACTTGGACCAAACCACAAAAGGAGGGGGAGTATCAATATTCGTCAAAGATACCCACACCTTCAGGTTGGTGGCACAGCACGAAGCATCAGAGACTATCCATGTGCAACTAACAGTGGGTAAAACTGCCTTCCAGTTTATAGCCTGCTACAGACCACCCTCCCTAACCCAGGAACCCCACTCGGCCTTCCTGAGAACACTGGAAAATATGAAGGTCTCTCCAAACACCATTATATTGGGCGACTTCAACTACCCAAACAGACTAGGAGCATTACTCTAGCTCCAACACCCTAGCCCAAAGGTTCCTAGAATTTATAAACTCAAATGCTATGGAACAACTTGTTACCACTCCCACAAGTGGGGAAAACATGCTGGACCTGATCATCACCAACATGGGGACTCTATGCTCCAGACCAGAAGTGTATCCCTCATTGGTAAGATCAGACCATAAACTAATCTCACTGGATATTCACATCCCGACTCCACCCCCTGCCCTGAAAACCACAGTGAAAAACTTCTCCAATGCAAATTTCACACTCCTCAAACCCGAGGTGGAATCCTTCAAAGCCCCAGGGCCTGTGGAAAATACGGCCCAGACCGCAGAATCCTTTATAAAAGCATTCTATGAACACCTTCAGGAATGCATGGATCATGCAATCCCAAAACCAAGTCCCAATCCTCCAAAGGCAGACATCCTGTCTGATGGACCCCAGCCATAAACAAACTATACAATAGACGGAGGAAGCTACTACATGATAGAGCAAAATCCCAAAAAGGGAAGGCATCTCTGATCAGTATTAGCAAAAAAACTACGGGCACTCATAAGGCCAGCTTAGAGAGAAAAATTGCACAGGACACCAAGGATAATCACAAGGCTTTTTTTAGTTATGTTAGGAACCTGGGTGGGAATTCTCAGATATGCTCAGAATTAGTCCAAAATGACAAAAAAATACACCGAACCCACAGACATTGCCAACATCCTAGCTGACAGGTTCAGCACAAACTCCCCCCCCCCACCAAAAGGGCAAATATCTATCCCAGCAGAGTGCTGACCCCCTGACACCTCAAATGCTCAGGTAAGAGCTGCCCTCTCCAAAGCAAAAAACACAGCATCAATGGGACCAGACGGTGTTCCGGGCTGCGTCCTACATGAACTCCAAGAAGGGCTAAACCCAAACATAAAACTACTGTTCAATCTCAGCCTTACTACAGGATATGTACCCAAAGAGTGGCGTACAGCAACAGTGGTCCCTCTCCACAAAGGTGGTGCCTCAACGGATCCTGGAAACTATCGCCCCATAAGCCTGACTAGCTTGGTCTGCAAAGCTATAGAAAGGATAATCATGGACCTCATAAATAAAGATATTGGGGACCTACAGAAACTGGATCCTACCCAGTTTGGCTTTGTTAAGGGCAGATCCTGCCTCTTAAACCTGGTTGATTTCTTTGAAACGGTCACTAAGGCCACTGACGAGGGGAAGGTGGTCCACACAGCCTACCTGGACTTCGCAAAAGCCTTTGATACAATACCCCACTCGGGCATTATAAATAAGCTCACCAGCTTAAATATAAACCCCTATGTCACTAGATGGGTTGCAAACTGGCTCAGGAAAGAACCCACATGGTTAGAATTGCTGGAGCCATGTCAGACTCCAAACCAGTTACAAGTGGCGTCCCACAAGGCTCAGTCCTGGGACCTCTCTTGTTCGGTATATATTTCTCGGAGGTACAGGCCAACACGGAGGACTGTGGCTGACCAAGTTTGCAGATAACTGCAAACTGGGCGCCATAATCGACACTCCAGCCGACACAAGCATCCTCCAAAAGGGCCTCATAGAAACAGACAACTGGTGCCAGAGCCATGGCCTCAAGCTGAACGCCAAAAAGTGTATAGTCATCCCCTTTGGCAAAAACAAAGTTCCCACAAATTACCACATATGTGGTAATCCATTAAGTACAGAAGAAGTAATTAGGGACCTGGGGACACAAGTTGATAGCAATCTCTCATTTGACAACCACATGGACAAAGTGGTTAGGAAAAACATTTTATATAGCCCACCGGGATTCACATCTAGATCAGGGGAGATAATCGTGCCACTTCACTCATCCCTCATTAGGCCCATAATTGAGTACAATGCCCCTTTTGGGATGTACCTTACCAGACACCTGCAGCAACTGGAAAGACCCCAAAAGTACCTCACCAAGAGGATCAAAGGGCTCAAACAGATGCCATATGCTGCCCGGTTAAAGAAACTCCAGCTCTACTCAGTGGCATACCGCCTGCTTAGAGGCGATCTGTGACGGACGTATAAAGCCATGTCCAACCAGGAATTAATGGACATGCTGCACCTCAGAAAATCCAAATCCCATCAAGCTATGCGCTCGGGAGACTTGAACCTCAGCATTGAAATAAATTGGACATGCTGGAGGGACAGATTCATAACCCAGAGGCTCCCTTCACTCTGGAATAAAATCCCAGTCCAGGTTAGACAGAGTCCCTCATTGACTCTCTTCAAGAGGAATCTTGATGAGTGGACGGGAGACCCCGGCTATCACTTCTGTGTCACTGTGGACAGAGGCACAGTATACTAACCTCGAAAAAGGGCATAGCAAAATTATTTTAAAATGGGTGCCGAAAGTCAAACACACTTTGGCTAGGCTTATAAATGCCCTAGGGCAGATAGCCTAGTATGAGCCTATGAACATATTCACTACCTTAAATACTGATGGCCAACTGAAAAGTAAGCTTGCATTCTTGGACTATCTATGCAGTGACTCATGGGACTTTTTGTCTAAATGTAATCAACTTAATTCATATTTATCTGAAGACTTGTTTGTTGCAGTGGATGTTAAATAGCTGCATCCCACACGATTTAGGTTTAGAATGGCTTACAGAATTTTTTACTGATGCTACTATTATAGGACAGGATAAAATGAATACATTATCCCAGTTGTTGGATTTAGTTTTAGATAATTATATTTACTATGAGGGCCAATATTTAAAACAAATTAAAGTAGCAGACATGGCCTCCCCTGTGGACCCCTTATGAGCCAATAGAGTAATGACAGTGTGGGAAAGGAAATATTTAATTCCACTTATATGGAATACATAAAATTATATACCTCTATTTTTGGAGGATATATTTTTTGCTTGGAGTGGACCAAGATAAATTATTTCTGAATTTCTTGAGTATTTGAATAATTCAATTGATTTTATCACTTTCCTGCATGATAGGCAAAATTAGTATTGCATACCTTCATGTTTGGTTAACTAAAGATGTGATAGGATTACTAGCCTCAAACAAATGCCCTACACTGACTGCCTCAAAAAACTCCAGCTTTACTCCGTAGCATATCGCCTACTCCGAGGTAATCTCTGCCTAACATATAAAGCTATGTCAAACCCAGAGCTGTTGGACATGCTACACCTAAAGAAATCCCAATCCCTCCGAGCTACACGCTCTAGGGACCTAAACCTTGCCACCAGAATAAACAGGACACGCTGGAGGGATAGATTCCTGTCCCAGAGACTTCCTATACTCTGGAACAAGCTACCCATCTATGTCAAGCAAAGTTCTTCATTAGCACTCAAGAAAAATCTTGATGAGTGGATAGGAAATAGAAATACACCCCTGGGATCACTTCTGTCTCTCTGCTGGACAGTGGCACAGAAAAATAACTTTCCTGGGTGGCATAAGCTATGGAACCCCTTGGGCTGATAGCCTAGTACCTACCTACTACCTACCTACGAAACTATATGAAATCTTCCATTTTTAGGAAGAAAACTTATTCAAATAAATTTTTACATTTTTCAAGTAACCATCAGAATCACATTAAAAAGGCAGTAAATCAAGGGCCAACGGTAAAAGCTGCAAGGAAGATCACATCGGATAATGACTTTTTAGAGGAAGTAAATTTTATAGGAATTAAGTTTTTAAACAGAGATTATCCTAAAGCCCTAACCGATTCGGTCTCTTCAGAAGTAATAAGAACGAGACTATCTGGATTTTACTATCCATTACCAAGGCATAATATGGATGGCACTGAGACCAATATAAATCAAGGGGGAAGGATATGAACCTAGTATTCAGATCTTACCATCTAATGAGATAATGATTAATTGAGAGATGTGTCCCACGTATTGGGTACTTATCCCAATATCATTTATAAAAGGGACAAAAACCTAAAAGACTGGTGCAATTCCCTCACTAGCATGGGAATTTCAGAAAAAGGGATGAAAAAATGTAGAATGTGTAATCAATGTACTGGAGTGCAATAGTATTGTATTAGGTAGTAAAAGTATTGATATTAGAAAATGATTTAACTGTAATACAAGGGGAGTAGTATACGCTGCAAAAAAGTAGATATTAGAAGACGATTTAATTGTAATACAAGGGGAGTAGTATACGCTGCAAAATATCCAGCTTACTATACTGGTAAGACAGAACGGAGACTTAGGCAGCGTATTTACGATTATTATAAAACAGGTAAGGCTAAATGTACCAATGCAAACATACTCAAGAATGCAATAAAACAAAAACTCCAGATAGCCACCACGGCTTAAAAACAGTAACTTTAATATAGACAAACGCTTTCACGTAGAACACTACGCTTTTTCAAGTCTTCAATAAAAATGCAAAGGCACATACACATTTCATAGTCAAAGCTACATTAATTACTTAATTTAAAAATCAATTAATACATCAATTAAAAGTCAATATGAATCAATTACTCAAAATTCAGTCTTACACATTTAAAGGGGGTGAGCTTTCAGCTCTGATTTAATACACAGCTATTTAATCCTGGGTATATATGAACTTGCAGTTTTAAAATCCACTAACTCTGCACGTTCCATTAAAATTACCTCCCCTTTTATCATTAACAACAATTTGTAAAACTCTAAATCCAAATTCATGTGCAGGAAATTCCATAATGTGTCCGGCTAAAGCATTTATTATTTCTTACAGCATACATATGTTGATACATCCTCTCTCTAAGACGTTTCTGTGTTTTGCCTATATAAAAACATTGACATCCTTTGCATTCTGCCATATAGACTAAATTAGTTGCATTACAAGTGGCATACAGTTTAGGCTGGAAAATAAAGGGTAGAACTGGATGTTTAAACTGAAATATGAATATATAACAACAACACAGAGATTATCCTAAGGCCCTAGTTGATGCCGTCTCTTCAGAAGTTATAAGAAAGAGACTATCTGGATTTTACTATCCATTACTAAGGCACAATATAGATGGCATTGAGACCAATATAAATCAAGGGGGAAGGATATGAACCTAGTATTCAGATCTTACCATCTAATGAGATAATCATGTGCCTCGAGTATCGGGTACTTATCCTAATATTATTTATAAAAGGGACAAAAACCTAAAAGACTGGTGTAATTCCTTCACTAGCATGGGAATTTCAAAAAAAGGTATTTTGAAAAAATGTAGAATGTGTAATCTATGTAGATATACATTGGAATGCAATAGTAATGTATAAGGTAGTAAAAGTATTGATATTAGAGAACAATTTAATAGTACAGGGGGGGTAGTATACGCTGCAAAATGTTGACAATGTCCGGCTTAGTACACTGGTAAGAAGGAACGGAGACGTAGGCAGCGTATTTACGAACATTATTATGAAAGAGGTAAGGCTAAATGTACCAATGCAAACATACTCAGGAATGCAATGATCATAATTTTGGTATTGTGATTTTAGAACAGGTTAGAGAAAATCCAAGGGGAGGACCCTGGAAAGTATTACTGGAAAATAGAGAATACTGGTGGCAAGTTCATCTAAATGCCTCTGTATTATCAGGAATTAATGATGTTATTGCTCTAATCAGTGTTTTAAAACTTAGCTTTTAATAGAGGATTGACATTTCAATTTTATATGTAAGGTTTTAGATAGGACTAGTGGGGGGGGGGGAATCCATGCAGTATTTAAGATAGTGACTATGTTAACTGATTGTCTAAGTTTGTGAGTATATACCAAGTGATTTGTCTGAAGAAGGTTGGAAAGTCTAACCGAAAGCGCTTACCAATAAATTTCTACTTGCCTGAGTACACACTGCTTTTTTATTTACTTTTTATGATGTATGTTATGTACTGAACTAGGTGTATCCTGATGGAAAATAGAAGATTAACTTGCAAACTTTAGAATAGTTGAGGTTAAGTTACTTTATAGCTGGGCCATAAACAAAAGATGTCATCTATCAGTTTCAGTTCAGTAGCAGACACAATGTCTAGAACTAGAAGTTTTTGTGCTGTCTTGGAAAGAAATAAGTACTATGTTTGTGACATGGAGGTGTTTTATTGCTTTATGAACTCTGAAGTAACAGTTTGTTTTCTGAGTATTGTCTTGTTCTTTTATTATTTATTACTAAATATATTTAAACCTGTGGCAGATATTTAAGCTCTTAGATTACCTGCATATGTATTTGGTGACACTGTACAGGCTACTCCTAAATAGTCTTGCAGGTCTTGATCAGACTACTATTTGGATTAATAGTAACATTACACAGTAGGATCGGACACCCTTTATAAGTGCCTTAAAGTAACTGAAAGAGTGGTTGGTGGCAGTGATAACCACCTTATAGTCTGGACAAATGGAAGAATAGCTAGTAAACCTGTACCAGCCTTTCCCACGAGTGTGTGTGTGTTAGTATACAAAATCAAACCTCAAAGAGTGTGTGTGTCAGCTACTTGGGCAAGGACATGAAGCACTGGGTTGGGACAGAGAGGGTACTGGAGGTTTTGGCTTGGCCAGTCAGCAGATATCTCAACCCTATACCTGTGTCAGTGGGGAATCTTATTCTCTGGAGAAGGAGGGAGAAACCAGCCCCAAACTGACTGTGGTCTCTGTGTGATCTTAAGGAAAATTGCACTTTACTGTGTGTGTACTTATCCTTCCAGCATGTACGTCCGCTAGCTGTTGCCAGTGGTGAGGACTGAAGCTGCTCGATTACGGAGCCAGTGCAGGAGCGTTCACATATTAATTGGTGGAGAGTGGCGAGATAGCCACATCACATATCAATTGGTTGACCGTGGCGAGACAGCCACATTGTATATTAATTAGCTTGTAGTGTTGTGGGTATTGAACTCCTACAGCCTGTGTACTGTGGTCATTGAAGGTGTTTGTATTCTCAATCAGCCACGCAGTAAGCATTCAGAGTTTCACATGACAATGGTTTTATTATTATTATTTTTTTTTGTTGTTAGCTTAGTCAGGGACAGCAGGCAAGCATGACAGCAGAGGAGTATGGCAAGCTGACAGAGCCAGTTGGCGGAGATGTGCTAGGCTAAAAGACTGGTGCATGCCAACCTAAGACGGAGATGATTGTAGCTTTGGGGATAGCTGCATCGCAGACCAGCGATAAGGACAACCAGGCTGGCCTTGGAGATGTACAACTCTCAGAAAATGGACAGCTCAAAGCTTTCCACAGATGACTTAAAAATCCATTAGACAGACTTAAGCTGGAGTTTGGAACTAGAAGCAGCAGAAAGACCGAGACATCTAGAGGCTGAGGAAAATGAGAAACTGTGACGTCTAGAGGCAAAGGAGGAGGACAGGCAGAGGCAACATGAAAAGGAGATGCTGACTATTCGCCAGAGTCATGGAGGTAATGAGGAAGGGAGTAACCGAACCCCAGAAGCAACAAAGGTCAGTAAATTTCTTCCACAATTTACAGAGGGGAATAATTTTGATAGTTTCATTCATATGTTTGAGAGGGTATGTAAAACAGTATAATGTTAACCAAGGGCTCTGGATACGGTTCCTGACGCCCTTATTTCATGGTAAAGCTAACTGCTATTTCTAAATTGTCCGATACGGATTGTTTAAAATACAATATTGTAAAGAACAGTCTTTCAGAATGATTTAATTTAACACCTGAAGCTTATAGGAAAAGGTTTTGTGAGCATAGACGCAAGGCAGATGAAAGTGTGTGTAAACATTGCTAAACTAAGAACTTATTTTCATAGGTGGGTGAGTGGATGAGTGGATGGCAGGTCACCACTTTTGAAGTGCTGGCAGACATTTTGGTGAGGGAACAAGCCCTTAGCACTTTGCCTGGGGACATGAGAATCTGGTTAGCTGATAGACAATGCAATGCTGCACATGAGTTGGGGAATAAGGGAGACCTATACCTAGCAAGCAGGGCATCACTGCACAGGAAAGGGACACCCAGTGCTGCTCTGGGTCTAAGGGAACCCATGGTAGGCAGCCCCGACTGCCCCAACATAGTCCACCAGTAGCAGGGGAAGCCACTAGTCCAGGACCAAGGGTTAAATGTTTTAAATGCAACCAGGGGGGCTATGTAGCATATAGATGCCCACAGAGGCAAGGTGGGGAGCAAAAGGAGGGAGAGCCAGTAAATGGGAATGTCAAAATTCCAGCAGTAAGTTGTCTTGAGACAAACAAGGGTACCAAACTACCACAAGAGATTATATCCTTAGTAAATGGGAAAGAGGCCATTGCTAAGATAGAGGGAGACTCTGACCTAACCATTATGAAGCCTGCAATAGTTAAAGAGGAGCACTACTTGCTTAGCCAGTCCACTCCACTCAGATCCTTTGGAGGCACCCCATTCCAAATACCTTTAGCTAGGGTTCACCTTGACTGGGATGGTGGAAAAGGAAGCCAGCAAGTAGGTGTGTTTGAGGAAATCCCTGCAGATGTTTTGATGGGGAATGAGTTTGATAACAGTCAGGCTTGGAGACAAGTACGTGGGTCTGGTAGCCTGGGTTATACCCAGACAGACTGCACACTTGCAGCCATGACTGGTGAGGTGGTTACTCCAGGAAGGGAACTACCCCGTAGCAGT
The DNA here is from genome assembly GCF_019279795.1 of Protopterus annectens. Lineage (NCBI taxonomy): Eukaryota > Metazoa > Chordata > Ceratodontiformes > Protopteridae > Protopterus > Protopterus annectens. Next base: position 1,444,775,727 of record NC_056744.1, on the reverse strand, counting down.
GAGACTGAAGGTGAGCCACAGTTGACTGTGGGCACTGATGTTCCCTTGGACAGAGGCGAGTAGTAGTAGTAGTAGTACCCATGCTGACAGTGAGGCACTGCTGTCAGAGAACACCAGACTCCCTGTGGAAGGGTTACAAAGAGAATTGAGACAGGCTCAGCTTTCAGACTACATTACAAGGCCTGAGAAAGGTACCTAGTAAGGCACCTAATTCACAAGGGCAGGTGGAATCTGTACACTGGGACAAAGGGTCACTGTATAGAGAGTGGACCCCTGAGGGACGTCTAGAGGGTGAGAGAATACAGCAGTTGGTAGTGCCCAGAGCCTACCTTCTGGCACTTCTAGCCACAGAACATAACATTCCCTCTGCAGACCATTTGGGCATAAAATGTACAAAAAGAAGAAGTATTAGGCAGAACTTTTATTGGCCTGGTATTTCCAGAGATGTAACAGGGTACTGCAGAACCTGTGAGTAGTGCCAAAAAAGGTAGACAAGGCAGGAGACAAGGTGAACGTTCCTTTGATGCCTTTTGCTTGTCATTGAGAAGCCATTTCAGAGGGTAGCTATGGATATTGTGGGGCCTCCGAGTACACAAAGTTCCAGAGGGAAAAAGTATATCCTAGTGGTAGTAGATTATGCTACCAAATACCCTGAAGTAGTGTCTCTGTCCTCCATTGAGGCAGAAAAGGTGGCAAAAGCTTTTTTAAAATTTTTCAGCAGGGTAGGTTTTCCAAAAGAAATACTGACTGACAGAGGTGCCAATTTCGTGTTAGACCTGCTGGCTTGTCTGTGGAAGCCACTGTGAGTGAAGCACCTAATGACCACCCCCTACCACCTCCAGATTAATGGTTTTGTTGAGAGGTTAAACTCTTGCACTCAAGACGATGCTACGGGCAGTTACAAACCAGTTCAAGAGGGAGTGGAACAAATATTTTCCACATCTGCTCGTTTACAGAGAGGTTCCCCAGGAATCCACAGGTTTTTCACCCTTTGAGTTGCTGTATGGGCATAGGAGGAGGGGACATCTAGATTTGATTCAAGAGGAGTGGGAGGGTGAGTGCAAACCTCACAAGGTCTGTTGTGACATATGTCCTAAACCTCATGACAAGGTTCAGGGAACGCATGGGCTTGGCCCAGCAGAACCTGGCAGAAGACCAACATCAGAAAAGGTCTGGTATGACAGGAATACTCACTCTAGAGTATGCTGTAGGGCAGCAGGTAATCGTTCTCGTTCCTGTCAGGCACAACAAGGTGCAGGCAGCCTGGGAGGGACCCTACAAGGTAGTAAGGAAGGAAGAATTGCGAGGCAGCAGCATAAAACTGTACCATGTTAACATGATGAAACCTTACCATGATAGGGAGGCCCTTGTGCTGAGTATTTGTAGTGGATGGCAGAAGTCTGAGGGGGATCTGGTGACTGCTCTCCTCAGTGAGGCTCAGACTGACACCTCAGTGGAAGGAGTAGCGATGTCCCAGCAGCTATACTCTACCCAGGTTTGAGAAATCCTAGCAGTGTTACAGGAGCTTGGGGACATGTTCACTGGGAAACCAGGGTGCACCCACCTGGTGCAGCACCATATAGATACAGGACCCCAAAGGCCTATTAAGCAGGCCCCTTACACGGTGCCTGAGAGTGTCAAACAGACTCTGAGGGAGGAGATGCAGGAAATGTTGGAACTAGGGGTAATTCAGGAGTCCAGCAGTCTCTGGGCCTCCCCAGTGGTGCTGGTACTAAAGGAGAATGGCAGCACCAGGTTCTGTGTGGACTACTGGAAATTAAATAGTCACACAGTCAGATGCTTTCCCCATGCCTAGGGCAGATGAAGCCCTAGAGCAGCTAGGTGAGGCTAAGTATCTTACCACTATTGATCTTACCAAGGATTACTGCCAGGTGCCCTTAAATTCCAGTGTCACAGAGGTCACCCTTTGCGACTCCTTTTCACTTGTATGAGTTTACAAAAATGCCCTTTGGGATGAAAAATGCCCCAGTGACCTGAGGCTGGTAGATCGTGCAGGAGCAGGGGATTTTGCCCTTGCTTACCTGGACGATATTGCCATCTACAGCCATTCCCGGCAAGAGGACAGTCAGCATGTCAGGGCAGGTGCTAGGCAGACTACAGAGGGCAGTTTGACCATTAAGCCCAGCAAATGTCAAGTGGGTATGGCAGAAATGTCATGCCGCCGGCCCGGCTATCTGAATGCAAATAATTCTATGTCATTTGTGAATACTGATATGATTTATACAGAATTGTATGTTATGTACCGATCTAATATGTATCCACAGTATACTCTGCTGGAAAATAGAATATTAACCTGCAAAACTTAATAGTTGAGGTTAACTTACTTTATAGCAGAGCTATAAACAAAAAAAATGTTATCTCTCAGTTTCAGTTCAGTAGCAGATACAATGTCTAGAGCTAAACGTTTTTTGTATTGTCTTGGAAAGAAATTACTAGGTTTGAGATGTGGCGGTGCTATTGCTTTACGACTTCCTAGCAGCTGCAAAGATCTGAGAGATATGTATTTCTCACACAGAGACACAAAATTATGTTGAGTTTCTGTTTATCCTGGGAACTGAAGTCAGGTGACAGAGTGATGCCATCCAAGCTGGCCCTGCAGTAATGTTTGATATTAATTTAAGAACTCTGAGAGAGAGAGAGAGAGAGAGAGAAAGAAAAAGAGACTGTGCATTTTGTCTTGGACCTAGCAGAAACATCCACTCAACATCTGAACTTGCCTTACTCAAAGGAGACTTTAGAGCATAGTTTTTCTATTAGATATAGTAAAGATTAGTTTAGATGTTTTCTGTATTTGAGACTGTCCTGCAATGCTGTTTTAAAATATTTCCTGCGATTCTGAACTCTGAAGTAACACCCCCCCCCCCAGTACTGTCTTGTTCGTTTATTATTTACTATTAAATATATTTAAACATATCATTGTGGCCATTTGTGAGACATGTTCAAGCTCGAGGACTTGCATATGTATTTGGTGACATTGTACAGGCCACTCCTAAATAGCTTTGCAAATCTTGATCAAACTACTATTTGGATTAATAGTAACATTACACAGTAGGATTGGACACCCTTTGTAAGGGCCTTAAAAGTAGTTAAGAGTGGCTTATGGCACTACGGGCAGAAGGGGGCATAGCTAGTAAATCTGTGCCAGTCTTTCCCAGGAGTGTGTGTTTTTTTTATAAATCAAACCTCAGTGTGTGTGTCAGCTACTTGTTCAGGGACACGAAGCACTGGTTGGACAGAGAGGGTGCTGGAGATTTTGGCTTGGCTACTCAGCTGAGATCTGAGATCTCAACCACACAGCTGTGCCTTTGGGAACGCTTATTGGAGATCTGGATAAAGAGGAAGAAAACCAGCCACAGACTGACTGTGGTCTCTGTGTACTCTTAAGGGAAACTGCACTTAACAGTGAGTATGTCCCCTAGCTGTTGCCAGTGGTGAGGATTGAGACTCCTTCATTACTGGGTCAGTGCAAGGGCTTCGCACAGGGATTAGGAGCTCCCCCCAAATTGCAAAGCACACGTTTGAGAAATGGGGAGAATAGACAGCTTGAAAATACTAGACAAAAATTAGGACAATCCCTAGTTATGCCAACCAGAAATGGATAATTCTGGTGAGCTGGTCAGGGTGTAAACATAAGCTACAAGGAAACGAATCAATGGAATTGGGTCTTTACAGAAAGTATAGCAGATGAAATGAAAATGACTGAACTAAAAGATAATGGCATGAATTGTTGAAAATATAGTGAAGTTAAATAGGATGCCAACATGCATCATGCATAAAAAAGTGAATATATTAACATTTCTGCATGAAACTTGCTTATCAAAAAAGCAACACAAGAGGTGAAAAAGGGACTACAGGGAGGGAGGTTACTTTGGAGATCTGCCAAGGAACAAAAAAGAAAGGTACAAGTTCTGATAAAGGGATCATCTCCGACAGGTGAGGAAGAGGGGTTACATATGGAAGATAATCTAGCCATCCAACGGACAGGGTGAAAAAAAAAAATTCAAAATATGCCACCCAAAACTAGCAATGAAAAATTCCAGAAAATATTAAATAAGTATATGGGTGTGACAGAGCAAGATGCAAAGGACAGGGAAAAAATGGAAACAGATGATCCACTGTGGCGACCCCTAATAGGAACAACCGAAAGAAGATGATGATAGATTACAGCAGAAGACTGGAACATCGCTGACCCTCTTCAAGCAAAATCTGGACACGTGGATGGGAAATCACAAATTCACCCCTGGGATCTCTTCTGTGTCCCTGCTAGACAGAGGCACAGTAAACTAATCTTAAAAGGGTACCTTCTGTGACCTACTTTACAGAGGCACAGTAGGCTAATCTAATAGGTAGGCGGAAGCCAAATACACTCTGGCTAGGCTTATAAATGCCCTAGGGCAGAGTGTATCTACCTATGAACCTATAAGTGTTTTGGTATTTAACAGGAGTTGCAAGAAAGAATTTAACTAGGGAATGAATGTTTCTGAAGAAACAATGCATGGCATTTGGTCTAGATGATGTGAGTGGTCTGAAGAAACAAGCAGACTACATATTATTTACCAAGATGTAAAAACTGTGCACGTTTAAACAGTTCTTTATGTGACAATTTAACATTTAAACATAACATAAGAAAGGGAAACATCTGTTAATGTTTCCAGACCGCAACCAATGAAGGGAGAAAGTATGTTCAAGAAAAAGTCATGGTGCTTCCCAATACACTTGCTCAGAGGAAGAAACTTCAGAAGCTGGACGATGGAAAAATTGAAGGAGATGATCAGCAAAATTGATACCAGAGGTGGGGGGGACGTAGCTAATCCATGAGATGACCTTAACACTGCTTTTATGAATAATGTAACTGAGAAAGAATTCCAAAAGAAGAGCAAGAAAATTACAGAGAACAGAATAAAAACTGGGAGTTGCACGAGGGGAAGAACTGCAGCTTTAAAAGGAAGCAAACAGTACTATTACATACTGTTGATAATCAATATCTCGTTATTGTATTAAAGCCAACAACCTGTAACGTTGTTTACTATTGCTGCAACTTTCTATCTCTATTTATCATGTACATGATGTGAAACTTTTCTCACCGGGCATCCGCTGAAAAAGGACCTGCATCCAGTCGGAATTTCCCGGTAAACAAACAAATAAAATGACATGGAACAATATACATGTGGTAAAAAAAAAAAAAAAAAAAAGAGTATATATTACTTCATACCCCTTAAAGTTTGGCTAAAAGTATTAGGCAACAAAAGTAGAAAGGTTGTTAGGTAAATTAAGAAATCTCAGCACCAGAAAGAACAAAACAATGAAGGACCCAAAGCTGGTAGATATAACTAGACAAAAAAATTACATGGGGTTGTGGAACAGGAGCTATGTCAAAGGGAAGAACTGAATGGCTTAAGTGCAAATAAAAAAAATAGAATATCGTGACAATCAAAGGAGAGAGAATAAAACAATGCCAAACTTGATAAAGGCAAGTGAAACAGTCCACAGTAATGGCTTTGGGGAAAATAACGCACTATCTGCATGTGTGGAAGCTACTGGAAGGGATTACAAAACGTAACTGGAAGAAAAGACCGTACCAAATTTCTGGAAAAAAGCAGGTGTTACCTAAAGAAGAAAATTATCCTTCAGATTCTGCCTCATACAAACCTCTACCCGTAATTAACCACGACTATAAAATATTTTGGGAATAGAATGTAAAACTGAAGACATACTGGACTGAAAAGTGCAGACAAGACATTTATCATGGCAGCAAATGGGGTAAAAAAAAAAATCAGAAACAGCTGAACACTGAGATAAGACGGAAAACAATGAAGTTGCTTCACGTGAAGGGTGGCTGAAAAGGGAAGCCTGAATGAGGTCAAAGCTAGAATCAGAGGGGCTGCAGCCAGCCGGCAGAGTGACAGGGTTGTATGTGACAGAAGAATGTCAAAGAAGCTGAAAAGTAAAGTGTACAAATGAGTTGTGTGACCAGTACTTCAGTATAATACAGAAACCTGAGTAATGAAGACAAAGCAATTAAGAAGCTAGAGCTGATAGAGATGAAGTGCTGAGATAGCGGGTAGGATGCACATGGCGAGACAGATGAAGGAATGGAGACATCAGACGGTGGCCAAAAATGCTCCAATTGCAGAGGAGGTTAAAGACCACAGGTTATGGTGGTTTAGGCACCTTGGCAGAACAGAAAGTGATATGTTACAGCAGAATTGTAAAAGACAAGTAGAAGGCAAAAGGGGAGGAGGACATCCAGCCACAATGGACTACAAGACAAGATCTGAGAGTTGGACATGATTGAAGAAGGTAAGAGTGTGACTCGCAATCCAGAGAGGTGGCGAGAGTTGATGCAAAACTCCGATCCCGTGTGGCAAACGAGAAAGAAAAAGGAGAATAACGGTACTGCACCATTCTACTCCATGCAGCTCTCCTCACAAATGCAAAACACCTTTATCTGCACCCAACAGTCAAAAGCACAGGAGAAACCTCTACGAGTCCATCAGTAGTCTGCCTTCAAATTAATAACTGCCATTTCTCCTCTAATGAGCATAGAGAAGATATACCACCACTGCAGGTTTTCAAGTAACACAACCTGCAAAGCAATGAACATGAAGTTACTGCAATGCAGGTTGGTATCTGCTTGGTAGACAACTTGAAAGCTAACACTGCCATCACATTCCTATGCACCAGTCAACAAAATAAAACTAAACCTGGTATAGCAAGGAAGAAAAAACAAAACAGAAAAGTGAGGAAGGGCAAGTGGAAACCTTAGGTAGACTAGACTTTGTCAAAGAATTATACCTTTGAAGTAGCCCAACACTAATGAGCACTAAACTGAGCAAGCTTCTTAGCATTTAGTCTGTAAATCTTCAACTGCAGAAGCTGATCAAAATGCAGCCAGCTTCCCAACAAAAACTGCCTAATCAAAATCAAGCACTCCAACCCCTTACTGGAATACAAGCCCTGGTGGTTATCATGAAGAACTGTGCGTCATTAAAAGGCTAGAACACCATAGACCAGGTACTACAAAGCCGATGAAGTCCTTTGTAGTGTGCTGAATCAGCAGTAACCCAGATAGAAAAGTGCTTTGTAGTCTTCTCGTCAGATGAAGCCCCTATCTAGCCTCAGAACAGTAATTTATGCGGTAATGTCCCCATTCTCCAACTCCCACCAAATATGAACTCACGGGGAAGGAAACCCCAACTCACTTCAACACCTGGCTATTCTGCTTTCTAAATACCACTGATTTTTTTTTTTCCCAAAAAGAGGTGATCCCAATTTGAGGGGGGACTGGGCAACAATTTGCCACAACCTAACAAGGAAAGATGAACAGAGAACCTCCACTTCAGAAGAATCCCAGAGAAAAGAAACTCCTCCCTTGTGCTGCTTTGATGCTACCTCTTCCTGAAAAGACAATCTGTGAAGTTGGAATTCTGCTGAAGAAGGGATACCCTCCTACCACAAACAGCAATATGTCATGCCCTTGTCAAATCCAGTTTCAAAGTACTCACTCATTGTTTTTGTCCTGCAGTGCAACTAATGAAATGGCAACAAGCTAATGATACTTCTTCCCATTTTGCTTTATATACTGAATTATAGCGCATGTCTACACTCAACTCTTTTTCCTCACTCAATAAAACTAAAAAAGATAAAAAGTGCCGACTAATAACGTGTTGAATTTGCTCCCATCTGCTTGTCATTTCACTTATTTTAATCCATTAACAATGGTTTTGTATTAGAACATTACCCCACCAGATGCACAGTAGCAAGGACCGCCCAAACCCCGCCCACTACTGTACGTTTTCCTGTAACTGCTACTCTTACTGTGAATAAACATGAGATGCTCAACGTCACCAGTATGGAAAACAGTGTAGTTGAATGTAGGCGCTGCTGCAAGTGCACATTATCTATTCTATATAACAGACACCTAAACTGCTTGTAGTCATTTGTGCAGGAACACACATGACAGATCTGTTTACTTGTATTGTTTTAATTACTGTTTCTTAGCTGTTATGACATCCAGTATTTATTTGCGGTTCCACTCCCTATACGACAAAGAATCTTCCATGTCATTCTGTTGGTCTGCAGATACGCATTTTTCAAAATGTGATTTTTTTTTTTGTAAAGTCTGACTATTTATTTTGGGGGACAGTGGATTGCGGTAATCAAGATGAGAGGTACAAACCTGGAACCGTAACGTTTAACGTACAGTTCTTGTCGTTAACACTGACACATACCTCTCAATCTTTTAACGCCCAAAATATGAGTAAAGACTAAGAATGGGGGGCAAACTACCAAATATAAGGAGAGAATTTAAGTACTGCGTTTATAAACTTAGAAAGTTGTTAGCTTTACAAGTTTTACGTTAGCATGCATTTCAAAAGAATGCAAACTGTGAAACTAAAATGTGTGTCATTATTTACTGACTTCCATGTTCCGTAAAAAATGTGAGAGCGGGTGCAGGGGGGCTTGCCCCACTGCAAAAGCACATTAAAGCACAATATTAGGATGAGGGTGTAAAGTACTGCGTACATACTGTCCTTCGGTCCCACTAATACTTGGGCCTGTCCTTACATCTCAATTAAAAGGACACACAATAACTAGCCTGGAATGGCTGTATTTCAAAGAACGGCAACACTGTGTCTTCTGTATATCGAAAAATTTAAAATAAAAATTTGGGGGGGGGACAAAAACGGCAACAAACTGTCGCTGACTAATCTGCATGGTTTGTCACTCAGCTGTATTTTGCATGCAACGTCACACGGGCTTGCCCTGTCAATCAAGCAGGTCACTCCCATTTATGAACGAAAATCGCGGTGGGGTAATGTTCTAATACAAAGCCACAACAATTTCACAGCATGTCGATTAATCAGATCTCTAAAATTTATTTTTATTTTACATTTGTTTACCGGGATAGTCCGACTGGATACATGTCCATTTTCAGCTGAGGCCCGGGGAGAAAAGCTCCACATAGTCAAACATACAAAAGGTTACACAAAAAGTTAGAAAACAATTAGAATATATAAAAACAAAGTGGTAATATATCTTGTGTACATTGGTTTAGCAATGTTCCCTAGTAGGGACTCAATTCTCATGGAGAGACACAATTACAAGTAAGATTAGATACATAGCATGGTGATGTAGTTATGATAATTACTGATTATGCTATTGTTTTACAACTTAATCCGGGTTGGTACATGGGCATAGCCAGTTCAATTGGAGATACTGTTTGAGGCTTTTTTTGAAGACACTTTTGGAGGATTGTAGGGTTATATAGTTTGGCAAGGCATTCCAGGTTGCGCCAACAAAGTTGGTTAACAGGGATTCACCAGCTGAGTTATTAGCTTTGTGGTTTTGGACCAGTAATTTGTCGGCTGATCGTAGGGTGGTACAGGACTTTGGGCACTTTTCCGTTAACGGGGCAACAGAGTTTGCGAAACAGAAATATTGCCACAAAGTGTGCCCTGAGAAATACGGCAAATGTTTGATTATATCTTCACACTTTCAGCGGTTGTCGCTATTTTACCCAGTCCTTTCTCAACAGTTTCACTGCACATTTCCCACACAGAGGGCACTATTTTGTCCCCCCTGCGTTACTGCTTACATTGAAAGAGATGGCTCACAGCATTAGAAATCAACACACAAATGACCATTATAAATTAGCACACACTGGAGAGAGGAGCACTTTGTTAGCGTTTGTCATTTGTCAAAAGATAACGTATACGACTTACACCATTTTTAAGAAATAAAGCTTGTTATAACAGTCTCTGAAAGCGGCACGGAGTTGGAACGACAACCATCAGCACTGACTTCAGATCACCCGTAGCATTACTAAGAATGTGAACATACTGCCCCTTAACAAATCAGCAGATGCGCAGAAAGACGAACATGTCCTTATTTCCAGACAATATAACGTCAGTAATGTACACAGTTTTAGTATGTAAGAGGGGATCTTTCTACAAGTGTCGACCTACACTGACTTTGGAGGAAATCACTCCCACGAAAAGTGTACATTAAACGCAGTGCGCAGCTGCAAAGTAAGCAGCAGTGACTTGCGCGGAAAATGTACTATTAATCGGACAACAAAGCCCAAATTACAACCTGGAGAGAAGAATGCCATAATCACGAATGACAAATGATACCGTAAGTAGTACGACTAGGAGGTCGAAGATGGAGTTACAAGCAGAAAAAAAGAAACATCTTCACATCAACTGCAGGTTAAGACTGTTGCCCTGTTAACAGAAAAGTACCAGACTGTGTGCTATTAAAAGTTGAATGAATTGCATTAAGTTGGGCAGTTCTGGCCATTCTAGTTGTTTCATGTTCTGGCAGTGATGGGTTATATAGGTGGAGCCAGTGGCGAATCTGGCATTATGGTTGTAGGTATGGGACAGCTTACTTAGTTTGGTTTTATTGAGGTTTGAGAGTACAGGTGAGGCACATAAGAGAGTAGAGAGTAGGTGTGCTCGGGCGCTTTCAGTCCTAGCCAGTGGGGTTAACAGTATCTTGTTTCTATACAGTGATCCAAGCTTCTTATTAATGGTTTGTATGGTTTTGTTGACCTGCAGGTCAAATTTGAGATTATTGTCTAGGATAACCCCTAGAAGTTTAGTGTGTTGATCTGGGGAGATAGTGGTGACATTGTTAGACGTGACAGAGAATGAAAGTGTGGCAGATCTACTAGTGGGGGTGAAGAGTAGAAGTTTAGTTTTATTGGGGTTCAGTAGTAGACTTTGGTTGGCGAGCCAGTTCTCAATAGTATTTTGGGTTAAGACTTTTAGTTCGGATGGGGAGGTGGCTGAACAGATAAGAGTGGAATCATCTGCATATTGAATACAGGTAGCTTTAGGGATAGCAATAGAGAAGAGTAGTGGGCCTAGTATGGAGCCTTGAGGGACACCACGTGTGAGGGGTAGCTGACTGGAGAGTTTGCCCTGCCATAGTACCGCCTGTTGTCTACCAGTTAGGTGGGACTGGAACCACTGGATAGTGTGCGTGTTGAGGGATGGATTTTAGAGAAACAATGAAAAGTTCATGGTTGACCATGTCAAAGGCTTTTGATAGGTCAAGGAAGAGGGCAGAGGTTAGCCTATTGTCATTTCTGTTTTATTAGTAAAGGAAAGGAAGGCTGAGGTGGTGCTGTGGTATGGCCTGAAGCCATGCTGGGAGTTGGATAGTAAATTATTCTGTGTAAGGTATTGCATTAATTGCTTGTGCACACATTTCTCCATTATTTTGGCTAGTGGGGAAAGAATGGCAATGGGTCTATAGTTGGACATGTCTATTGAGCTACCACCTTTATAGAGTGGGATGACGTGGGATATTTTCCAGAGGGAGGGGATAGCACTTTCGGATAAGGTTCTGTTGATAAGGACAGATATGGGATATGCAATGGCATCTGCAGCTATTTGTAGGTACTCTGCAGGGAGGAGGTCAGCAGCGAGGATGGTAGGTTAATTTTTTTTAGGAGAATTTTGATAACACTAGTGGATACTGGTTGGAGGCTAAATTCGGGGTGATTTGTGGATAAATTAGGCGTGTGGTTTAAGTTTGTGGAGGTTAGGTGATTTGCTAGGGATTGGATTGTTTTGGTGAAAAAGTTATTATAAGCGCTAGCTATGGTCTCTGGGGAACTATGGGTATGGTTGGCCGGGGTTGGGGTGGTAGAATGCCCTGGATGAAGTAGCTGATTTAAGCCTGCCCACAACTTTTGGGGGTTGTTTTGGTGTTTTTGTAGGAGATTATGGTAGTATCTTTTTTTATCCAGTAAAATAGATTTTTTTGTGTTGTTTCTTGGTTAACTATTTTAGATAGCCGAGTGAGGCTTTGGTTGTACTCCAGCTGGCCCAGGCTCTTTTTCTAGCTTTGATTTTAGATTTGGTCTCTTATATGAGCCATGGTGCTTTGTTTGATCTAGACTTTATTGTACGTGCTAGAGCATGGGAATCAAGGATACTTAAGTATTTAGTGTTAAAGTGAGCTACAGCCTCTTCTAATGGTAGATTTTTTTTAGTTTTGACAAGTCAACTGTTTGTAGCTTGCCTAGGAATACTGCAGTGTCAAGTTTTTTTCTGTTTCTCACTGTTTTATATTTGGTCTGGTGAGGGTTTCCTACCTTATGTTTTATGATATAGGTTAGAAAATGGTCGCCAAGGTTGTCAGGGAGAGTGCCAGCAGTATACAGTTGGGATTGGCAACTAGGATCCAGTTGGATACTTACCCTATTGGTAAAACAATGCATTACATCCAAAAAATGCTTTACTTCCATTTCTTTACAAAGACAGTCCAACTAAGCCATAGCCCATTTCAGTGAAGGTGCAAGAAGAAAGACTCCAAGGAATAACTATATGATAAATGCAGAAAATTATTTCAGACATGGAATAGAAAATGTCAGTTAAAACTACACACAAACATTTACATAAAACAAAATTAGCCAATATGCAGAGTTCCAAATAGACAGGGTTTATCCATTCATAAAATATAATCATTTACACAATGAATGACAAACATTTACACAACTATACCAAGCAAGAGTTTAAAATTTAAAAGTAGCTAATGTAAAAAAAAAAAAAAAAAAAAAAAAAAAAAAAATGTATTACTCTAATATGCATAAAGAATTTATCAGGACAGGCCACATAAAACATTTGTTAGAATCTCCCACATGTGGCTGTTTGAACACCTACAGCAAAAATCTCAAACTCGCTGTCCTCAGGTCTCAAGCAAACATGAAGCTGAAATGAAAGTTAATAAAACATACTGTTAGCCATACTGACTGCCTTCTTTTTGTTTTGGAGACTACAGCCCTCAGCTGACTGTACTAGCCCTCAATCTACACTTTTAGTCATTCATTTGTCTCCTGATCTATAGGAATTGAATCCTTCCAATACAATTCCATTACATAGAGAAAAAATATGAATATTTTGCTTTTTTGATTTCTAAATTACGTAATATCATATCTATTGTGATCACTATTCTTGGTCTATACACCATTACAATTGCCATTTTTTTTAAGTTACTGTATGTAACTTTGTAACTTCGATTTTTTTTATACTTTTGTGACTATGATTTTTGAAGCTTTTCTCCTCAGGTCTCCACTGAAAATGGGCTTTTTGCTCAGTGGGACCAACCGGTTAACAGATGTTCAATTATTTGACAACTCTTTCTGACCTACAATGACTCCCAGAGATCTTATAAACTTTATCTAATCTAACAGGTATGCTGTTTATTGGCGTAACTTGTGTGTGTGAACTTTATTACCAATATGCTTGCTGTATTAGTTTTATCTAAGGTGTCATTTAATAAAAATTTTAAAAACTGAACCAAGAACAAAGCCTCCAGCTATTCCTACTGAAACGGGTTCAAGGGGGAAATAAGCATGTCCCAATTAACAGATTCTGCTATACTGGAAAACTATCAAATCATTTAAACTGCTACTGTGTGTGTCACTGTCTAGTCTGTTTATCACATTCATTCCCTTTTGCTAAAGTACTGAAAAGTATTTAAGAGTTAGAGGGAAGGCCCTTATTTCTATACAAATTTACTGTAAATAAGGTCAACAGGATAGTTTCCGTACTATGACCAAAATAAAGCTCTCCTGTGTTTGAAATAGCAGATTAACAGCTATAAGGTGATTTAACATTGGTCTCTGTACAAGTTTTCCAATATTTTCTAGAGGAGATAAAACTGCATTTGGTGTATACTTTGATAGGTCAGTCAGTGTTCCCCTTCATATAATGGAATTATACAGGAGGGCTGTTTCCATAGTTTAGCCAAGTACTCTGTGACAGATCTGTTGGAGGCTTTACCTTTCAGAGAATTTTTAGTAGTATCGCAACCAGATTTCTAACGGTGTACTTCCTGGTGTTATTGCGAACCGACTTTATAGTAAACTAAAATGGGGTATGAAGTCCAAATCACTTTTGTTTCACCTTGGTTCTGAACGAGGAACTGGAGTAACGGCCAAGTTCCTCTTACTTAGTAGCGTCCTTTACCGCTGTAACCTCCAGCAAAATAAAATGAACAGGGAAGAATAAACAATGCATCACTTACATCAACAAACACAGTGTATTCCACAGTGCAATATAATTACTGTTTACTGCTACTAAATGGACATCTAAGATAACAGATTACCAGCAAAATACACACAACACGTGCATAAGTCTGTACTCAGGCGAAGCGTGTAAGAGACTTGCAATGCTATAAATAAAAAACACAATTTAAAAGGAACACCCGAGTGCACGCCTTACTTCTTTAGCCCTCCATGAAGTCACAGCAAAATAATATAGTGAGAAATGCACACGTGAAGAAGCACATCAAAATTCTGAATAGCTGGTGTTACTGGCAACATGCTACTGTATGCTTTAATAACAGCGCTAAAGGACGTTACCCAGGAAGATGATTTTTCTTTCGTTATTCCTGGCCCTGTTTCAGAAGCAATGTGATAAAAAGTAATTTGGAATTTACAGACCCCATTTCACTATCACAAACTAGTCTCGCTATAACAAACAATTAGGGCGACTTCGAACTCTGGTTGCGATAATGCGTAAGTACCGATTTTTAAGTTAATTCACACGCGTAAGGTGTAGACGACAAGTTAGCCGTTTTCCAAAGATGGCAACTTGTTTTATAGCCAGAGAACCTATACAAAAAGAAAGCTAAATGAAGCCATCTTTCCTATAAGCACTAATTTCTACCAACATCATTTGATTCTGTGCAACAGAGCATTCCAGTTTTCAATGCAACTGTCACACATTGTTTAGATACCAGTCCACCGGACTGCATAATACACCACCAATAGGTCCCGCCTATCAACTCTTGATGCCCCTCCCCGGCAGTAATAATCACTTATTAGAGTAGAATGTGGTAGGCTCCTTTCCAAGTAACCGTGCTCTCACTTTTGACACCGAGTGGTCAGTTAAGTATACCTTATCGTTATTCACACTCATATAGCTTCCTTAACTATTAAGTTATCTGTCTGCACTTATTACGTTAGTTTACTGGCAACATGTACTTTTTTCAATACTACTCGCCACCTGCGTTGCTATTTCTAATTACCCCCTCTCGCACACGTTTTACGCTATTTAAAAAATACATACGATGCAACACTAAATTCATCTGTAAAATTGCGATAAGCCTAGTGACATCATCCGATCAACATTCTTACAGTGACGCAAGTTTACCAATCACACAAATGGTTAACACTGCATAAGCCAAATGCCTCTGAGGAAGAGCATGCTTTTCAAACCAATATCACTGCAATATTTGCGGAACTCATAACATACACGACAGCTACTACATACCAACAAATAAACTACCAAAACACTATAACGGCTAGTGCTATTTTCTTAGTGTCATATTGAAAAACGAATTCTACATACTACGTTAAAATGCAGAGACTGTCTAACCTTAAAGTAGATCTCATCCACAACTTCATGGTAAGTCTTCAGCTCGTACAGCTGCACCTTGAAATATGGAGATGACAGGATATTGGTAAGAATCATCGGATTCAAGTTCATAGTTTTCTCATTACCCCACAAAGGCAATACATTGCCTTGCTTCCCAGAAGATGCAGGCTTAGTGACTGACCCGGCCTGCTGTTGCTGCTGATTTCCTACCAGCGCGTTATTAGCCATGCTGTAGACTACACAGCCGATTTCATCCAAATTATTTAATATGACTCCATTTGAAAAGCTTCATAAATTATCCACACAAAATACAATAATCCTAAACAAATGACAAATACTCAAATACAAAACAAGTCACAACACAATTAGAAAACAAATGAATGCTTTCCGCCAACAACCACTACAATCAAGATGGCGGTTTACGCAGGAAATACGACAGAGTGTGGGGACGTTAGCGCAGAGTAGATAGATGAAAAAAAGTTGTTTCGTAGAGCGTGACTAGAGTTTAGATGGTTAACTTGTTTAACTGGTAACGTATGTGTTACTGACGTTAGTCCGTTATGTGTTTAAACTAGATTTTTTTAATGAAATTTGAGTATAATCGTGCTTTGTATAAACAATAAGGAGAATAAGTAGTTTGCTAACGGTTTAAAGAGATTTTGAGAAACGTTTTTGTTAAATACTTTTATAATGAATGATCTAGACGTTGTAGTCTTTATTTTGCCTAACTTTACATTTGTCGTTTATAATTATATAAAAAGAAAGCTAAGCAAATAGTAACTTTTTTATGTACAACTTGTCATATGAAAGATAACAGGCATGGCATCCGAGAATAACATACGCATAAAGTGATGAGAGACTTTTGGCAACTGATTAAAGAAACCTAAATATGGTTGCTAGAATACTGACTGACCGCCAGTTACACCTAGCAGTGAACCACGTATTTTAACAGAAATCGTGTAATAATTTTGCCTTTGTATTAGTAAAGTGAAATATTTTTAAGATGCTTAAATAAGGCCTCTAAGTGCAACTGGCCTTGGCACTTGTGGACCCCACCTACCATTGCAGCTTCTCCCCAACCCAGTTCTCTTTGTAAGATTGTGTATCAACAATATAAATTTAATAGAAAACGTTTGTTTATTACCTTATATTCTTTGTCATGAATCCCATTAAAAGAGAACTAGAGTTAATATCTTAATTATATACACCAGAATTGCAAGAAGGGATAAATGCATTCACTCCGTTCTGAGATTGTGGAATGAACTTCCTTTGTGGGTTAGAGATGCTGACATTTTGTACAAATTTGAGAAATTGCCCGATGATTATAGGCAAGTACTAGGCTATCTGCTCGAGGGCATCTATAAGCCTAGCCAGAATGTGTTGGCTTTTGCCCCCCCCCCCCCGTAGATTAGTTATCTGTGCCTCTATCCAGCAGAGCCATTAGTCTGCCTCTGTCCAGCAGAGCCACTGCAGTGATCCCCTGGGTAAATTTTCTTTTTCCCCATCCACTCGTCAAGGTTTCTCTTAATGAGTGTTAGTGAGGGGCTCTGCCTAATGGAGATTGGAATCCTGTTCCAAAGCATAGGGTGTCTCTGGGACAGGAATCTATCCCTCTAGCACGTCCTATTTATCGTTGTGGTGAGGTTTAGATCCCTAGAGCATGTGGCTCTCCGATTTTTTTTTTTTTGTTAGGTGGATCGTGTCCATCAGTTCTGGGTTGGACATGGCCTTGTATGTCAGGCAGAGATCACCTCCGTTTAAGCGGTATGCAACCGAGTACAGCTGGAGTTTCTTCAGTCGGGCTGCTTAGGGCATCTGTTTGAGGCTAGTAATCCTCTTTAGTGAGGTACTTCTGTAGTCTTTCCATAGGTTCATACTAGGCTATCTGCCCAAGGGCATTTATAAGCCTAGCCCATAGTTATTTGGCTTTCGCCACCCCTTTAGTTTGAATAAAACTATGCCTATTATTTTGCTGTGCCTCTGTCAAGCAGTGACACTGAAGTAATCCCTGGGGTATATCTGCGATCCCCCATCCATTGGTCAAGATTCCTCTTGAACAAGGCCAGCGAGGTGCTCTGCCTCACATGTACCGGGATTTTGTTCCACAGCATAGGGAGTCTCTGGGTGATGAATCTGTCCCTCCAGCACGTTCTATTAATAACCGTGTCAAGGTTCAAGTCTCCCGCCCTTGTGGTTCTGAGGGATCTAGATTTTTTGAGGTGAAGCATATTCATCAAATCAGGGTTTGACATGGCCTTATATGTCAGGCACAGGTCACCTCTGAGCAAGCGGTATGAGACTGAATAGAGCTGGTGTTCTTTCAGTCGGGCAGCATAAGACATTTTTGAGACCCTTTATCCTTCTGGTGAGGAACTTTTGGTGCCTTTCCAGCTGCTGCAGGTGTCGGGTCAGATACATTCCGAATGGGGCATTGTACTCAATCATAGGTCTAATGAGTGATGAGTACAGGGGGACGATGACCTCCCTTGATCTAGATGTGAATCCCTTCATGATCAGGTGGGCAATGTAGAAGGTTTTCCAAACCACATTAGCAACATGAGTGTCAAGCGAAGGCTACTGTCAACCTGGGTCCCCAGATCCCTGATGACTTCTTCTGTGCTCAGTGGATTGCCACCTATATGGTAGCTAGGGGTAACCTTGTTTTTCCCGAAGGGTATGACTATGCATTTCTTGGCATTTAACTTTAGGCCATGGCTCTGGCACCAGTTATCCGTTTCTGTGAGGCCCTTCTGAAGGATATCTGTGTCAGATGTGTTTTCGACTATGGCGCCCAGTTTGCAGTCATCTGCAAACTTTGTCAGCCATAACCCTCCTGTGTTTGCTTGTACTTCAGAAAAGTAGATGCCGAACAAGAGTGGACCCAGGACTGAGCCCTGTGGGACACCACTTGTGACAGGCTTTGAGTCTGACATGGCTCCAGCAACTCTGACCTTGTGGGTTCTGTCACTAAGCCAGTTTGCAACCCATCTTGTGATGTATGGGTTTATATTCAAGCTGATGAGTTTTTCGATGATACCTGAGTGGGGTATTGTGTCGAAGGCCTTTGCCAGGTCAAGGTAGGCTGTATGGACTGCCTTTCCCTCATCAATGGCCTTGGTGACTGTCTCGAAAAAGTCAACCAAGTTTAAAAGGCATGATCTGCCTTTGACAAAGCCAAACTGGGTTGGATCCAAAGTCTGCAAGTTCCCTATGTCTTTATTTATGAGTTCCATTATGATCCTCTCCATGGCTTTGCAGATAAGGCTTGTCAAGCTAATGGGGCGGTAATTTCCAGGGTCGGTGGAGGCACCGCCCTTGTGAAGTGGGACCACAGTCGCCGTGCGCCACTCCTTGGGTACGTATCCTGAGGTGAGGCTAAGATTAAACAGCTGTCCTAACTGCTGGTTTAATTCTTCATTGAGTTCGTGGAGCACACAGCCGGGGACACCATCCGGTCCCATGGGTGCTGTGTTTTTTGCTTTGGAGAGAGCAGTTCTCACCTGGGCGTTGGAGATGTTTGGGGGCTACAATCCTCTGGTATAGATATCTCTCCTTTTGGGGGAGGGGAGAAGTTTGCACTGAACCTGTCAGCCAGTATGTTGGCAATGTGTGTAGGTTCAGTAATCTTCACATCATTTTGAACTAATTCTGAGCATATCTGGGAGTTTCCTCCTAGGTTTCTAACATAGCTAAAGAAGGCCTTATGATTGTCTTTTGAGTCCTTGGCGATTTTTCTCTCAAAATTTGCCTTGGATGATTTTATGAGAGCTCTTAGTTTTTTACTTATAATGATCAAAGGTGTCTTACCTTTCAAGGATTTTGCTCTATCTTGTAGTAGCTTCCTCCTTTTGTTGTAGAGCTTGTTTATGGCTGGGGTCCACCAGACTGGGCGCTTGCCTTTGGTACAAAGAGTCTTAGTTTTGTTTGGGATTGCCTGATCCATGCAGTCCTGTAGGTGCTGGTAGAAGGCATTTGTAAGTGATTCAGCGGTTTGAGTAATGTTTACCACTGGCTCAGGGGCCTTAAAGGAGACCACACTAGTTTTTAGAAGTGTGAAGTCGGCTTTTGAGAAGTTTTTCACTGTGGTCTTTTTTATTTCAGGTGGGGGCGGGATGAGGACCTCCAGCGAGATTAGTTTATGATCTGATCTCACCAGTGAGGGGTATACTTCCCGGTGTTGAACATTGTGATCCCATGTTCGTGATGATGAGATCAGGTATGTTTTCTCCTCTTGTGGGGATGGTGACTAGTTGTTCCATGGCATTTGAGTTTATGAACTCCAGGAACCTTTGGGCTTGAGTAGTGTTCCCAGTCTATATTAGGGTAGTTGAAGTCACCTAGTATGATGGTGTTTGGAGATATATTTATCCCCTCCATTGTTTTCAGGAAGGCCATGTGAGGTTCCTGAGTTTGAGAGGGTGGCCTGTAACATGCTACAAATTGCAGAGCAGTCTTGCCTATGGTTAATTGCACCTGGATGGTCTCCGATGCATCGTGCGTTGCCACCAACCTTGAGGTGTGGGTGTCCTTTATGAATATGGACACCCCCCCTCCTTTCTTGGTGTTGTCCGGATTTTGGGGCAGGAACACATGATATGAGGTGAAACCTGCTAGTGCTGGGGTGCTCTCAGGAGCCTTGAACCAGGTTTCTGTCACAGCACAGACATCGATGTTCTCCATACTGAGAAGGGCCTCGAGTGCGTGCATCTTGAGATTGAGACTTCTGGCATTGAGCAGCATTACCTTTAGTTTTTACTTTTTGTGTTCTAGGGTGGTAGGTTTAGAATTTGAGCCTTGCCTAAAAAAGGCACTATGTGGGGTGGCAAGAGCCTTTGCCAATATCCGGAAGCCTAGGGGTGACAGGTGCAAGCCGTCCCTTGCGAAGCAGCGTGGCTTGTCCAGCATGTCATCCCAGGCAGACAGACATTGGATCCCCTTTGAATGACAC
Source organism: Protopterus annectens (assembly GCF_019279795.1). NCBI lineage: Eukaryota > Metazoa > Chordata > Ceratodontiformes > Protopteridae > Protopterus > Protopterus annectens. The sequence goes on along the minus strand of NC_056744.1, from coordinate 1,444,755,360 downwards.
CAGAATTTAAGCCAATTATTAAAGCTGATCATCTTATCACTGTATTGTGGCATCATTCTAGGTGAAGGTAGGATACTGCTCAAGGTCAGGGTCATACCTGCCTGGGCTACATAATCAGAGAGCTCCTCAATGTCTGTTTTCATGTAGTCCAAGGAGGTACGTCTCAGGTCGTTGACACCAGCGTGGACAATGACTGAGTCGTACTTGTACATGCTGTTGAGAGACCTGAGTGCTTGTGTTATGTGGCGGATTCTAGCGCCCGACAGGCAGCTTACTGTGACCTTCTCCTTACTCAGTCTGGTGAGCGGGACATCAGTGTGTCTGACTATGGAGTCACCTATGACAAGTATGTTTGGTGTTGTATTTGGCCTTAAGGGCAGTGACTGCTTTGCACACTGATTTTGTTGTTTATGTGTTGTTTGTGTGGTGTATTGAGTTTGCAGTTGCTTGGGTGTCTGCTTTGGAGGCCTCTGCTGTTTAGGTAAATATTTACTCAGAGCCTCCGAGTATGTCTTAGTGTGTTTATGTGTTTGATTCAGTGGTGTGGTTGAGTTATGTGAGACTGGTATTGTGGTGTGTGTAGTTGCCTTCTCCTCTTGCCTGGTCTTGCCAGTCCTGAGTTGAGAGAGCTCAGCCTCCAGTCTGGCTAAATAGCTGCATCTCTCACAAGTGTTAGTGTTACATGGGAGGAGGAGAGGGTTGTCCGTGTACATGAGGCAATTGTAACATTGTCTCAGAATTCCCAGATTCACCAACTGGGCAGGAGAGGACGCCAGCATCTGACCCTTCGACATGCTAGAAAGAATTATGAGTTGGTATGAGACAGAAAAGTAGTGGGCTTAGCAGGGAAGTGGGCACTTCTGGGGGGTTTTGCTAGTGAGAGATTTGTATAATATAGGAGTGCTTGACCTGCAAAGAGAATGCTTATAAGACAAGTGCTGAGCTTTTTGAGAAGAAAAAGCTATTTGGAACAAGTGCTGCACTTTTTAGTGTAGGTGTAAACTGTTTAGGTTCCTAACAGAGCAGTTCTAAGGGAAAAATTGAAGAACAGACTTTCTGGAGCCAGAAAGAGTTTAATCTTGTTTAACCGGCGCTGCCCGATGCTGCTCTAGTGGCAACTCCGCGCTAAAGCACGTTAAAGCGTGCTTGATAGCAGGGGCTGGAAAGAAGCAGGAATAGAAAGCCGCTCAATGTTAGTCACTGCCACTGATCAACAGAGAGACCCTCCTCCAGCCCAAGCAAAAATGGCCTCACAGAAACTTTCAAACAGTTCAGGAACAGCAAGCCTGTAACTGAACTTTTTTAACTCTCAGAAAAGTGGGAAAAAAGCAAGATTTTTTTTTTGTTTTTGTTTTTTACAGAGATAGCAGAGGTTCACAAGTAATATCAAGTTATAACAGTGCAGTAAATGACCCCACACAAGAGTGCTAGGTCAAGGACAGAAAATATGCAAGTTTTAAGAAAAAAACGATTTAAAATTAAGTGCAAACAGGAAATTCAGCAAACAGCTTTTGGTTGTGCTCTAAATACAGCTACTAATACAGAAATCAAGTTTAACAAGCCAGAAATGCTCAAGCTAGGCAGCTATGCAGAAAAACTTAGCAAATAAACAGAGAAAAAATACTTAAAATCTCAAAAGTGGCTCCCTTCTTCTCTCAGCGTTTTTTCCTCTTGGAGGGTGCTTCACCAACAGCCAACAAGCCTGAAAAGACACCCAAACCACGAGGCAACTAGGTTTTAAGAGAGGAAGATGAAGGAGTTATGGAAATGACCCCTAGTGGCCAATAAAACTACAGTTTCAAGTCAGTAACCACCTCTACGGGGGGCAGGGAAGCTGCTCAATGTTAGTCACTGCCACTGATCAACAGAGAGACCCTCCTCCAGCCCAAGCAAAAATGGCCTCACAGAAACTTTCAAACAGTTCAGGAGCAGCAAGCCTGTAACTGAACTTTTTTAACTCTCAGAAAAGTGGGAAAAAAGCAAGATTTTTGCAGGTGTCTTGTAAGGTATATCCCAAATGGGGCGTTGTACTCTATGATGGGTCTGATGAGTAGACGGGCACAATAACCTCTCTTGTTCTAGATGCAAACCCTTTTATGATTAAGTGGGCCACATAGAAGGATTTTCTAACCACTTTGGCGATATGATTATCAAAGGAGAGATTACTGTCAACTTGGGTCCCCAGATCCCTTATTACATTTTCTGTATTTGGGGGACTACCACGTATGTGGTAGTTCGCGGGTACTTTGTTTTTTTCCAAAGGGGATGACTATGCACTTTTTGGCATTTAGCTTAAGGCCACGATTTTGACACCAGGTACCTGTCTCGGTGTGATCCTGCTGGAGGATGTCTGTATCAGCCGTAGAGTCAATTATGCCCCCCAGTATACGAACTTGGTCAGCCATAGTCCTGTGCTTGCCTGTACCTTTGAGAAGTATATACCGAACAGGAGGGGTCCCAGGACTGAGCCCTGGGGGACGCCGCTTGTAACCAGTTTAGAGTTGGACCTAGAGCCTGCAACTCTCACCGTGTGAGTTCTATCCGTGAGCCAGCTGGCAGCCCATCTCGTCACATTGGGGTTTATGTTCAGGTTGGTGAGCTTGTCTATAATACCAAAATGGGGAATGGTGTTGAAAGCCTTTGCGAGGGCTAGGTAGGCTGTGTGGACCTCCTTACCCTTGTGTAAAGCCTTGGTAACTGTCTCGAAGAAGTCCTCCAGGTTTAGGAGGCATGATCCGCCCTTAACAAAGCCAAACTGGGTAGGGTCCAATGTTTGGAGGTTTCCAAAGTATCTGTTAATGAGTTCCATGATGTAGCACTCCATAGCCTTGCAGACCAGGCTAGTCAGGCTTATAGGGCGATAGTTCCTGGGGTCTGTTGTGGCTCCACCTTTGTGGAGTGGGATAACTGTTGCTATGTGCCACTGTATGTGTACGTAGCCTGTAGCGAGGCTGAGTTTGAACAGTGTGTTTAGGTGAGGGGTTAGTTCATTTTGGAGCTTGTGTAAGACACAGCCTGGGACACCGTCCGGTCCCATTGAAGCTGTGTTTTTGGTTTTGGATAGGACTGTTTTAACCTGTGTGTCAGTGATTACCAGGGCTCTACATACTTCTGGTATGGTTATGGGCCCTTTAGGGGTGCGAGGGGGATGAAGATTGCACCAAACCTGTCTGCCAGAATATTGGCAATATTAGTCGGTTCAGTGTATTTTTGTGCCATTCTGCACTAACTCAAAGCAGATCTGAGAGTTTACACTTAGGTTCTTGATATAGGTTCATAGGTAGGTACTAGGCTATCTACCCGAGGGCATTTATAAGCCTAGCCAGAGTGTGTCTGCTCTCGCCGCCCCATTGATTGATTAACTGATCCTCTGTCAAGCAGAGCCAATGAAGTGATCCCAGGGGTGTATTTTCTGTTACAACATCCACTCGTCAAGGTTTCTCTTGAAGAGTGTTAGTGAAGGGCTCTGCCTAATGTAGTTTGGAATTTTGTTCCAAAGCATGGGGAGTCTCTGTGACAGGAATCTATCCCTCCAGCATGTTCTATTTATTGTTGTGGCAAGGTTTAGCTCACTAGAGTGTGTGGCTCACAGTGACTTGGATTTCTTTAAGTGGAGCATGTCCATCAATTCTGAGTTGGACATGGCTTTGTAAGTCAGGCAGAGATCACCTCTGAGTAAGCGATATTCCACTGAGTACAGCCGGAGTTTGTTCAGTCGGGCTGCATAGGCTATATGTTTGAGGCCAGTAATCCTCTTGGTGAAGTACTTTTGTGGTCTCTCCAGCTGATGGAAGCGTCTTGTGAGGTACATCCCAAATAAGGCATTGTACTCTATGATGGATCTGATGAGTGACGAGTAGAGGGGCACTGTAACCTCTTTATTTCTAGATGCAAACCCTTTAGTAATTAGATGGGCCACATAGAAGGATTTCCTAACTACGTTGGCAATATGATTGTCAAAGGAGAGATTACTATCTACCTGGGTCCCCAGATCTCTTATTACCTCTTCTATATTAAGGGGGCTGCCACCTATGTGGTAATTCGTGGGTGTTTTGTTTTTCCCAAATAGGATGACTGTGCATTTTTTGGCATTTAGCTTGAGGCCATGACTTTGACACCAGGTGTCCGTGTCAGTAAGGCCCTTTTGGAGGATGTCCGTGTCAGCCGGAGTCAATTATGGCTCCCAGTTTGCAGTCACCGGCAAACTTGGTTAGCCATAGTCCTCCTGTGTTTGCCTTTATGTCTGAGAAGTATATGCCGAACAGTAGGGGTACCAGGACCGAGCATTGCAGGACACCATTTGTGACTGGTTTAGAGTTGGACCTGGAGCCCGCTATTCTTACCGTGTGAGTTCTGTCTGTAAGCCAGTTGGCAACTCCTCTCGTGACGTAGGGGTTTATGTTCAGGCTGGTGAGTTTTTCTGTAATACCCGAGTGGGGAATGGTGTTGAAAGCCGTGGCGAGGTCACGATAGGCTGTGTGAACAACCTTTCCCTTGTCTATGGCCTTGGTGACTGTCTCGAAGAAGTCAACCAGTTTTAGTAGGCATGATCTGCCCTTAACAAAGCCGAACTGGGTCGGGTCAAGTGTTTGGAGGTTCCCAGTGTCTTTGTTAATGAGTTCCATGATGATGCGCTCCATAGCCTTGCAGACCAGGCTAGTCAGGCTTATGGGGCGATAGTTACCAGGGTCAGTTGTGGCCCCTCCTTTGTGGAGTGGAATAACTGTTGCTGTGTGCCATTGTATGGGCACATAGCCTGTGGAGAGGCTGAGGTTGAACAGTGTGTTTAGGTGGGGGGGTTAGTTCGTTCTGTGGTTCGTGCAAGACGCAGCCTGGGACACCATCTGGCCCCACTGACGCTGTGTTTTTGGCTGTTGAAAGGGCTATTTGCACCTGTGTGTCTGTGATTTCCGGGGCACTACACTTTTCTGGTATTGTTGTGGGCCCTTTTGTGGGTGGGGGGGTGAAGTTTTCTCTGAATCTATCTGCCAGGATATTAGCAATATCAGTAGGTTCAGTATATTTTGTGCTATTTTGCACTAGTTCAGTGCATATTTGCGAGTTGCCACTTAGATTCTTAACATAGCTAAAGAAGGCTTTGTGGTTATCTTTTGAATCCTTGGCTATTTTTCTTTCGAAGTTAGCCTTGGATGATTTTATGATGGACCTTAGTTTCTTACTTATACTGATCAGGGATGTCTTTCCTTCTTGGGATTTGCTTTTTTTCCGAACTAGTTTCCTCCTTGTATTGTATAGCTTGTTTATGGCAGGGGTCCACCAGACTGTTTTCCTTCTCTTACAAGAGTAAGTCTTGGTTTTGCTAGGGATGGCATGATCCATGCATCCTTGTAGGTGCTCATAGAGTGCATTTATAAAGGTTTCTGCATCTTGGGCAGCATTATCCTTTGGCGTGGGGGCTGTAAAACCTAACCGCGTCTGTCTTAAGTAAGGTGAAGTTTGCTTTAGAAAAGTTTTTTACTGTGGTTTCCTTAGTTGGAGGTGATGGTGGGGTGTGGACATCCAGAGTGATTAGTTTATGGTCTAATCTAACCAGTGACTGGTTGATCTCCAGTGTGGAACACCTGTCGCCCATGTTTGTGATGACCAGGTCCAATATGTTTTCACGTCTGGTAGGGAAGTTTACCAGCTGATCCAGGACGTTAGAGTTGATGAATTCCAGGAAGCGCTGGGCCTTTGGTGTTTGTACTCAAGTAGTTTTCCCAGTTAATGGTAGGGTAATTAAAATTGCCCAATATTATGGTGTTCGGTAGGACCTTTATGTTTTTCAGTGCCTCCAGAAAGTTGGAGTGGTGGTCCTGGGTCATGGAGGGTGATCTGTAGCAGGCCACAATTTGCATTGCAGATTTGCCCAATGTTAGTTGCACATGGATGATCTCAGAGGTATCATGCTGTACCACTAACCTGGAGGTGTAGGTATCCTTGTTTAATATGGATATACCCCTTCCTTTTGTGTTTCGTTCCATGTTCTGTGGCCGAAACTTGTGGTACGAGTTGTAGCCCGGTAGTGCTGGGGTGCTCTCTGGAGCCTTGAACCAGGTTTCAGTTACTGCACAGATGTCGACGTCGCTTCGAGCGTGTGCATTTTGAGATTTAAACTCCTGCCGTTGAGTAGCATAACCCTCAGTTTTTTGTTAATTGTGCTGTTTACGGAGGTGGGTTTGACTTTTGAGCCTTGTCTAAAAAAGACATATGGGGGCAGCAAGAGCCTTGGCCAGTATTCGAAAACAGATGCAAGCCGTCTCTTGCGAAACAACGCGGCTTGTCGAGCATGGCATCCTAGTCTAACAGACACTGGATCCCATTTGAATGACACCAGAAGCTTAGCCAGTTGTTGAAATTGATAATTTTTTCTTTATACTGAAGTATCATTCTTGGTGAGGGCAGGATGCTACTCATGGTCAGTATCATACCAGCCTGGGCTACATGATCGGAGAGCTCTTCCATGTAGTCCAGGGAGGTACGTCTCAGGTCATTCACACCGACATGAACAATGACAGAGTCATATTTGTACTTGTTCTGGAGTGACCTGAGTGCTTGGGTTATGTGGTGGATTCTGGCTCCCGACGGGTAGCTAACAGTAACTTTCTGCTTGTCCAACCTAGTGAGTGGGACATCATTGTGCCTGACTATAGAGTCACCTATTACTAGTGTGTTATTTCACCTTAAGGGCTATGATTGTGTGGGCACACTGACTTTGTGTTTTATGTGTTGTCTGGTTTGTGACGGGAGGTGCAGGTTGTTTGGGTGTCTGCTTTGGAGGTCTCTGATGCTTTTGCAAATTTTTATTTAGAGCCTCCGAGTATGATTTTGTGTATTTATTTGTATTTTTTGCCAGTGCTGGTGTTGTAGGTCTATGTGTGGCTGGAGGTGTGGTGCCAAGTGTTAACCTTCTCCTCTTGACTGTCTGTTCCAGTCTTGGGTGGAGACAGCTTAGCCTACATTTTGGCTGTATAATTGCATCTCTCGCATATGTTAGTGTTTTGTGGTAGGAGGAGAGGGTTGTCTGTGTACATGAGGCAGTTGTAACATTGCCTCAGGATACCCAGATTCACCAGATGGACTGGAGAGTACACCTGAAATTGCCCTTTGGTCATGCCTGAATAGTAGGGTGAGCTGCTTAGTTGCTTGGTTGGTGAGGGGTGAATAAAGAGCCTTGCCCTGCTGGGCAATCAATTGTCAGGGTATATTAGTGCTTGCTGTTAGGTCTGAGCAAGTGCTGGGCTGTAGGATGCTTTTTGAGTGCTTAGGTTGAGAGTTCAAGGGAAAAACTGAAGGGGAGACAGTGGAGCCGGGAATAATTTAACCCTAGCTAGCCGGCATTGCCCGGCGCACAAAACCATGCAAACGCGGTTTTTATAGCAGGGTAATGAGAGAGATAGAAATTAGCCCAAAATGGCCAATAAACTACTAACGTCTGGGCTGGAACCACTCCTCCAGGGACAGATAGGCTGCTCAAAGCTCCCCTCTCTCACAGGTGAACAGAGAAACTTCCTTCTGTCCAAGTAAGGTATGGGCAACTCAGAAATTTGCAACACAGCCCTGAATTCAATACTAGCCTGAAAACTGGACTATACTAGCTTGGAAAGGTGGGAAACAAGGAATTTTTTTGTTGTTTTTTTTGAAAAGATAAGGCAAAAACAGTAAAAAAATACACTTAAAACAGCTTTAAATGACTACAAATGATCAGAAAAGGCTATTGCACTTTAGTGTGTAACCTACAACAGTTAAACAAATTATTTAAACAAAAACGACTTTTTAAAAGTGCAGGCAGTCAAATAAGTACAATATGTGAAAAAAACAAGCTTTTGAATCACAATAAATGCTGGAAAATCAGCGTTTAGGCAGAAAACAATTAAGTACAGCAAGAAAGTACAGAAAACTGATACTTAATCACTCCAAAGTCTCTCTTCTAAGCTAAAAGGCTTGTATCAGTTTAAGGCTTTCTAGTGCTTCCCAGTAGGTTAGTAACAGGAAAGATGGGAAACAAGCGCATATGTGGTCTTTTAAAGCAGAAAGTTGAAAGAGATGGACATACTGTCCAAATGGTCAATAAACTACAATTTTTGGGCCAAGAACCACTCCTCTTGTGGTAGACAGGCTACCTAGTGCTTACCGCTCCCACTGATAAGCTAGAAGGCTTTACTCCAACACAGAAAGGCTTGCGGGGCTCAGAAGCTTACTAACAGTCCTGGATACAGCAACTCTGTATCTGGACTAGGCTAGTTACAGGAAAGGTGGGAAACAAGCGCAAGTGCAGCTTTTAAACCAGAAAGTTGAAAGAGATGGAAAAAGAACTGCCTAAACGGCCGATAGCTACAATTTCTGGGCCAAGAACCACTCCTCTTGTGGTAGACAGGCTTCCTAGTGCTTACCACTCCCACTGATAAGCTAGAAGGCTTTCCTCCAACACGGAAAGGCTTGGGGGATCAGAAGCTTGCAAAGAGTCCTGGATACAGCAAATCTGTACCTGGACTAGACTAGTAACAGGAAAGGCAGGAAACAAGCGCAAACACAGGCTTATAAATCAGAAGGTTGAAAGAGATGGAAAAGCTTCCCAAATGGCCAATAAACTATAATTTCTGGGCCAGAAACCACTCCTCCTGTGGTAGATAGGTTACCTAGTGCTTACCACTCCCACTGATAAGCTAGAAAGCTTCTCTTCAACACAGAAGGGCTTGAGGGCCTCAGAAGCTTACAAACAGTCCTGGATACAGCAAATCTGTACCTGGACTACACTAATTACAGGAAAGGTGAGGACCAAAAGCAAACACGGGCATTTAAACCAGAAAGTAGAAAGAGATGGAAACACTGCCCAAATGGCCAGTGAACTACAATTTCTGGGCCAAAACCCACTCTTCCCATGGTAGATAGGCTACCTAGTGCTTACCACTCCCACTGATGAGCTAGAAGGCTTCCCTCCAACACAGAAGGCTTGGGGGTGGGGCTCAGAAGCTTACCAACAGTCCTGGATACAGCAAGTCTGTATCTGGACTAGACTAGTTACAGGAAAAGCAGTTAAAACAGCAGTAAATACAATTCAAATTGCAGTGCAGGCTAGCACACGAGTGTGTAGCAATATTACGGCAAATACAGTTTAAATAAATGCAATTAAATTAACAAATGACTAAAAAACAAGTGCAGAAGGTAGTAAATTAGAAGGCTACTAACAAGTATTAATAAGTGCAGAGTAAGAGCGACTGAACAGATAGCATGCAGAACAGCAACTAAGACAGTTACAGTAAGAGCAGCTGAAAGCAATATGTATATATTTTATTTATTTATTTATTTTGAGGGCGGGAACAGAGCAGGATTAAGAGGCTACAGGGGTTGTCCTTCCCAAATGCTCTCCTTGTACACAGTAGGAGTGCCTGAAATCAGAATATGATCTCACTGCACTCAGTTGATGAGAAAATGCGATGGGCCCAGAAGGAGTATCCAAATACAAATTTACAAGAGGGGTAGGCAATTTCAAAGCCACCAACATTAACACCAGAACAAGAACAGGGAGGGTGGGTGAGGAACTAACTGTAGAGACACAGCCACAACTTTCAGTTGAATTAATATTCAGTGAGAAACACAAATAAATAAATTAAATGCAGAACTGTATGAAAAAGAACAGATAAAAGTGTACTTAAAAATTCACTTATACATCCATTTGATTTCAGGGAGATCTTAGCCAGAGTGAAGCTCAGATAATAAGCAGAAATAACCCAAAATGTACCACTTATAAAAAGCAGGACAGGATATCAGTGATGAGGTGAAACTACCCCCCACTGCTATCAATGGCTACACAGAAATTTTAACAAGTACTCTGTAGAGACAGAGCCACAGCGTTCAGTTGAGTTAATATTCAGCGAGAAACACAAATAAATAAATTAAATACAGAGCTATATGAAAAAGAACAGATAAAAGTGTACTTAAATTCAATTATACGTCCAGTTGATTTCAGGTAGATCTTAGCTAGAGCAAAGCTCGGCTAATGAGCATAGCTGAAGAACGCTTTGTGATTATCTTTGGAGTCCTTGGCAATTTTTCTTTCGAAGGTAGCCTTGGATGATTTATTTATGATTCTTCTCTATAATGTTACTTGTTTCATATACATATTGTTTTATGTGCACAAGGATGTTTGGAGCAGTTTTTCAGATATTTATGTCAAAGTGAGTTTCATGGATTGCTATGAGAATATATACATATATATTTTTGATTTATTGCTTCATCATTTGACGTCATTTTATTATAATGTGTAAATAACATACATATGAAATAGTTTGTTTTAACTGTTGATTTCATTTAGTAATTAATATCAAGAAATTTTTTAAGACAGTGATTTTTTTTAAGATAGTGATTCTATTTGTTTTTAAATAAGTGAGCCCATAGTTGATTGGTGCATTGTTAATTGAAGGTGCTATTTAAATGTTAAGAATCAGTTGGTGCACTAACAGTCTGATGAAGCATTCTATTGGAATGTGAAAGCGCTTACTGAGCACTAGGAACGTTCTGTTACTTATATGTATATGTTTTTTCTACAATAAACAGCCAACGAACGACGGTCAGCTTCTTATTTTCATAGTGTGCCTCAGAGAGTTTTTCTGTAGATGTGGTTTTGCTGCTTTATTTGAGGCACTCTACCCTTGGGATTGATTTTGCTACGTTAAATAAATTAAATGCAGAACAATATGAAAAAGAACAGATAAGAGTGTACTTCACTTATACGTCCAGCTGATTTCAGGTAGATCTTAGCCGGAGCAAAGCTCGGATAATAAGCATAGCTGAAGAACGCTTTGTGGCTATCTTTGGAGTCCTTCGCAATTTTTCTTTCAAAGCTAGCCTTGGATGATTTTATGAGGGATTGTAGTTTTTTGCTGATACTGATCAGGGATGTCTTTCCTTCTTGTGATTTTACTAGTTTCCTCCTTCTATTGTATAGCTTGTTTATGGCAGGGGTCCACCAGACTGGTTTCCTTTTCTTGGAGGGGTGAGTCTTGGTTTTGCTTGGGATAGCATGATCCATGCATTCTTGTAGGTGCTCATAGAGTGCCTTTGTAAGGGATTCAGCTGCTTGGACAGCATTGTCCTTTAGTATGGGGGCTGTGAACCTTTCCACCTCGGTCTTGAGTAACGTAAAGTTTTCTTTTGAAAAACTTTTCACGGTGGTTTCCTTGATTGGGGTTGGGGGCAGAATGTGGATATCAAGAGTGATTAGTCTATGGTCTGATCTAACCAGCGAGGGGTTGACCTCCATTGTGGAACACTGGTCGCTCATGTTGGTGATGACCAAGTCCAATATGTTGTCACCTCTGGTGGGGGTGTTGACCAGTGGATCCAGGATGTTCGAGTTTATAAATTCTAGGAAGCGTGGGGCAAGGGAGTTAGTACTTGAGTAGTTCTCCCATTTAATGTTTGGGTAATTGAAATCACCCAATATTAGGGTGTTTGGTAGGACCTTCATATTTTCCAGTGTCTCCAGAAACACGGAATGGGGGTCCTGGGTCATGGTGGGTGATCTGTAGCAAGCTACAATTTGAATTGCACTTTTGCCCGTTGTTAGTTGCACATGGGTGATCTGTGAGGCATCATGCTGCACCACTAACCTGGAGGTGTGGGTATCCTTGAATATGGATACACCCCCACCTTTTGTATTTCAGTCCGGGTTCTGTGGCAGAAAAGTGCGGTATGAGTTATAGCGTGGTAGTGCTGGAGGTTGCTCTCTGGAACCTTAAACCAGGTTTCTGTTACTGCACAGATAACGATGTTCTTCATACTGAGAAGTGCCTCGAGTGCATGCATTTTGAGGTTTAGACATTTGGTGTTGAGTAGCATTACCCTCAGTTTTTGGTTACTTGTGCTATTTATGGTGGTGGGTTTGTCTTTTGAGCCTTGCCTAAAAAAGGCACTATGGGGGAGGCAAAAGCTTTGGCCAGTATTCGAAAGCCTAAGGGTGACAGGTGCAAGTCATCTCTTGCGAAGCAACATGGCTTGTCGAGCATGTCATCCCAGGCAGACAGATACTGGATCCCCTTTGAATGACACCAGAAACTTAGCCAATTGTTGAAATTGATCATGTTTTCTTTATACTGTGGCATCATTCTTGGTGAGGGCAGGATGCTACTCAGGGTCAGGGTCATACCGGCCTAGGCTACGTGATCAGAGAGCTCTTCCATGTCTGTTTTCATGTAGTCCAGGGAGGTACGTCTCAGGTCATTCACACCAACATGGACAATGACAGAGTCGTATTTGTACTTGTTCTGGAGCGACCTGAGTGCTTGTGTTATGTGGCGGATCCTGGCGCCCGACAGGCAGCTAACTGTAACCTTCTCCTTGTCCAGCCTAGTTAGTGGGACATCAGTGTGCCTGACTATAGAGTTGCCTATTACTAGTGTGCTGGGTATGTTATTTTGCCTTAAGGTCTGTGATTGCGTGACACACTGATTATGTGAAGTATGTGTTTCATGGTTTGTGATGGGGTGTGGAGGTTGCTTGTATGTCTGCTTTGGAGGTCTCTGTTGCTTTTGCAGATTTTTATTTAGAGCCTCCGAGTATGTTTTCGTGTATTTATGTGTGTTATTTGCCGGTGTTGGTTTAGTAGGTCTGTGTGAGACTGGTGGTGTGTTGCAAGTATTTTCCTTCTCCTCTTGACTGTCAGTTCCAGTATTGGGTTGAGAGAGCTTTGCCTTCAGTTTGGTTGTATAATTGCATCTCTCGCATATATTGGTGTTTGGTGGTAGGTAGGAGGAGAGGGTTGCCTCAAAATGCCCAGATTCACCAGTTGGATTGAAGACTACACCTAAAACTGCCATTTGGACATGCCTGAATAGGTAAAGTGAGCTGCTTTACTGATTGGCTAGTAGGGATGAATAGAGAGCCTTGTCCTTCTGGACAGTATAGGGGGGGGGTCTAGTGCTAGGGTTAATTAGTGCTTGCTATGAGTTTTGAGCAAGTGCTGGGCTGTGAAATGAATGTTTTGAGTGCTTAAGTTGAAAGTTTGTCTAGTTCTATTGGGGATTCTAAATATAATATGAAGGCGACTGCTATAGTAAAGTCTGAAGGTCTGTTAGCAGCTTGCTAATAAGTATGTAACATGCCAGTGCCTTTGTGAAGTGCTGCAAACAACACTAAGCATACCACGTATGAAACCGGGTGAAATCTAATTTGTCATGGTCCCTACAAGTTGCATCTCATGTCGTGAAGTCTGGGTCAGATGACTTTGTGGGAATGGGTTTAGGTAGACTGAGATGCCAAAAGAGTATTAAACAGTTTCTTGTATCTTTCTTCATGGGTTTACAACAAATGTTGGGTGTCTCTTGTCCAGTTAATTCTCATACCTTGTTGCGGTCTGTTTCAACAAAACGACATAAAAATCTTGAAATGTTAGAACGTTGAGCAATAATAATATTCTCAGGCTTCTCTGCAGAAACATTGCTTATGCACCATCTCGGTCATAATAATGTTTGAAAGCTTATCTTTAATTATTTGCTAACTAGGTAAGTTGTCCAGTGCTTGCAGATTATTTCCAGTCATATTCCACACCACGAAGGAACAGTAAAGATAACATGCAGGGATAATTTAGAATAGCCGTTACTTGGCATGTTTTGGCAGTTGATAGGAAACGCGCCTTAAGGAAACCCAAATGGGTGTAGGGAGAACTTGCAAAACCCTAATAATTTGTATAGCTTTTTATAATACACCCTCACTTTTCACCAGCCGAGTCTATCAAAATTTAAGCTTTAAGTTTCTGCTTGTACTAAATCTACAATACCCCTGCAGTACGTTTATGAGTAAAACTATTCCTCTCGCTGTTTTTCCTCTTTCAACCAAATTAAATTATTTTTTTTTGTATAAAATCTTTTTTTTTTTTTTTTTGTGAAAACAGATACAGTAAAACGTAACAGACAGGTAGTAATATGACCAGAGAATACATTGCTGAATGATAAAACACATGCAAAACAGTAAGAACCATTTACACATATACCAAAATTCCATCATTGATTATATATACCAACTTCAAGCTCGAATATGTTCAAAAAGGGATTTCCAAAATTCTGTAAAGTGAGTGTGGGATTTCTCAGTGTAGGTTAAATATTTGTGAGCTAGTAGGTGTTTCATAGGTAATTGTTTGAAACCCTCCTATGTGAGTGATGCTGTGTCCTTCCAGTGTAATGTAATGTAGTGTTTAAGTAAAGAAACTAGTGTTATTAATATTAGTTTTGCAGTTTAGTCAGGCCTGCGGGGATGATATGTAGGAGAGCTAGTTTCCAAGATAAGTGGACTTTTCATAGCCCATTTTTTTGTAGTTGGAGCATCATAGCTTGTAGGTGCACTTGCAGCTCCAGAAGATGTGGAGTAGATCAGCCTTGTGATTATCACAGTAGAAACAGAATGTAGAGGTAGTTGGGTATATTTTATTTATAATGATTGGAGTGAGCAAGGCGTTATGAAGTGTCATGATCTATGCATTAAGGGGAATAAGTTTGGTTTTGATTTAATCTGGTATGAAAAAAAGAAATTGATGTGAGGTAATTTCTGATCACTTGTGCTTGTAACATAATGTTACTGCTTAAATAGTACAACAGAGACAGAGAAACACTTGTTGGGAGTTTCAGACAGAAGTAAAATAATCCCAGAGAAATGAAACAAGAGATGCATGCCCAGAGAGAATCAGTAGACAGGTGAACAGAAAATCAATTTCATTTGGAGGTCCTGATTCTCTGGGCATGCATCTCTTGTTCCCCTTCTCTGGGATTATTTTACTTCTGTCTGAAACTCCGAACAAGTGTTTCTCTGCTGTACTATTTAAGCAGTAACATTATGTTACAAGCACAAGTGATCAAAATTACCTCACATCAATTTCTTTTTTTTCCATACCAGATTAAATCAGTCATGTATCCAGTTTCAGCAAAAAAAAAAAAAAAAAAAACTGGGTACTTTAGCCAGTCTTCAAATTAAACTTGGCTGTATCTTTCATGCCAGTAACTGTTAATCTGACCAGAATATTTGGGTTGAATCTCTTCTTAAGCAGTTGGCACCAGCAACTGACTACTATGAAAGCACAAGTAGTTAATATTTTTGCTCCATAAAAGTGGTGAAAATTGCAGTAGTACTAGACTAGCCAGTAGTGCAGTGAATGATGGGAAATGTAGTCTTGTCCACTAATGAGACTATGCTGCTTCTAGAGCAAGACTACAAGTAAGAAAATACCTTACATTTTGCTGTAGTGTCTCAAACATACCTCTTGGGCTGCATAAGCCATAACGACCCTGTTGTAGCCTAGTGTGGGGACCATATTGAGTAAAGTCCCATACCATATCTTTGCAAGCTATAGATCCCCCTCCATTACCCAGGAAGCCCATACCACATACCGAGATGCTCCCCCATTCAACTCATCACAATATTCATGGGTGACATTAACGACTCCAAAATTAACTGGGAACCATAAACTATCTCAGCCATGCAGGCTCAGGGATTCCTGCACATTAATACAAACACCCTGAAAGAGCTAGTATGTACACCACCAGTATCCTGTATCTGGTCTTCACAAACATGGGTGTGGGACGCACTCCACCTAGTGTCAAGTCCACATTGGTCAGGTCAGACTACAAAGCTGTCTCTTTGAAATAAATGTTCATAGACTGTTACTAGGCTAACAAGCCAGGGGGCCTTTCAAAGCCTAGCATAATTTTCCTGAAAGAATAATGATGTCCTACATCCAAAGAGGACTTTGGAAGCTTTTAAATATCTGGTCCTCAATGTCCATAAGGGACATGGGTGCCAGGCCTGGTGTAAATTTGCTACTCCCCATCCACTTATACTCTTATGCTCTTAAACTGAGTAATAGACAAATTCAGCTTCACATGGATGGGAAGCTTGTTCCATAGGAGGGGCAGTCTCTAGGACACATGTCTGTCTCTCCAGCATGTTCTGTTTAAGTCACAGACAAAATTCAGGTACCTAGACCATGTATTTCTGGTACTCTTTGATTTTGAATATGTAGAAGATTCTTAAGTGTGGAGTTTGTGGATGCCTTGTAAGCCAGGCATAGACGACCCCTCAGCAACATGTAGGAGACCGAGTAGAGGGAAAAGGCTTTAAGGTGCTCTGCATAAAGCAGGTTTGTTTTGTATTCTTTTTTGTAAGGAACATTTGAGTTCACTGTATTTACTTTATATGTCTGGTCAGGAACATACCAAAGGAAACATTGTAGTCTTTTGATTGGTCTGATAAGGGCAGAGTACAGTGGGATAATGACCTTTTTGGACCTAGATGCAATTCCCTTACTTAGAAATTGCGCAACATAAAAAGATTTTCATATTACTGTGGCCACGTGATGGGTGAAGGTAAGGCTACTGTCTATGTGTGTTCCCAGATCCCTGACCACTGGGTCAACTCTTAGGGGTGTATTAATATGGTAATTAGCCAGGATGGTTGATTTCCCAAAGGGTATAATTATGCATTTCTTAGCACTGAGTTTAAGACCATGGCTTTAGCACCATTTGTTAGTCAGAAATGGACCTTCTTGAAGAATGCTAGTGTCTGCAGGGGAGTTGATGATAACCCCCGGCTTAAATCATCTGCAGACTTTGCCATAAACCTTGGCTTTTACTTCAGTTTCAGAGATATAAATTCCAAAAATAATAGGGCCCTGTACTGAGCCCTGGGGGGACTCTGCTAGTGACTGGCCTCTTGGTGGATGTGGCCTCACTTGTTTTGACCTCCTGGGTCATATCAGTGAGCCAGTTGGCTATCCAGCGGGTGATAAAAGGGTTTTATACCTAAATTAGCGAGCTTGTCTATAATGCCTCAGTGGGATATTGTATCAAAAGCCTTGGCCAGGTCGAGGTAAGCTGTGTGCACAGTCTTACCTTCAAGTGTGGGACCTCAGCTAACCCTGGAACATTTGAAAAATATTCTATGGCTAATTACCTCCTGTGAAGCAACAATTTAGCAAAATTCCAATCCCTGAGAACAGCACCTGTACAGAATTGTTCAGAGAAACCCATTACAGTCATGTAAATGGCTACATAGAGCCAACTGTATCTGCATAATATAAACATATGACAATCTCCAAAAACAAACCACCCTGGTGGAAACTGTTAAATTGCAAAATAACTTTCACACAACACAGTTCAACAGAGAATAATAATCCAATTTATTGCAGAGAACACATATACGTGGGATACTGGGAAATCAAGTCACATCAAAGTCTCCCTGAGATTTATAAAGCATGAATATATACTGTTTCTGATTAAATACAATGTTATTGTAACAATTAAAATACAGCCACTGACCAATTAAAATGAACACTACAGCATTAATTTTGCTATCTAGGAGCTCCTGATGCTGTCTGTAACCTTTCCATATCACATACAAGTTTCGAATTTAAAAATGAAAAAAGAAAAACAACTTTCTACACTTGCCATGTTGGCCCTTTTGTGTTGCCAGGAAGTAAATAATCAAAAACAACCAAAAACATACAGGAATCTATCATGAAATGAAAACATTAAAATGCAAACACTAACATTTTCCATACATTTTATCTTCTCCCTTCACTCCCCCTATCTGTCACTCAAGGCATGTTTTTTTTATTGACTGGGGAATGGCTGCAGGTTTTCATATGGATTGACACTCTTGCTATCAGACACTTTTCACATGTAGTTTCTGTGCTTGGCATGTACAATGCATATACATTCATTTTACAGATTGGTCTTGGTAGTAAAAAGATGTCTTTGTTTTGATGGAATAAAAAGACAGTTTGAGTAACTTGGGCGGATACAGTTCCTCCTCAAGCAAGTTATCATATAATATACTAAACACTTGTAATATGTTTTTTTTTTTCATTAGTTAACAGTTGTAGTGAGGAAAACAATGTTTTTAGTGACAGTTATTCATGTTTATTGATTTTCGTAGTTTGTAATTTGAAGCTTTTTCTGGATTCCACAAGTTTTAAAATCAAGGCTTTGATCATAAATAAAATATCGTATATACTTAAGTCGAATTTTGTGGACTTTTTTTGAAGCTGAAATTAGGAGGTCGACTATTACAGGAGTACTGTTTTTGAAGGGAAGAAATTCATGCTTGACATGAGTCAAAAAATGGACAAACAAGAGCCAGATTTCTATATGAAATAATAAAAGGAAAAAAGATTATGTCCACTATTGAATATTTATTTACAAAATAACTGTCTCCATTATGCCTGCTACAATAGAATGGTGGTATCATACCATATTCCAGTTACCAGTACTGTAAAGTGCATGTACGTCTGCGCTTGCGTACAGAAGTTAATGGGCATGCTAGCAGGTGGTCATGATGCCACATAAATTAGTGCCACAATTTGCCAGTAGCCTGTCTGTGTACGAAAGCATGATCATCAAAGTCTACCGTAGCCTAATGAAGAGAGTACACATTTTACCATAGCTTGCTTTGTCATATTAACATTCTTATGGCATATGCTACTTAGGTCTGTAGTTTATCGGTAAATACCACCACTTCAAGTTCAGTTTTCTTGTAATGCTAATGAAATTTTGAGGTAACTATATACAGTATGTTCTGATAGTATCCAGGCACCAATGAGTTTACAACGATAGCATCTCCATATTGTAAACAAACACAGCTGAGCCTGATCATGAATTGTGTGTGTTGAAGTAAAATAAAAGCAGAGGAGCAAGAAGAACAAAAAAAAAATACATGAAACTATTACTAATATACAGTAGTCACTTTACATTAAAACATTGATATTCACAACAAAAAACTCTACTGACCGTATATCATAATGGGTCTAGGACACATGCTCGACTAGCATATGTCCGAATCACAAAATATTGAACAACATACACGAAAGTGCTTAACATCGAAAAGCGCTTCTGTGTATGTGTAGTTCAAAAAAAAATCTATGTTTCTGCAGGGAGGCAAGCCTCACTGCACCCCCCACACCTCCCTACTTTATTATTCTCACTCCGAGATCGCACAACAGTGGGGAAAAGGGAATTTTCCCTAACCCGCACTGTAGTCCAATCTACAAAACAGGCACACATACACAGAAGCGCTTGTCGATGATAAGCGCTTTTGTGTATGTGTGTTCGACGTTTTGTGATTCGGACATATGCTAGTCGAGCATGTGTCCGGATCCCATCACAATATAATGGGATAGCTGCTTAAAATGCAAAAGTCCATTAGAATCTTTCAGATTTGCTGTCCTCCTCACTTTCACCACCGAATGATTAATTCTAGTCATCGGGGTCAAGCATATCTTTATATGGATCATCTTTATCTGCAGTCTTAAGGGATCATCAGTTGCTTCATCACCACTTTCATCTGTCCATAAATTGTCATAGCCATCTAAAGCATTTGAAATGCCACATTTTTTGAAGGCTTTTACAATAATTTCAGTTTTTACCTCCTTCCAGGACTCAACAATCCATTCATGTACAGTTGCAAGTAATGGAGCACTCATGTTGCCACCCTTTGTGAAGCTTTTCTCCTCCTCTTGCATCCAAGTGTTCTACTTCTTTTTTATTAAGTCCTTAAAAGGTTTATTGATGCTAATAGCTAGTGGCTGCACTATGCTAGTAAGGCCTCCAGGAATCATCACAATGTCTGTATTCTTAGCTAAACTTCATTGATAACACTTTTCTCTCTGTGTGATCTGAACATGTTCCAAACCAGTAAGCTTTTTTCCTTTCTAAGTCCACTTGGTTGCATATTACATACTTCCCTAATCCACTTCTTCCAGCCGCATTCATCCATCCACCCTTTTCCATGGATGACGAAAACGATGCCTTTCGGAAATTTCTGTTTGGACAGAGTTTTCCCTTTAAAAATCACCATAAGCTTTAACTTTGTTCCATTTGCCATACAACCAAGTGCCACAGTGAATCAACTTCTTTCAGGGCCAGTAGTCTTAACCAAAACTTTTTTTGCTGTAATCCTGTCCACAGTTCTGTTCTCTGGCATATCAAAGTTCATTGGGGTTTTGGACATATTGCTGATACATGAGAGCCTGCACTTGTCCCCCCCCCCCCGACTTCTGAGTACAGAGTGATGGAACCCAATTAACCTGTCATTAAAATCTGCTGGTGGAAGCTGGGCAGTCTTGGTTTTCTTTAATTAAGCACTGAGGACT
Organism: Protopterus annectens; assembly: GCF_019279795.1. Lineage (NCBI taxonomy): Eukaryota > Metazoa > Chordata > Ceratodontiformes > Protopteridae > Protopterus > Protopterus annectens. The sequence goes on along the minus strand of NC_056744.1, from coordinate 1,444,735,226 downwards.
TTCACCCAATGACATCCTGGGCTTCCTCAGAGTGTATTACTTCCATCAGTCAGACACTTAAATACTAACAAATCACATGATTTCTCAATTCAACACGAAAAATGCAATTTCTAGTTGCAGTGACTTTAATTTCAAAACACTAGTCACAATACAACTGTCATTAATGCCTGGTTTAGTAGTAGCATTTAATCTAAGCTGCCATTCCAACTCTAGTCTCTCAACATTCATTTTTACATCACCTCCTCTCTGAGAAGGAATGACACAGTCAATTATAAAAAATGTAAATTTTCACAACCTAAACTGTGCATATATAAGGCATTTTTGGTCTTTTTTTTATGTCCCTTATATGTTCGGCTACTCTTTCTTTTAACTTTCTTGTAGTGTTACCTACATAGAAAGCCGGACATGAGGTGCATGTTGCTATGTAAATTACTAAGTTGGTATAACAATTACAATGCCCTGGGCATGAAATACTTCGGCCATATCCTACTGTCACTACATATGGTCCTTCATTTATGCACTTACATACTCTACACGTTACATTTTGTCATTTTAGAACGATATTTTGACTCTTTGTAACTGTAGTCTTTTTCAAGAAACCCTTTTAGGTTACACCCCATACTGTAAGTAATTTTTGGAGATCCACCCAAAATTTGTTTCAAACTCCCATCAAAAAACAAGTCCCAGTATCTGTTCAGTATTTCTGTAAAATTCTCTGTCTCATGATTATAAGGAAGTATTCACTTTCTTTAATTTTCACTACATTTTTATCATTTAGTGAAGTCCCTTTCAGGGTCAAGAGAATAGGAACAAATTTCTCTGTTCTCTTTTTCAAGACTTCATTTCTAAATTTGACTAAAATTCTAGTCAGGTATCCCCTTTCTTTGAACATCCCTATTAATGTGTACATTTCTTGACTGAAAATAACTGTGTCACTAATTAATCTAGAGATCCTGACCATTTGCCCCATAATCCCACTTCGCTTCTGTTGTGGAGGGTGACAGCTTGAGTAGTGAAGCAGGGAATTTGAATAAGTTTCTTTCCTGTATATAGTGAACTCTATTTTTGAACTTTCATTATTCTTGTACAAACAAATGTCCAAAAAAAATCTATTGTTTATACATTTGTTTTCCACGTGAATCTCAGAAATGCAGTGGTGTGCTCAAATATTCACCAAACCTGGCCATTTCTTCCTCAGTACCTTTCCAAAGCAATAGTATATCATCCAGGTACCTATACCATGCCATCACTTTCCCCATAAATGTGGATGAGAAAACATACCTTTCCTCCCATTCAGACAGAACAAAATTCGCATATACTGGGGCACACCTAGATCCCATTGCCACCCAGTGGTCTGACGAAAATATTACCCCTCAAAATACAAGTAATTATTTTTCAGAACCACTTCCATCAGCTCCATCAACAAATTTCTTTTCATATTGTGTATGCCTTCAGTATTCAGTAAAGTATCACCAAATAACTCAATTCCTTCACTATACAGAATGACCAGAAACAAATGAATGACATAACTTGTAACAAACATGAAAGCCTCTTTTATACACAAGTCCCCCAGAACCTGTACACAATGCCAAGAGTCCTTAAGAATCTGTTTTTTGTACCTTCTAGCTTTCTTACAGTGAAAATATATGTATGCTGCTATAGGTTCTGTCTTTGAATTCCTTGCTGCTACTATAGAATGCAAAGGGGGGTTGTTTAAATCCTTGTGGATTTTTGGTATACCAAAAATAACAGGAATCACCGGAGTCTCAATGGTCAGAAATGCATGTTCTTTTTCATCTATAACTCCTTGCATCAATAGGTCATAAAGAAACCAATCAATTTTTGTATATGGCCTATTGATCTCAGTAAGCATAGCTACCTCATAGGTATTTGGGTCATTCAAAAGGTCTAGCATTTTTCCTGCATAGTCCACTTGGTTCACTATAACTACCCCCCCCCCCCCACACACCTTTATCAGGTGTCATGAATCTGTACTTTGTCAACTCGCATAGATCGTTTAAAAAGTTCCTTTCATTTTCTGATATATTGTCTTCTTTTTTTGTCACCCTAGTTTTCAACATCTTGGGTATTTCTTTTTCACATCTTTTCAAACTGGTGTATTGCTGAATTTACAGGTGGTATAAATACTTCTTTTAATCAAATCAGTTCTAACTGTCTTGTCATTATTTCTGGTAGAAAAAAACATGGCCACATTTAGTTACCTAGTATACAATTTAAGGTTAATAAGCACCTTTGCTATGTCAATTTTAAAATCTAGAACAAACACTTTTAGGGAAAATATTTTTTTAGAGGAGGCACCACACAGAAATACATAAGATGTTGAAAACTCAAGTGACAAAAAAAGAAGACGATATATCAGAAAATGAAAGGAAGTTTTTAAACAATCTACATGAGTTGACAGAGTACAGATTCATGAAACCTGATAAAGGTGTGGGGGTTAGTTGTAATGAATCAAGTGGACTATGCAGGAAAAATGCTAGACCTTTTGATTGACCAAAATAACCTATGAGGTAGCTATGCTTACTGAGATCAGTAGGGCAGATACAAAAATTGATTGGTTTCTTTATGACCTATTGACGCAAGCAAGGAGTTATAGATGAAAATGAATATGCATTTCTGACCATTGAGACACAGGTGATTCCTGTTATTTTTGGTATACCAGAAATCCACAAGGATTTAAACCCCCCCCTTTGCGTCCTATAGTAGCAGCATGGAATTCAAAGACAGAGCCTATAGCAGCAGATATAGATTTGCACTCTAAGAAAGCTATAAGGTACAAAAAACAGATTCTTAGGGACTCTTGGCATTGTCTAGAGGTTCTGAGGGACTTGTGTTACAATTTACAGGCTTTCATGTTTGTTACAATTGATGTCATTAATTTGTTTTCGGTCGTTCTGCATAGTGAAGGAATTGAGTTATTTGATGATGCTGTACTGAATATTGAAGGCATACACAATGTGAAAAGAAATTTGTTGATGGAGCTGATGGAAGTGGCTCTGAAAAATAGTTACCTGTATTTTGAGGGGGAATATTTTTGTCAGACCACTGGGGTGGCAATGGGATCTAGGTGTGTCCCCAGTATATGCTAATCTTGTTCTGTCTGAATGGGAGGAAAGGTATGTTTTTCCATCCACATTTATGGGGAAAGAGATGGTGTCTGCTGTTTTAATTTCTCCAAGTCTTTTGGTTTTCTAATACCATGATGGGAATGGACCCCATTCCTAAGTCAAAGTACAATTAAAGTTCATGAAATTAGTATCGTTTCACTCTTTGATGTTAGCCAAAAGTGCTCTTCCCGGCACCCTCAATGTGCCCAGTAATGACTTCTGCAGTTCGTACGGTGTTACATGAACTGGTAACATATCTAAATACGATTATAAATTCTTTTTTATAAGACCAGTTGCTCCTACTACTATTGGAACTGTCTGGGTATCTTTCTTCCACATGGCTCTCGTTTCTGCCTGCAAATCGAGGTATTTGACTTTGTGTGTCTCTCTCTCTATGCAAGACACTGTAGTCACTAGTCACTAGGTGTGGCAATTTCAATGATCAATGCTACTTTTGTCTTGTTTTCTTGGACCACTATATCCAGTTTTCTAGCATCTATGTTTTGGACTGTTGGTATTGGGTGATCCCATGTGATATAAACTTCATAATTTTTTATGATTCTCTGTGGCTCATGTTTCCAGTGCTTTTCAGCCACTTTGATACCATAATGTTTGCACAATCTCTCCACATTATTATGCCTTTCAGTATACAGTACCTCTGCCATAAGAGAGTTGCAACCAGCAAATAAGGTGTGTGACTGTTTCCAATTCGGTTCCACAAAACCTACATATATCTGTTTCTCCCACATGTTCAATGGACTTAGTAAACCAACGTGTACGTAGCCCACTGTCTTGGGCTGCCAATATTAACCTTTCATTTCTTGATGTAAATTCACCTCTCCTTAACCATTCCTGCATTCGTTCTTGTTCAACATGAGGCTCTTCCAGACGTTTTCTATATTTGCAACTATATTTATGTTTTTTCCACATTTCTTGCCTTCTCATTTGATCCTTCACCTTATATTCTTTCTTTCTTTTGTTTTTTAGCACATTCAGTTGATGCCTGATTTTTATCCACTTCTGGTTTGATTTCCATTCCTGCTTGACATCAATATGCTTCTGCTAAATTAAGCAGAGATGTCATCTTAGATTTATTCTCCTCATGTTTCAAAGCTTTCACCACATTTGGATCTTGTGAGGTCAGTAGATATGTGTGGAGTCCCACAATTGCAGATCTATACATGTAATCAATTTCAAGGAGGCCCATCCCTCCTTCAGAACGGGGAACATATAATCTTGGTATACACTGACTTTTATAAATCATTTGGTGAGCATGAAGCATACTTCTTGTTTTAATATCCAATCTATCCAAAACTTTTTGGGGCCAGTCAGTCACTCCAAAACTATAAGTTAGGACAGGAAGAGCAACTTGATTTATAGCTTGGATCTTGTTCCTAGGTGTCAATGCTGTTTTCAGGATTAATTTAAGTCTTCTAAAGTACTCCTTACTAAGCTTTATTTGCATTTGTTCATGTTTTATTGCTGATCCTTCATCAATTCCTAAGTATTTATACACCCCCTCTTGCTCAAGTTCTTTTATATCACATTCTTGCCCCAAACTGATGTTTTCCTTCCTGGTGCTGCAATTTTTCTTTTAAAAGGTTGCTTTTGCAAATTTATTAAGACCAAATGACATTCCAATATCATCTGAAAATGTTTTGACAACCTGTAGCTGTGCTTTCAATTTCTCATCTGATGAGCTATACAATTTTAAATCATTGACAAAGAGAAGATGAGAAGTCATTATACTTTGTTGTTTTCTAGAAGCCAAATTATAGCCATGACCGAAGCTGTTAAGTAAACAGTTTAATGGATTAATGGCAAGGCAAAATAGCAACGGTGACAGGGAGTCACCCTGGAATATCCCCCTTTGGATTTTTATCCCAAGGATAATATTCTGTCCTTTATCATGGCTTAATTGCAAAGTCGTCTGCCACTGTTTCATGGTTACTGTAATGTAATCAATCAATGTAGGATGTACCTTATACATTTTTAAGCACTCTTTTATCCATGAATGTGGGATACTATCAAATGCTTTTTTATAGTCAATCCATGCCGTACTTAGATTCTTCCCTTTCTTACGGTTCTCCACTATAACTTTATTTAACAACAAATGATCCTTTGTTCCATATGACTTTCTTTTACTGCCGTTTTGTTCTACTGCCATAAATAAGTTTTCTTCTAAATGACTATAAACTCTGTCGGCGTCAATCCCCGTGTATAGTTTATATGTCGTCGGAAGACAAGTTATTGGTCTATAATTTTTAGGGTAGCTTGCAGGTTCACTCTTAAGTAAGAGCATTGTTTTTCCTGTTGTTAACCAGTGCGGTGTCTGTTCGGGGTATGCATATAAATAGTTCTTACTCATGGCTAGAGCCTCATGTAAAAAAGTTAATACTTTAAGCCAAAAGTTAGGTACTGCATCTGGGCGGGGGGTTTTCCAATTAGAGCCTTTTCTCAACTTTGTTTCAATGTCTCTGGCTGTTACTTCATCCCATTTCATATCCTGCACCTTTAAACTTCTTATTCTTTCTTTTACTTCTTCTATCCATTTAGCATCTTTATGTTCCCCAGGATCTTCATAGATACTTCAAAATGTATCTAGTTCCTCTTTTTTCGGCGGTCTATCAATTCCTTTTACCTTATTTCCCAGTTCTCTATAAAACTTTTTTGGGTCATCAGTAAATTGCTTATTTTGTACTTTTCCCTTATATTTATCTTCTGAGTCTTTCTGCCTGTTTTGAAATTTTTAGTTTATCTCCAATAGTGCATAATAGATCCTGGTCTCTTCTAATACTGCACATTGCTTTTATCACATTTATCTTTCTTAATATTTTTGTTGAACTGGTCCCTCCTCTATAATCTTCTAACAATGACACTTCTTGTCTTAGCTGCTTTATAGTTTTCTCTATTCGATATTTCCATGATAGTATTCGCTTTCGCCCCCCCCTTTCCCTCGCTACCCGATGTTCCTGTGGTAGAATTTTATCAGTTATTAATTTAGCAGCACAGTAATATGTTTACTTCTGTTATATCGCATGGATCTATATGGACAGTCCTAATTACTATGTTCATTTGTTTTATCAAGCTTCTGACTTTTGGGGTTTTATTAACCTTCTGCAGTCTGTTTCTCTCATTGATCTTGTCTGTCTTTGTCTATTAAGTCAAGCAACTCTTCTCTTAACTCCTTTTCTTCCATACTGAGGGCACATCCCTTGTTTTCCATTTCCTGCGGGGATTCTATAGAAAGTTCTACAACATCTTCTTGTGGCACATTCTCTTCAATTTTATCCTGTGTCATCTGTTGTTTTGTCATATGGAAACTCACTGGCCTGTCGCTCCTCAGCATTGACTGCATCAGAGTTTCCACAGTTTCCTGTCCCCTTCCTTCCTGTCTAGCTTCAAGTGAACTTTTATACTGGTTTTCCTGTGGAAGGCTCCAAAATATCTTGATATAGCATCTGACCTGTTGCTTCCTGTTCCACTTGTTTCCCCTTAATATGGATATCCATTGCTCTATCCTGTTGTGGTGCTTTCTGCATTTGATTTTCTACACTGAATCCTTTTCTTTGCAACTGTTCCATTTCCTCAGTTTCTATTTCTTTGACTCTCTTTTTCTACTTTTCCTCTTAGACTTCTTTTTTTTGTATTGTAAAGTTTTCCATATCCAGATTCCTTTGCATATATTTTTCTTCAAATATCCTTGGTGTTGTTCTTTTTGTATTAGTTTTGCTTTCTCCTTTGCATAAATATTACACCATATAAAATCTCTTTTCTGTTCCCCTGTCCATATTTCTTCTTCACATGTCTCCTGATCTTCTTGCTTTTCCTTATTCTGGGGACTCACTCCATCATGCTGTGATGTAGTCGGTTTTAGACCTTCTACATTAAATCCTTCACTTTGCAGGCACTCCATAACTTCAACTTCTATTTCTTTAACTTCTACTTCACAAATCATCTTTTATACATTAAATCTTTGTGCCTTTAGTCTTTTTATTGTGAAATTTTCCATATCTGGATGCCTTTGCCTGTATTTTTCTTCGAATATATTTGAAACTGCCTACACTATTAGTTAACTTGGCTTTCTCCTTTGCATAAATATTGCACTATATCAAATCTTTCTTTCTTTCCCATGTCCATATTTATTTTTTATATTTTTCAAATACCTCTAGGTTTTGTTGTTTATATTTTCTCACTTCCTCGGAGGCTTCTTTTTCCAAAGAGATCAAAGTTTATTGATCTATATACTGTTTTTCAAAAATCTGTTGTATTAATGAAAGCAAATTTTTATTTGAAGCTTGTGACAGTTTTTCCTGCGGAAGTATTTTTCTTTCCTCTAATTTCTCTCTTAATCGTTTTGTATATCTTGTGCTTGGAAATTCTGGGCTTTTTACATAATAGTCTGTCTTCTCTTTCGGCTGCTCCCATTAGGGGTTGCCACAGCGGATCATCTGTTTCCATTTCTTCTTGTCCTCTGCATATTGCACTGTCACACCCAACTGCCTGCATGTCCTCTCTCACACGTCCATAAACCTTATCTTAGGCCTTCCTCTTTTCCTCTTACCTGGCAGTTCCATCCTTAGCATCCTTTTCCCAATATACCCATCATCCCTCCTCAGCACATGTCCAAACCCAACGCAATCTCACGCCTCTGACTTTGTCTCCAAACCGTCCAACCTGAGCTGACCCTCTAATATACTGATTCCTAATCCAGTCCATCCTTGTCACACCCAGTGCAAATCTTAACATGCCACTTCCAGCTCTGACTCCTGCCTTTTTGTCAATGCCACCGTCTCCAACCCATACAACATAGCTGGTCTCACTACCCTCTTGTAGACCTTCCCTTTCACTCTTACTGGTACCCGTTTGTCACAAATCACTCCTGACACTCTTCTCCACACATTCCACCCTGCCTGTACTGTCTTCTTCACTTCTCTCCCACACTCACCATTACTCTGAACTGTTGATCCCAAGTACTTAAATTCATCCACCTTCGCCAACTCTACTCCCTGCATCCTCACCATTCCTCTATTCTCCCTCTCATTCACACACACATATTCTGTCATAGTCCTGCTGACCTTCATTCCACTCCTCTCTAGAGCATATCTCCACCTCTCCAGGGTCTCCTTAACCTGGTCCCTACTCTCACTACAGATCGCAATGTCGTCTGCAAACATCATAGTCCATGGGGTCTTCTGTCTGATCTCGTCTGTCAACCTGTCCATCACCATTGCAAATAAGAAAGGGCACAGAGCTGATCCTTGATGTAATCCCACCTCCACCTTAAATGGATCTGTCACTCCCACTGCAGACTTCACCACTGTCACACTACTCTCGTACATATCCAGTGACACTCTTACATACTTCTCTGCCACTCCTGACTTCCTCATACAATACCACAACTCCTCTCTAGGCACCCTATCATATGCTTTCTTCAGGTCCACAAAGACACAATGCAACTCCTTCTGACCTTCCCTATATTACTCCATCAACAGTCTCAAAGCAAACATCGCATCTATAGTGCTCTTTCCCGGCATGAAACCATACTGCTGATCGCTAATCATCACCATCACCACTACTCTTTCCCATAACTTCAAGCTGTGACTGATCAGTTTTATCCCTCTGTAGTAACTACAACTCTGCACATCACCCTTATTCTTAATAGTAACAATACATAATGTCTTTCTTATCCTCAAAAGTCCACTCTGTCGTCTTTATGGCTCTTCTTTGGCCAATCAATTTTTGTCATTTTTGTGGACTACTACTTCCTTCTACAACAGGGGGCCATCCTCCCCCTGAGCCTGGCCTGGCCCCATTGTAGGATTGTTTCCGTATTTTGAGGATTCTACATTGTCATTTTTTCCAGTCCTGGAACCAGTGTGTCTACCAGGATTGGGCATTTTTATCCTGGGTCTTGTGCACCCAGCTATTTTTTTTTATTTTTGATCTACTTCTGTCCATGATATATGCTATATAAATACAGTAAACCAATAAAGTAGTAGAAACAGCACCAAATAAAACAAATAATCCACAAAAAATGTGCTGAAAAAACGGAGCGGAGATCGAAAATCAGTCGGTTTCAGTAAATTTATTCAAGCCACAAAAAAAAAACGGACACCAAAAACAATAAACGCCTATATAAATACAGACTATATATCAGTGTCACCTTGGTGAGATTTTGTGAAAAACAGGGTCCACCTCGCAAAGGTACTCACCAAGACTTGAGGATGAATTCAATTTCAGCACTAATACACTCCTTTGCTTGCTGACTTTTCATCTCTCCATCCGGACCCCTGGCATGGTATAGGTACCTTGATGATATACTATTACTTTGGAAAGGTACAGAGGAAGAAATGGTCAGGTTTGTTGAATATTTGAGCAACACCACTGCATTTCTAAGATTCATGTGGAAAACAAATGTAGAGACAATTGATTTTTTGGACATTTGTTTGTACAAGAATAATGAAAGTTCAAAAATAGAGTCCACTATATACAGGAAAGAAACATATTCAAATTTCCTGCTTCATTACACAGTTGTCACCTTCCACACCAGAAACGAAGTGTGATTAAGGGGCAAATGGTCAGGATCTCTGGAATAATTAGTGACAAAGTTATTTTCAGTCAAGAAATGTACAAATTAATAAACATGCTCAAAGAAAGGGGATACCCGACTAGAATTTTAGTCGGTTAGAAATGAAGTCTTGAATCCTTAAATGATAAAAATGTAGTGGAAAATAAAAGAGAGTTAATATTTCCATATAATCATGAGACAGAGAATTTTAGATGAAATACTGAACAGATACTGGGACTTGTTTTTTGATGAGAGTTTGAAACAAATTTTGGGTGGATCCCCGAAAATTACTTACAGTAGGGGACGTAACCTAAAAGGGTTTCTTGAAAAGACTACAATTACAAATAGTCAAAATATCGTTCTAAGATGACAAAATGTAACATGTAGAGTATGTAAGTGCATAAATGGAAGGACCATATGCAGTGGTAGAAGGATATGGCCAAAGTATTTCATGCCCAGGGCATTGTAATTGTAATACCAACTTAGTTGTTTACATTGCAACATGCACCTCATGTTCGGCTTTCTATGTAGGTAAGACTACAAGAAAGTTAAAGGAAAGAGTAGCCGAACATATAAGGGACATAAAAAACAAGAAGACTGAAAATGCCTTATATATGCACAGTTTAGGTTGTGAAAACTTTAGGAAATTTAATTTTTTTATTATTGACAGTGTCATTCCTTCTCAGAGAAGAGGTGATGTAAAAATTAATGTTGAGACTAGAGTTGGAATGGCAGCTTAGATTAAATGCTACCACTAAGCCAGGTATTAATGACAGTTGCACTGTGACTAGTGTTCATAAAGGTTTTCTATTGTGTATATTTTAACAGATATTGTTTAATATATACTACTAACAGCTCTCCATTGTTTATTTTTTGTTTTATTTGCATATTTTAATATTTTAAGACTTGTAAAGGATTTTTGCATGTGATTTTTAATTTTCACGTTGAATTGAGAAATTAAGTGATTTGTTAGTATTTAAATGGGCTGACTGATGGAAGTAATACACTCTGAGGAAGCCCAGGATGTCATTGGGTGAAAGCGCTTAGTGTTTAATTAAAGTTTGGACTGTTATATCGGCTGGTGGTGGTGTTTTTTGTTATTTTTATTTTGTTTTATATGTATTTACACACTCTGGAGAGTTTTTACTTGATTTAGTCATGGTTTTCTGTCTAAGCACTAAATCATTCCTTTTCATAAACTTACTGCACTATCCAGCATTGGCTTTGAAATCACCAATTCCATCTTTTTTGGCATGTATTCTTATAAATGCCTGAATCACTGCGCTTCCATTCTAACAACACTGAATTACCCAGTCGGAAATTTTCTTCTACTTGTGGCCACTTGTTCATCTTTCCTCGGTTGGCACACTTCTGTTTTAGCATAGACTTTCTTTGTGTGGCTTTTTTCTTCCAATCTCAGACAAGTTTTTCAGAAATGCAGAACTCCCTTGCAGCTACGCGGTTGACGATCTCTTTAAATTCATTCACTTTTAGTTTAAACTGTGCTGTGTACTTGTTTCTTTGTGATGGTATTTTGTCAGAAAAAATGTGGGGGGGGAGGCTGAGTTTTAGAATACGTTTAGGAGCCCAGTTGTTCACTACACTTGCTTTTTAAAAAACTGAAGGCAGGTTCACCCGATGCAAGTTTGTTGCTGGAAACTTGATATGGAAGTTTCTAGCAATCATTGATGTTATGCTAGCAATGAATAAATAAACATAGTGTTCATACGAGTCAACAATTTGAAGAGATAACACCGTCTGTGATAAAAAATAGTTCTGGAAGAAGTATGAACAGAAACTGCATAACACTGTTTCTGCTCTAGATTATTCTTGTTGCCATATTGGATATGATTCAGTCGTGTTGGTTCTTAGCTCACTCAATTTCAAGCAACAGTTGACCAAATAGAGTTGTACTTGAATTAAAAATGTAACGGTACACTATAACCTAGAACTAGGCTGTATAATGGTGAGGAAGGGAGCCCTGAAAAACTAAGGTTGACCTTTACAGGAAGTATATAAAAAAGTCATTATTTATTTATTTTTTTTGCCACAAGAAGGGCGTTGGCTTTTACATGAAATTGACTGTTACAGGAGGATTTATGGTAAGTCCTAATATGATAGCAATTAGCATTAAAAATTTTAAAATATCTTCTTAGCCAGAAAAAAGATTAGTTAACCATGCCCACTGAGAACTGTCCTTTGTTTAGCATGAGACAGTTCAGCAACTTTCTAAATTTCAGGCTATGAATGACACCAGTTTTATTAGGAATAAAAATGCAGCAGTTCGTTTTGATGTGCGTGTATGTACCCTCTTTAGAAGCAAGGGTAAAGTCAAGGGACATTCTGGTTTGCAGCACCACACTGCACATGGCATTCAGTTCAAGATTAGTAGACTCAAAAGTTGCATTACTCAATATTTTTAAAAGCATAGATAGTTTATGCAGTTCCCAGATGGATTTGACTGACCCATAATCAAGTAAATTTATTGCTACAGAAATAACACCATCAGCAAGATCCATGTCAACTAGTTCTTTAAAAGCAGTCTTTTGAACAGCGTGATGATGTGTGGACCTTTGCTTTACATAATTGTCACTGCCGAAGTGACACCCAACCCCATGTGCAGGAATGGGAGAAGGCAGTTATGGATGGATGATAAACCTGGGAAGCAGCTGTCTTCCAAACAGGATTTGGAATGTCTTTGATATCGCTTCTGTGACAAGCATTGCAAATTTTTCCATGAAGTAAAGTTTCTGTATGCCTTATACTTGGAATAACATAGCCTACATAGCAACAATCTGAGCAGACTGTTGATAACCAGGGATATGCTTGTTCTACTCAGATGTAATAGTTTTCATGTAATGTTGCCATACCAAGCCCTCCAGCATTATCATATATTTCCAAATGAAAAAAAGTGTACAATTTTTAGAATAACAGATGTGCTCTTTAGTAGTTAGCGACAACTTAAGTGGCACTACCGAAAAGGGGGTAGAAATATGTTTAGCTTTGATGTAAGAAAAATAGAGTGAAGTGCTGTATGAAGGTCTGTATCAGTTGCTGGTATTGGAATGAGTGGAATACCCGCATCATGTGCAGTGGGTATATATGCACAAACCCCAACAGTCAGTGATATTAAGAGTCTTGGCATATGCATATAAGGCGGCAGAAAAAGTATTACATTTAGGATACCAGTTAGGTGTTCTAGATGCAGTACTGCCCAAGCATCTGTCCATAGTTTTAGAGATACTCTTATCTGTAATAAAAAATAAAAAAAAAAAACAATTCAGTACTTACAGTTCCGATGGTTGTGGATGACAATGTACTCGGTTCTGAATTGAAAAAAAGGCAAAATAAAATGATGATGAAAATCACAGTAGCTGTTCTGATAATAGGTCCGTATGAAAATCTGGCATGTTGCGGCTGGATAGGATTTTGAAGAAAGTGCAAGCGTGGATATTGAAGTGCTTGGCTATAATTGAAATGAAGTCGATTTCCAAATAAACTCCAACTCAAAGTGCTGGTTGTATATGATTCCACAGAATGTGTTTGGTTGTTGGATGCATTGCTTAGTCTATTGTACAAAAAGTGTGATGAATCCTCAATATTTTTTTCATGAGCAAGGAAACATAATGTTGATAAAAAAGAGGAAGAATCGCTAAGCTTTATCGCCGACCAAGATGATTTAGAGTCATTCGATTGCATCTCTGGATTTGATTTGATATCATATAACTCATATTAACTTTTTGATTTGGTTTGGATGGCAGAGTGAAAAAGTGTTTAGTCCTCATTTATGGATGTAGTGTTGTCTCTGCTTTTTCATCTGGTACGACTTGCAGTAGGCTTGGCTGAGTCACAAGGGATGACGTCGATGGCATCTTGGCTGCACCCACCATGAGAGGTGGTATTCTTGACACATGGATCCAGGTGGGCAGTCCTTCACATTGGATGGCATTAGCAGTTGTAATCACAACCAAGTAGGGTTCTTTCCATCTGGATTGCAAAGAATGTTTTCAAGAAAATGACAATGTAGATGAAATCTCCAGGTTGCAATTCATGGTGATCATTTGCTGTAGACTGTTTCAGAGCTTCCAACATAGCGCGGTGGTAGAGATGCAATTCAGAACACAAAGACTTGCAGTATACAAAAATAGATTTATCTACATTTTGTGACTCCAAATTGTTAGGGAGATATGTAACAGGCATTCTCTTAGGTCTGCCCATGAGAATTTCATGAGGGACAACTTTTCTACTAACACTAACAGCACATTACATATTAAATAAAACTAAACATAAAGCATCTGGCCATTTTATGACCACTTTATTCACAAAGCTTATCAAGGCAAGTCTTTAAAGTCTGATTTGCCTTTTCTACAGTTCATGAAGCTTGTGGCCTATATGGACAGTGCTATTGAATTTTGATATTTAATGTTTTACTGATCTATATTACTTGACTAGTTAAATGAATTCCCTGATCTGAAAGGATGTATGAAGGGGCACCAAATCTAGGGATAAAGTCCTGAATAATTTTTTGGCTAATGTTGTAGCATAATTTCTTGCACATGGATATGTCTTTACCCATCCAGAAAAAAAACATCAGCCACAACAAGTATGTGCTTCAGCTTTTGCATTTGTGGGAGTTCAGTGAAGACCCACTGAATATCCAAAATGGCTCCCAGAGCTTTTTCAAGATTTGTCTGGGTGCTGGTATAGTCTTGGAAACATGTTCTAAACAAATCACACATGTATCAACAAAATGTTGAGTGACTTAACAAAAGGTGAAGGACATACCAGTAATTGGAAATCTGTTTTATTAACGCATTTTTATCCATACTGAAAAGATAATCGGCAAGCTTTGACAAATGATTTAGAAAATTTTGTGGGGCTATCAGCTGTCCATCTAGGTGATGTCACAGTAGGTCTGGAGAATGTCTGTAACCATCATGGATCCATCTCATCCATTAAGAGTCCTCAGTATTATTCTGGAAAGATAATTCCATAAAGATGATAATACGGTAAAGACATACTGTTAGTTTTGTGAAATTGTTGCAAAAATGAAGCCTGAATAGGATAGGACATTGCAGCCTGTCTTGCTGCCATATCTGCAAAACTACTACTCCTAGAGTTATATGAATTGTTATTTTCATGTACGGCACATTTGGCCACAGCTAATTCCTTTGGTAGCAATAATACATTCAGGACTTCATAAACAAAAACAGAATTTTTAATGACTGTCACTGCTAAAGTCAAATACTCTTACTCCAAAGTGTTTCAAAATCATGAACTACCCCATAAGTATAACGCGAGTCTGTAAAAATAATGACCGTGTTATTCGTCAGCCTGTAGGCTTGTATGTTGTTGTGTCTTTCGGCTTTTCCCAGTTAGGGGTTGCCACAGCGGAACTCCGGTCCACTAATGATTGGCAGTAGATTTTTACGTGCGGAGTTGCCAGCTCTGACGCACAACCTTCAACGAAGGTACGCCCATTCATGCATGTCTCCATGCAGAAGACACTGTAGCTGAAAATCGAACCGGACAGCATCTTACTATGAGGCGACAATGCTACCGCAGCACCACCACTGCAATATAATAGTCATGAATTCAGCTATTTGAGCAGACACATTTCCATTTAATTTTCCTGTTAACAATCTTCTGTCTTGCGAGCAAACAGAAAAGGGTACTGCTAATGTTTTGTCTTCACTTTGAACACAGGAACTGTCAACATAAAGGAGCAATTTAGGATTCTGTAATGGAACATCTTTTAAGTCTGAGCCAGGAGGAAGCACAGACTTCACTACAACAACACAATTATGTGGTTCTCCTTCGTCCACTGTGGGAAATAAAGAAGCAGATTTAAGTGGTGGACAATGAATCCTCTGCAAAGAAGGGCTATTAAGTGGAGAGAGTTTATATTTAGGTTCATAGGTAGGTACTAGGCTATCTGCCCGAGGGCATTTTTAAGCCTAGCCAGAGTGTGTCGGCTTTCGTCACCCCATTGATTTAATTAACTGAGCCTCTGTCAAGCAGAGCCAATGAAGTGATCCCAGGGGTGTATTTTCTGTTACCCATCCACTCGTCAAGGTTTCTCTTGAAGAGCGTTAGTGAGGGGCTCTGCCTAATGTAGTTAGGAATTTTGTTCCAAAGCATGCGGAGTCTCTGTGACAGGAATCTGTCCCTCCAGCATGTTCTATTTGTTGGTGTAGCGAAGTTTAGCTCACTAGAGCGTGTGGCTCGCAGTGACTTGGATTTCTTTAGGTGGAGCATGTCCATCAATTCTGAGTTGGACATGGCTTTGTAAGTCAGGCAGAGATCACCTCTGAGTAAGCGATATGCCACTGAGTACAGCTGGAGTTTTTTCAGTCGGGCTGCATAGGACATATGTTTGAAGCCAGTAATCCTCTTGGTGAGGTGCTTTTGTAGTCTTTCCAGCTGTTGGAAGTGTCTTGTGAGGTACATCCCAAATGGGGCATTGTACTCTATGATGGGTCTGATGAGTGACGAGTAGAGGGGCACTAATTTCTAGATGAGAACCCATTAATAATTAGATAGGCCACATAGAAGGATTTCCTAACTACTTTGGCAATATGATTGTCAAAAGAGAGATTACTATCTGCCTGGGTTCCCAGATCTCTTATTACCTCTTCTGTATTAAGGGGGCTGCCGCCTATGTGGTAATTCGTGGGTGTTTTGTTTTTCCCAAACGGGATGACTATGCATTTTTTGGCATTTAGCTTGAGGCCATGACTTTGACACCAGGTGTCTGTCTCATTAAGGCCTTTTTGAAGGATGTCCGTGTCAGCCGGAGAGTCAATTATGGCTCCCAGTTTGCAGTCATCGGCGAACTTGGTTAGCCATAGTCCTCCTGTGTTTGCCTGTACTTCTGAGAAATATATGCCAAACAGTAGGGGTCCCAGAACCGAGCTTTGCGGGACACCACTTGTGACTGGTTTAAAGTTGGACCTGGAGCCTGCTATTCTTACCGTGTGAGTTCTGTCTGTAAGCCAGTTGGCAACCCATCTTGTGACGTAGGGGTTTATGTTCAGGCTGGTGAGTTTTTCTATAATACTCGAGTGAGGAATGGTGTTGAATGCCTTGGTGAGATCAAGGTAGGCTGTGTGAACCACCTTTCCCTCGTCTGTGGCCTTGGTGACTGTCTCGAAGAAGTCAACCAGGTTTAGTAGGCATGATCTGCCCTTAACAAAGCTGAACTGTGTTGGGTCAAGTGTTTGGAGGTTCCCAATGTCTTTGTTAATGAGTTCTATGATGATGCGCTCCATAGCCTTGCAGACCAGGCTAGTCAGGCTTATGGGGCGATAGTTACCAGGGTCATTTGTGGCCCCTCCTTTGTGGAGCGGAATAACCATTGCTGTGCGCCATTCTCTGGGCATGTAGCCTGTGAGAGGCTGAGGTTGAACAGCGTGTTTAGGTGGGGGGTTAGTTTGTTCTGTAGTTCGTGCAAGACGCAGCCTGGGACACCATCTGGCCCCATTGATGCTGTGTTTTTGGCTTTTGAAAGGGCAGTTTTCACCTGTGCTTCTGTGATTTCCGGGACATTACACTTTTCCGGTATTGTTGTGGGCCCTTTTGAAGGTGAGTGGGAGGTGAAGTTTGCACTGAATCTATCTGCCAGGAAGTTGGCAATATCAGTAGGTTCAGTATATTCTGTGCTATTTTGCACTAACTCAGAGCATATCTGCGAGTTGCCACTTAGATTCTTGACATAGCTAAAGAAGGCTTTGTGGTTATCTTTCAAATCCTTGGCTGTTTTTCTTTCGAAGTTAGCCTTGGATGATTTTATTAGGGACCTTAGTTTTTTACTGATACTGATCAGGGATGTCTTTCCTTCTTGGGATTTGCTTTTTTTCTGAACTAGTTTCCTCCTTCTGTTGTATAACCTGTTTATGGCAGGGGTCCACCAGACTGGTTTCCTTCTCTTAGGGGATTGAGTCTTGGTCTTGCTAGGGATGGCACGATCCATGCATCCTTGTAGGTGCTCATAGAGTGTAATTGTAAAGGATTTTGCATCTTGGGCAGTGTTATCCTTTAGTGTGGGGGCTGTGAAACTTACCACCTCTGCCTTAAGTAAGGTGAAGTTTGCTTCAGAAAAGTTTTTCACTGTGGTTTCCTTGGTTGGGGGTGGTGGTGGGATGTGGACATCCAGGGTGATTAGTTTATGGTCTGATCTAACCAGTGACGGGTTGACCCCCGGTACAGAACACTTGTCGCCCATGTTGGTGATGACCAGGTCCAATATGTTGTGGCCTCTGGTAGGGGAGTTTACCAGCTGATCCAGGGCATTTGAGTTGATAAATTCCAGGAAGCGCTGAGCCTGGGAGTTTATACTCAAGTAGTTTTCCCAGTTAATGGTAGGGTAATTGAAATTGCCCAATATCAGGGTGTTCGATAGGACCTTCATGTTTTCCAGTGTCTCCAGAATGGTGGAGTGGTGGTCCTTGGTCATGGAGGGTGATCTGTAGCAGGCCACAATTTGCATTGCAGATTTGTCCGATATTAGTTGCACATGGGTGATCTCAGAGGTATCATGCTGCGTCACTAACCTGGAGGTGTGAGTATCTGTGATGAATATGGATACACCCCCTCCTTTTGTGTTTCAGTCCGTGTTCTGTGGCCGAAATGTGTGGTACGAGTTGTAGCCCAGTAGTGCTGGAGTGCTCCCTGGAACCTTGAACCAGGTTTCAGTTACTGCACAGATGTCGACGTTCTCCATACTTCGGAGTGCTTCGAGCGTATGCATTTTGAGATTTAAACTCCAGGTATTGAGTAGCATAACCCTCAGTTTTTTACTTGTGCTGTTTACGGTGGTGGGTTTGAATTTTGAGCCTTGCCTAAAAAAGGCACTATGGGGGCAGCAAGAGCCTTGGCCAGTATTCTAAAGCCAAGGGGTGACAGGTGCAAACAGTCTCTTGCGAAGCAACGCGAAAGACAATGTTGCTGCAGATAATGCAGAGTCTTAGTTTTCAATTAACAGCATTTCTGCAGAATGCAAACTGCTACTTGGGTCTCATGCCTGAAAATCAGGGTAGCTGGTATTTCTTCTGTGTGTGCCATTGCGGCCATCACCATAAGGCAGTGGGGAAGGGCTGCTGCTACAGGATCAAGATTTGCTCTGAAATAAGCAATCGGTCTGACACCATCATTTCTACATCATACTAATAATTCTAATGCTACTTATTTTTTTTCACAAGGAAACAAGAAGCATCTTTTAGAATAATTTAGTAATCCAAGTGCAGGAGGATTTGAAAGTTGGATTTTTAGTTGAACAAAAGCTTGTCCTTGGCTATCTTGTCAAGGTAAAGGTTCAGGAGTATCTCTGTAATAAATCTAATAATGGTTTTACTACTTCTGCAAAGTTAGAAATCCACTGTTGCCAGTAACCTGTCAGTCCCAGGATAGTTCATAATGTGTTGAGGCGTGGTGCAGCTTGTATTGCAATAATGCACGAAGGCAAAGTCTGCCTAGAACTGTCTGAAATAAGATGTCCCAGTTATTGAACTTGAGACTTTTACACAATTGCAGTTTGTCATTGTTAACTTTAAATCATAATTCTGCTAGCTTTATTTGAAGAAAGATGGTATCCTGCTTGCACTTGTGAGGAGATTTGGAAACTAACAGTAAACAGTCTCTGTACTGAATTAGAGTAGAGCCACATGGAAATTCAGTCTTGTCTAATTGTTTTTTCATTTCCGTACAGAAGAGAGTAGATGATTTAACGTACCATTGAGGTAATCTTGTCTAAGTGTATTGTTGTTCTCTGTAAGTAAATGCAGACAGATACTGGATAGCTGGGTGGATAGTAATTGGAACGAAAGCAGAAAAAATGTCTGTCACTGAGAAGTTGGCAGTTGGCGGGATAGAACTCAGTATTGTAGCTGGGTTAGGGACTGCTGGAAAAGTTGATAGTACTGCATTAAATGCTCGTAAATCTTGTGCAAATCTTTAAGTGTTTTTTCTTGTTATTTTGACTGGTATAATAAGTGTGTTACATGGACTTTGAGTCATAACTATTATACAATGTTGGAGTAATGCAGAAATAAGTTCAATTCCTTTCTCTTCCTCAAGAGACAAGCGATGTTGAACTACCATAGGCAGGTGCTTGAAAGGTTTTAAGATTATTTGGACCGGTTCTGCATCTTTTATGGCCCCTACCTAATTTTCACAGTTAGTCTAAAGCTGTAGACACGATGGTGCAACGGTTAGCATTGCAGCCTCACAGCAAGAGGTTCTCCGGTTTGATCCTCGGCTGGGGTGCCTTCTGTGCGGAGTCTGCATGTGCTCCCTGTGGTCGCGTGGGTTTCCTCCGGGTGCTCCGGTTTCCTCCCACATCCCAAAGACATGCTGTAGTTGGATTGGATACTCTAAATTGGCCCTAGGTTTGAGTGCGTGCCTTCTGTGGAAAGTTGGGTGCCGAGCTGGCAACTTGACACTGTAAAACTCTACTGCCAATCATGAGCGGACAGGTGGTCCACTGTGACGACCCCTAACCGGGAAAAAGCCGAAAGAAGAAGTCCAAAGCTTTAGAGGACTTAATTTTAATCCTTCCAAACTGACAATGCCCAAAGTTTGTTTCAATTCATCTACACTAATATTTGTTGAATATAATTTTAAAGGTTCATTTTGAATGTAAAGAAAAACACCATTGGAATGCAATCAACAGTACATGTTAATTTACATAACAAATCTCTACCTGAAAGGTTTAAAGGAGCAGCTTCTCCAACAATGAAAGTATGTTCTTTTAGCAGACCAATTTGAATAGGGATAGGTTTGTCTGTGGGTAGTCTAAAGGAACTCTGGGCACTCCATTCCACGTACTGTTTTGGTTTTTAGTAGGAGATTTTCAGCATTTGCTAAAGTAGTCTTAGATCTAGTTGGTGCTGTGTCAATTAGAAAAGGAAGATATGAATTGTTCACTACAATATTGGCAAAATATTGTTGACTGGTACTAAAGGAAATAACTGTTGTTCCTGTTCATGGCTGTCCTAATGAGTTTGCTGCCACACTGGTGGCTGCCAAGTGTTTTTGCACACAGGAGGATGTCTTTCTGCTTGCTGCGGCTTTTGGACATGTGGCAAATTTGTTTGTTGTAGAGTCAATGGGCATTCATTTTGCCAGTGTCCAGGCTGACCACAATTGAAACAATTAAATGCAGTTCACCTTGTGGTGATTATGGTGGAATTGGAGGGTAATAATTTTGTTCATCTTGTGCTTGGGTTTGTGGTTGGCAGAATCCAAATCAGTCTACCTCTTCTCCATGATTCCATCTTCCCTTTCCTCATCTTCATCCCTTTAAGTCGATATAGAACATTTGGAGTTGAATGTCTGATAACTTTTTCTTTTGCTGTTTTTCTTCTCTGAGTATGTTGTCTGCTACCTATTGTGCTTGATTTACAATTTCATGAATGCCCAAACTTGGCAAGTATAACCAAACCTTTTTGATTTGTTCATGAATTGGTGGTAATACGCCTTCCATGAAAGCATTCAACAACCCGTTGGTTGCTGCTTCTTCTGTAGGTTATGGATGTCCAGAAAAGGTTTTGAATGCATCTATCATGAGTTGTAAATGTGTATCAATAAATGAATTTCCTTTTTGTACTTATATAGTACAATGGCTTTAATTCTTGCCCAGTCAGTCAGGCATTGGGGGTGGAGGGCATCTTTTAATAATACCTTTTAAGTTATTCCTTGCAGCAAAAAATCCATCATCTATGTGCTTTGGGATATTATCACCTATATTTCATTTTCCCATATTTTTCTAAACATGTCAGGGGCTGTCGAGGTTTGGAAAACTGCTCTCAAGTCTTCATTTGTTGGATTTTGTACATGTCCTTCAATAATTTGGCATATTTAGCAGAGTGTGATTGAATTGGGGGGAGTGAATCTATGGTAGTTTGAAAATCCATTGCAGTCCACAGGCATAGTACCTTTATGGTTGGTTCGGCTTCATTATCCCGAACGGCTGCAGGATTAGGTATCTCTCCCAGGGGGTGCATTTGTGTGTTTAGTGCATCAGTATCGGTGGAATAATCAGAAACTGTTTCCTGTTGGGTGTTTTATTTAAGAGATGGGAGTCCATTGATATTCTTCTCCATCAGTAACTGTTGGGAACTGTATAATCAATTGTTTGACTTTTTTAAGAGATTCGTTTTTGGTGGAGCCCTTTTATTAGAGAATTATATTCCTACATGCTTTGTGCTAGCTTCGTGTTTGTGATATAATTGTTTTCCTTTATTAGCTGTTTGCATTAGCATTCAATCTGACTACTTGTGGCTGATGGTGTTTGTCTTTGCTTTCTAAATCTAGTATTATAGACTGACCTGTGGGCATGGGTAGAACTATTTAAGGTAACTTGTGCTGTGACTGGGGAAGCAGCAGGTGTTTTCGTGAAATGTGCCTCCATCTGCTCTCCTGGAGAAAGAGAACTATTGGTTTCATAAGAAGCAGGTTGATCATAAGGTGGAGGAGGGACAGAAGAAATTGGGTGCCAGTCATCGTCTATAGCAGGGGTGGGCAAACTTTTTGATTCGTGGGCCACATTGAGTTCTAACATTTGACAAAGGGGCCGGAACAGGAGCAGATAGATGGCATGCTTTGAAAACATCACCTCATTGGGGGAAAAATACACATCTTGGGGTATGGAGAAAACATGTCCCCCCCGCAGCCATTCCAATGTCCCATTACCTGGCTATTTCATCCCATTTACCATACACACCAATGTGTGTATACTGCTTTACTTCTACAATGACTTGGATTTTATTTTTACACTTTATTGCGCAATGCACAAACACCAATAGATCTCTGTTAAAGCAAAACTGTCTCACAATGAAAATAGAGTTGGCATTAAAACTTCTCTACATTCATTAAAATAGCATTGAAATCTACACCACATCCAAAGAAAATGCATCTGGCCAATGGTGGATAAAGATTACCTTTGTGCTGTTTTCAAATCATTATCCCCTTGCACACAACAAGAAAGATATATGTGTTCTTTGTTACACCTTCCTGACTTTAGTAAATTATATTCCTTGTATAATACAGCACACTTGTTATACAGAGAGAGCACATTTTAAATTTATTGTTTGAACATTTTTTTCAGTAGGCAATAAAACAAAATGCATGAATCCGCAATGACAAAACTGCCCAATTCAGAACACTTCCATCATAAGTCTACTTAATTATTAACATGGTTGCCACCTTTGTCTCATCCATTTCTCCTGGCCAAAGAATAATGTATGCATGTTGCACTCTGGCCTTAATGACTGTAAGTAAGAAAGAAAGAAAAAAAAAATGGCACACCCATAGTAACACTTACAGATTGCTTTAATTTATAGCAAGACATAATGGGATGATGTTGAGACTATGTGGGACTAAATATTGCACAGTCATTTTTACATCACTGACAAATCAATACAACAAATCACTACAATGAATTCCCAATGAACAAAACTGGACTCCCAATGACCATGAAACCATTTAACAGATTTAACTTTCAGGCAGGTGAGCTGGACCACTAGGACTCACTTTCGGTCAAGCCTTAATTGCAATACAACTACTGAAACCCAGTGAATAAAACATAACAAAAATAATTAAAAGCATAAAAATACAAATCAGACATAAATGCACAAAACTGTATTAGGTACAGCATATAAAAATAGCTTAATACCTCTGTAAAACAAAAACATTAACACCTATTCTATTTTTATATGAATACAGTATCGCTCACACACACACACACACACACTCTTCACAATTCAAACCTGCATTCACTCACTTTCTCTCTCCGATCGCTCACACACACACACACACACACACACACTTCACCTTTCAAACCTGCATTCATTCACCACTTTCTCTCTCCGATCACTCACACACACACACACACACACAGACAAACTTCACCTTTCAAACCTGCATTCAGTGATTCACTCACTTTCTCTTTCCTATCGCATACACACACACACACACACACACACACACACACACACACACACACACACACACACACACACACACACACTCTTACCCTGAGTAGTGCTCGGCGTCTTCTGTTCAATCCATCCTCATGTTGCTGCTGCTGCCATTAATCCTGGGCCCGGCTCCGTTTCAGGGCTTGCTGTATCCCACAGCCTGCTAACGCCATTAATCCCAGCTCCATGAGCTCGCTATATCCCTGGCCCCTTTGCTGCTGCCATGAATCCGTTTCAGGGCTCGCTGAGTCAGCCTCTTCTGTTCCACATGTTGCATTCCCGCTGACTGTTAACTTAACCACCAGCCAGCCGGAAATGATGATGCGAGCTCCTTGAGCTCAATTCCGACTGGCTGGTAGCCTGACGGTGCTGACGTCATCGCGCACGTGATGACGTCAGCCCCGACAGCGCGAAAATTTTTAAAAAATTATTAAAATTTATTAAATTTTTTCAAGTTTGGCGGGCCGAATCAAAACGTTTAACGGGCCGCAAGTGGCCCCCGGGCCGTAGTTTGCCCATGCCTGGTCTATAGATTCTGACTGTGTAACTGCTAACCTCTCCAATTGTCTTAATGGATAGATTACTAAGGAATGTGCTTTTTTTTTGTCTGCAAATTTTTGTAATGAATTTACTGTTCTGTTAGCTGCCTGCATCTGTGATTTCAGTCTGGCTGAATTATATTTTGCACTTCTAACTGTACATTAATTTTCCTTATTTATGGCTTCTTCTTAACCAGTCATTAAAAGCTGACCAACAAAAGGATGGTACTTTATTACCTTTCTGTTTTAATTTATTTTTAACTTTTTATAGCATTTTCTTATCAAAAGTCCTTTTTTCTGGAAATTGTAAAGTGATGTTATTTTTAGGGATCTCAGACCGTTTCGCCAAGTAATTACAGCTGTCTCTACCATGTGCCTGGCTGGAGTCCCATACTCTGGTTCTTTTAAAATACCTGCATTGGTGCCCATTATAAACACATACTCATACCAGAGAAATAGATATGTGACTGTAATTAGAAATCTAATGTTATATTTGTAAGGATTTTTTTCTGTTTGTTTTTCTTTTTGTTTTGATTAGAACCCAGACTCCTACATGAGAAGGATATACCATTTTCCTGACAAGGATATTCTGTTGTTGTTATTTTTTGCTTGGAACCTTGATGCATGCAGTTAAAGAAACTTGAAATGTTAATTTAACTGATTAATCTTGCGTACAATTTCCCAGATTCAGACAGTTTACCTGCTCACATATATTATAGGTAATATAGGGATTTTTAGTAAGGCTTACCTGTAGAGACAGCAAACTGCCAAAGGTGAGCGAAATAAAATTATGTACTGAAACAACAGAAATTTGCCTGACAGAAAACGTGCTACAGTGGGCCCAATGGCAAATTCTGGTGCAGCAGCACTCAAATGGCTCAAAGAATTCAAGAGTCCACTGCACCAAACTGTTAAGGTACAAAATAACTTTCATACAGCACAGTTCAGCAGAGAACACATATGTGGGAGTGGGAGACTAGTAAATGAATGTCTGGTTTGTCCCCAAGCTATGTAAAGTGAGTATTGTATACTATTTCTGATTTAAATCCAACATTATTGTAACAATTAAAATACAGCCAGTGACCAATTAAAAGTGAACACTACAGCATTACTTTCGCTAAGATCGTCTGTCTGTACCTTTCCATATTGGGCACAAGTTCCAAATTCCGAAAAAAGAACTTTTTGCACTTAACCATATTGACACTTTTGTTTTGGCGGGAAATAAATCATCAAAAGCAGACAAAACACAAAGGAATCCATCTTGAAATGAAAATGTATTGAAAATACAAACACTAACATTTTTCTTTCATTTTAACTTCTCTCTTCACAAATTTTATAAGTGGGTGGTATAGCCAAAAAAAAAAAAAAAGAAAAGAAAATCGTGTCCAAACATAGGAAGGGTCTTGCCCAGCAAGGTAAAAACTTCCCTCATCAGTCTGAACAAGCATGGGGGTGGGGGTGGTGACTAATAAAGTCCACCAAAGCTCAGTTTGAGATAAAAATGTCCTCCCAAGCTAAGGACCGGTAAAAGGCTTTATTTATGTCCGCAATCTTAAAGGCAACATCCAACAACGTGCCTAACTAATGGTGCTGTATCTGTATGTTGCCAGTGGTCATAAAAATATGGCTAATTAAATTTAGCTCCATTTTTCTCCACCCATCATTCCCTACAAAATATCCCTCACCATTTCTCCACCAATCATCCCTAGGAAGCAGGTCCTCCCTGTGCTCTCTAAATCCAAAAACATAGGATCATAGGAGGTTACTAGGCTAATGGTCCTGGGGCCCTTACAAGCCTAGCCAAGAGTTTATCCCCAAAAAAAGAACCCTCAGTCAGCACCTGTTGCCCTTGTCAATGAGGGACAAAGGTGGAACCGCTGGGACAAATTTGTGGTTTCCCATCTACTCATCAAGGTTGCGCTTAAAGAGGGTCAGGGTGAGACACAGATCATCTCTGAGCAATCTGTATGATACTGAGTAGAGTGATAATGATTTGAGCCTGTCTGCTTAGGATAGATATTGGAGGACATGGATTCTCTTTGTGAGGTATTTCTGTGGCCTTTCAAGTTGTTTCAGGTGTTTGGAGCGGTACATACCAAATGGGGCATTATACTCAATTATAGGCCTAATGAGGGAGGAATGCAGAGAGGTAATAACTTCCTTTTTTTCTGGATGCAATCACTTTACTTATGAGATGAGCCATGTAAAAGTTTTTTCTGACCACTGCCGCCACAGGATGGTCGAATGTGAGATTGTTGTCAACCTGAGTACCCAGGTGTCTCACCACAGGTTGTGTGCTTATGGGGTTGCCGTGATGTGGTAATCAGTAGGGGCCATATTTTTGCTGAATGGTATGATAATACATTTTTTGCATTTAACGTAAGGCCATGACTTTGGCAACAATTATTTGTAGCTATGAGACCCTCTTGCAGTATGTCATCATCAATTGGGGAGTCCATGACAGCACCCAATTTACAGTCATCTGCAAACTTGGTCAGCCACAGGCAATTTGTCTTTGTCTGGACCGCTGAGAAGTAGATGCCAAACAGTAGGGGTCCCAGGACAGATCTCTGGGGAACACCACTAGTGACAGGTCTGCTGTCGTAGGTGGTGGCGCCTATTTTGATCTTGTGGGTCCTATTGGTGAGCCAGTTGGCCATCCACCTAATGGAATAGCTTTGATGGGCACTGATAACATCCCAGAATGCCTTCTGAATACCATGAAACTTGACCTGTCAGGCCCTCTAGAAGCACTGTTTAACCATACCCCTCAAAAAGGCGTTGTGCCACATGAATGAAGGACTGGAACAGTTATTCCTCTCCCCAAGAGAGGGCCTTCCATGGACCTGGGAAATCACAGATCAATAAGTCTGTCTATTCTAATATGCAATGCTATGGAAAGAATTATTATGGACCTGATAAACAATGGCATAGAATACCTACAGACACTTTTACTCTTATCTAGTTCTGTTTTGTCAGAGGCAGGTCATGCCTACTTAACCTGGTGAACCTCTTTGAGAAGGTCACTAAAGCTGTGAACAAAGGCAAGGCAGTGGATACTGGCTGCCTCAACCTGGCCAAGGTATTTGACACTAGTCTCACTTCAGCATTGTAGATAAACTTACAGAATTAGGAATAAACCCATATGTCACTCAGTGGATAGCCAGATCACCGAAAGGGCACAAGATGTTAGCATAGGGGAATCCCCCTCTACAAAGTATCTAGTCACTAGTGGAATCTCACAGAGATTGGTGTTAGGCCTCTCCTTGCTGGCATCTATTTCATTTGAAGTCAAGGCAAACGTCAAGGGCCTCTGGCTGCCAAAGTTGTCAGACCATTGCAAATTAGGTGCAGTTATTGAATCCCATAAAGACACAGATATCCATCAGTACTGACACAGATAAATAGCTGGTGCCAGACCCATGGAATAAAACAGAATGCAAAAAAATGCATAAAAGTACCCTTTGGAATTCCCAAAAAAGCAGTTACTAGAAAATGGAGACCATATCTAAACCTTCTAGAAGTAGTGAATATAGTAGCAGAGATAAAACAACTGGAACTCAGATCTTTAGAAAAGGCTAGGAGCAAACTACATAGGGAAAATGGGAATTGTAGGAACAATACATGCAGGACAGGAGATGAATTAGGTTTAAAAGAAGGCAGGACTTAAATGAGCTATGTATTGGTTGACTGAAAATGATTGGGTAAATGATAAGTGATGTATAACTTTTGCAACTGGGAATGTGTCAGTATGGTTTGTTATGTAAAATGCGTACAATTAAGATTGGGCCGGTGTGGTTTGTTTTCATTTATATAAATGTATGATTTTCTGTCTTGTAAGTGATGGTTTAATAAAGATGTTTCTTGTTTAAAAAAATGGGCAGGAATTGAATAATTTATGTAATGTTGCTTAGGTTATATGATATATAGCACTATATATGATCATGTTTATAAACGTGAATTTGTTTTAAGCAGTTTGACAAATATGAAGTATAATATTATAAATGTGAGCTTGTTAGTACAGTTTGATTACTTTTGTATAAATGTAAATTTGCCTATGTCACAAGTGATAATTCAATAAAGTTTTTTTTTTTTTTTTTTTTTAAGTGTACCCTTTGGAAAGACAGCCACCCATGGAAATTACCACATCGATAATACACCCCTAAAAGTCGACCCAGTGGTCAGGGATTGAGTAGTGCATGTTGACAGTAACATGATCTTTGACCACCCATGTTTTCTATAGTAAGAAATCATTCTGTGTTGCACAACATATAAGTAAGAGCATGGCATCCAGGTCCAAGGAGGTCATTGTCATTGAAGAAGCACTGTACTCTGCTCTCATCAGGATAATCATCAAGTGCAATGCAACTTTCTGTATGTACCTGGCCAGGGGCACTTGCAACAGCTTGAGAGACCACAAAAGTTCCTCTCAAAAAGAGTATAGGGATGCAAACCATCTCAAAGCCCACCCCCACAACACCCAAGACAGACTTCGCAAAATGCTTTTGAACTAGTGGAGCCATTTTCTAGATGAAATATCCAAATAAGTTACATCGGGTTGTTAGCAGTAACCAGTACAGATTAGTCTTGAGGTTTTCACCATGGATGTGGAGATTTTGTTTAGTGCAACTTGAAGCTAGTGGCATTTGGTAGTTAATCACAGCCCTTACGTCATGAAGATAATCTTTTCGCCCAGTATGGGTTAGACCTCAATTGGTAAATGGGAAATCTTGACAACTATTAGTCAAGTCTTTGTCTGTGTGATTAGAGTACAGGTGTAGGTCTAGCTTCCCCTAAAGAATTCAGGTCTGTTTTCTACATTTGGAGGACATCGTTGGGTATCTCAGGAAATTTGTTAGTAGACAAAATGACTGTTTCATGCATAAATAATGCTGCGATGCACATAAGAGTTATTCCAAATGCATTAATAAATGTAGTAACTAATAAAGGGACCCACGATGGACTCTGAGGGGCACACATAGTGAGACACATAGACAGTGATGCATAGAGTGTGTGTGTGTGTGTGTGGGTGGGGGGGGGGGGGCTGCTTGGTATTAAAGCAGATTGTGGCCAGTTGATAGAGTCTAAATTCAGACAATAGTCTTTAAATGATTCAAAAGTTTTTGACTACTCTGTATACACTGCTTAATTTAGTTTTTCCTTTATTCATACATTAACACATCATTGGTTGGAGCGGGAAAGATGGTGTGCTTTGGGCTTGTGACAGTCATGCTGGCTTTTACTTAGCAGCTCATAGTTGTTCAGGTAGGTTGTCACCTGACCTATGATTGCTGTCTGCAAGATTTTACTAAGTGGTTGTAGAATGGAGATTGACCTAAATGAGTTATCTTTGCTTGGGAATGTTTGTCTTGGAAGAATAACTGTGGTCAGTTATTAGATATCAGGAAAGTAGTTTGTAGACAGCCACAGATTAAGTAAATGACTTTTTCCTTTAAAAAACTTTGTTGTAAACTACTTGGGTCACGCTGTTCTATATATGTTTTCCCTCAGAGATTTTTGCTCCCATGTCTGCTAGTCATCAAGTCTCATCTGATCTTTCATTAGGTCTTCTTAACACTTAACTCATCCCAGCATGTAAGAAGTAATTAGTTGCAAGTTGTCATTCCAGCAGCCAGACATGGTGAATGCTTTTTCTCTCTGCTTACAAGATCTCTTTGTTGGTAGCTCAGTGCCTCATTCTTACAGTAGCTGCCCATATCTAGAGGTGTACACTTTGTATGTACTAGCAGTGCTTTTTCCTGTAGCACATCGGTGTGCATGCTTGGTGTTTTAGTATGACCCTATGCCTTCCCACTGCTTTGTGCACATCAGGTATTTGCTTATTTGTGGCAGTGTAGCAGACCTGAAGCTGCCATTTTCTTTGTGGTGGGTGAGTTGAATTTGACCACTCATCCCCATTACTCCTGATTGCCTTTTCTGGCTCGTTGGACTGCTAATCAAATCCTTGTTATGTAGTCTGGATTTTATTCCTGTGTGCCATGGAGCTGGCACTTTCTTCATAATTTGGTGTCTTTTAACTATTTATTTACTTCAAAGGAGAACTGTTAGGAATAATTATGGAAGTATCCTCCAGAATTTAACAGCATGAATGGACAGATGGTCATGTAATATAGATTTTGTGTTCAGATGAGTTTTTGCAACAACTAGAGATGGAAAGGTAAGTTCGTTATTGCATAGTATGATATTGCTTTTATGCCAATAGCTTCTGGAATTGTAAGACAACTTAGCCTGCAGTGCTTTCAGATAATTGGCTTTTACTGTGGTGTTTGCATTTTTCCATTTGTTTCTACTTGCATTAAAGTTTACTCAAATTATTCTGGGAATTAAGTGTTTCAAAGGTATTGTTATGGTCTAATAGGAGTTGTTACTGTTTTTGTTTGTGCCAGGAAGATTGTTGTTCTCAAGCCAGAAGTCTCTGCCATTGCCATATAACCTAGTTAAATGCTTTCAGATATTTTGCTCAACTAGTGTGGGGATTTAAGCATATCTGAGGTATTCCAAACAGCCGTTTCTAGGTTTATGTTTCTTCCTGATCTCAGGAGATACCTGGGGCAGGTCTCTGGATGACTTCCTTGGTTACACTTGGGTAGTATTTGTTGAAAAACTTGCTGCAGGGGAGTATTCTTTGCACTTGCAATTCAAGTTCAGTCTTTAGTAGATAGATAGCTGTGTGAGTAGGCGGAACTTCTTACTAGGAGATTCATATCTGACAGTGATGCCTCCAGCTTTTGGTGTGTCTGTTGTAAAGGTGATGGATGCAACATTTTGGCATGTCAGGGTGGCTGAAAAAATGAGGCATAGACTGTTGGTAGCCAGTTTCATCAGCATGTATTTCAGCCTGTGACTCTATATGCAGTGTTGTACAGTGTAATGTTTTTTTTTTTCACTTAATATGTGACTTAAGGCAGCATCCCTAAAGTGGTATACCTATGTATTATATCATCCTCTCTTTAAGAAAACCATTTCCACTTAAAGTAATGAGGCAGTTTATTTCAAATATATAAAAAAGATGCTTTCTTTGCACACGTGTGAGTATGTGGATATGTACATTTATGTTTGTGTGTATGCATGTACATATATATGTGAATGTTTAGGTGTCTGTGTATGCAGGTGTGTTTTAAAAAATGTATGTATTGGCTGGTATATGTATAAATATATTGTGTGTTTGCTATGTATCCTGGTAGGAATTAGATGGTAGTGTGTATATGATGGTGAAATCCTGTAACAGAGCAGACTAATGTAAATCTGCAAAAACGTTGTTATTAAAAAAAATAGGGCTTATTTGAGGAAGAGTGATCCGGGACTTTTGTCCTTTATTCAGAGCTTCCTTGTTCTGGATTGGATACTTGTAACTACAAGACTTGGATTGCTTCTAAAGCCATCTGGACCGCCAAAGCTGATATAAAGTATTTTTTGCACTTGCTCTAACTATCTCAGTGCTATTTAACACTTCTGTGCTGCATTTATTGATTCTGTTGAATTTATCACTGTTTTTCAGGCTGCACCTGTTAAAGAAATACCATTTGTTTGTTACTGTCCTGCTCTTAGATTGTTTTAACAGTATTCAGATATTTCCTAATCTCTTCTGATACTGCAAAAGCTGTTCTGAGTTTGCCAGAGTTTTCCTGTGCCTGCCAAAATATTTTAAGTTTTGCAAAGTTTTTCTGTGTTGTAGTTCTCTTAAGTTGTGCACTTTTTTCTGTGTTATGTGAATATTTGTTAGGGTTAATTAACTTATTTCCAAGGATTCCTGATACTGCAGGAATTCTGAGTTTTGTTGTAAAGTATTTGTTACTGCACTTGAGTTCAGATCCAGTTTGTTTTACATTTAAGAGGGTTCTTTTTGTACACTGGTTTGAACAGAGAGCTGAATTCAACCCATCCAAGTTGGAAACTGTTGGTGGAAGTTTTATTGTGTGTTTATCTGATTGGCCTGAGGGCTTAACTGTTATAAAAGTCTTTCATCATGCTGGTTTAAAAGTTGCACAAACCTGGTTCCCCATGCCTTTTATATAAGCAAACTTCTCCAGTTTAAAATTCTCTATAGAATCACTCTCAATAGGCTCCCACTGTTCACAGCTGCTCGAAGAGCTGCCAGTTTGTACAGAGGGCAGTACTTCTGCAGATCGTCTAATAGCATACTACTAAACAGTTTCACTTTGACCTTTAAGTGACTTTCCCCTACTCCTTCCCCACTACTAACAATCTGGTATAATAGATAGGCACTTCCCTGTCATCTCTGTTTGTGGCCTAGTGTATAATCATACCCTTGGGCAAATCAAAAATCCCTGCAAATTATAATACTGATAGCACACCCCTAAAAGTAGACCCAGTGGTGAGGGACCTAGGACCACAGATAAATAGTAACCTAAACTTTGACCACCAGGTGGCATTGGTAGTGAGGAAATTCTTTATGGCTTAACTTATAAGTAAAGGCATGGCATCAAGATCAAAGGAAGTCATAGTGCCATTGTACTTGGCCATCATCAGGCCCATAATTGAGTACAATGCTCCCTTCTGCATGTACCTAACCAGGCACTTACACCAACTGCAGCAGCCCCAGAGGTTTCTCATTAAAAAAATACAAAGTGTAAGATACATGTCTTATGCAGACCGACTAAAGGCCCTGTCCTTTTATTCCATCTCATCTTGTTTACTGAGAGGGAAGTTATGTCTCTGAGCTACAAGGCATTCTCTGATCCATCCCTGATGAAAATGTTACATATTTGCAGGAAAAAGTATACAAGGGCAAGACGTTCCATGGACCTGAACCTTATTTCTGACTCTAACAGAACTTGCTGGAGACACAGATTTGTATCCCAGAGGCTTCATCGTCTATGGAATAAACTTCCCATCTTTGTAAAACAAAGCATGTCCCTCAATCTCTTCAAAAAGAATTTGGATAAATGGATGGGGAATCTTAAATTCATTGCTGGGATTCTGTCCATTTCGTTTATGTACAGAGGCAGTCTGTAAAATGACTCAGGGCTCCAACACCCTATGACCCACTACTCTGATACTCCCCCATCCCATATCTGGGGAATTAAGATATATTATACAACTGCCCACCATTAATATTCAAAAACGTGCATGCTGATTGGTCAGCGTGCACGTTGTAAATCAGAGTTATAGTAATGGAAAAAGGTCCGGTCGCCCAGACTTTTTCCATTAATATAACTCTTTTTTTCACACTGTTTCGCTATGTCAAACAAGTTTAACATAGCGAGACAGCTTTAAAAAAAAGCAACGGAGATTCTCTGTTGCTTTTTTAAAGCTGTCTCGCTATGTTAAACCCATTTAACATAGCGAGACAGTTTATAAAAAGCAATGGAGATCTTGCTTTCTCTGTTGCTTTTTTCAAAACTGTCTCGCTATGTTAAATGGGTTTAACATACCAAAAATCACTCAGAAAAAAATTATAATAATAAAATTCTCTAATTATAAAATAAATTAAAAATTAGAAGATATGTAACTTAAATAATACAAAAACTACCTCAAATAACTACGTAGTTTTAAAACTGCATTGATATTGCAGTTTTCATTGAGTCCCAGAGCTTTAAAGGCATTCAAAGAGAGTTGCCATTCGAGCTCACGGGACTCTAGCATCAGTGACAGTGGCCCACCCCTAATGCTTCCTTGTAAATGGTCAATACCCATAAAGGAGAAAGCGTGTCCTGGATTTTTATCGACATGCTTAGCTAAAGCATTATCCCCTTTGTTTTCTTTATAGCGTACATATGCTGGTAAATACGCTCTCTGAGCTTGCGGTCCGTCTTCCCAATATAGAAGCCAGGACAGCAAACACAGAATGCAGCATAAACAACAGAACAAGTTTGACAATTAATCTTATGGTTAATATGGAATTTCCTATTCCCAATGGTAAAAGAACTCCCAGGTCTAATGTACTTACAATAGTTACAAAAGCCACACTTAAATGTCCCTTTTTGTCTACAGAAAGAAGAGTCAATGCCTTTTCTTTGTACCAGTTCTTTAAGGTTACTATCCCTTTTAAATACTACTAAAGGGGACGAACCCAATTTTTCGGCTAGATCAGCTGAACTAGAAATAAAGTGCCAGTTCTTTTTAATGATGGACAGTATGGCCATGGCATTAACATTGAATGTAATAACAAAGCTAAGATTGAACTGTTTATCACCTTGTGTGTAATTCAGATTTTGGACTTCATTGGATGGAATGTTATCAGTAGGAGGTAAAACATTCTGAATTTCAATCCTTAAAGGGGGAGACTGGTCTAAAAGGGGCTTAAAATAGCCTTCGGACCTTTTCAAACTAACTTCATTAAACAACTCATCAAACAATTGAGTAGGATACCCACGTTTACAAAACATATCCTTCAGAAGAGAGCATTCAGTAAGGAAGCTAGATAAAGTACTGCACATTCTTACAGCTCGGACCAGCTGGCCCTTCATAATAGCCCTTTTCTGTCTATATGGGTGTGAACTTGAAAAGTGCAAAAGTGAATTGCAATAGGTCGGCTTTCTGTAAATGGAAGATGTTAATACATCAAGCCCCTTGACCAACTTCACATCAAGGTAATCTATCTCCTTTGTAGAAAAGTTAGAAGTAAACTTCAAAAAAGTGGTAGTTTGATTAATAATGTTAACAAAAATGTCCGCACTACCTGTATCACCCTTAAAAAGGATGAAAATATCATCCAAGAATCTGGTGTAAAAGGTGATATGCTTCGTCAACTCAAGATTACAAAAAACAAAATTTTTCTCCCAAAAAGCGACAAAGAGATTCGCCACACTAGCACCACAGGGTGAGCCCATGGCCACACCCTGTTTTTGCAAGTAAATCTCTTTGTCAAAGATGAAGAAATTAGATGTAAGGACAATTTCCAACAACTCAGTGACCAAGTCAATTTCCGACTTTGGAGCTCCCAATTCAGCCAACAACATCCCAATCCATTCCACTGCTTCTATATGTGGAATGGAGGTATACAGGTCAACTACATCGATCGTTAAGAAGTTGTTGTGGCTATCGAAGGGAATTTTGTTGATGTTGCTAAGGAATGACCATGAGTCCTTACAAATACTTGGGATTTGTCTAATATATTTAGACAAAATGCTGTCTATGAATCTTGAGCACGGATGGGTCATCGATGAACGACCATCGACCAAAGCTCTCATGGGAGGGTTTAAGGCATCCTTATGGATCTTAGGGATGCCAAACATAACAGGGATTTTGGCTGGGAAGATGTCACTAAAATTGTATAAATCAATGTCAATCTTTTCACCCAAGTATAAATCCCTGTAATACCCTCTAATACGACCATGAGTGACATTGACCTCATTCAAAGAGGCCTCACCATAAGCTGAGCTGTTCAAAATAAGGAACATTCTTTCCTTGTAATCAAGTTCATCCAAAATCACAAGACCCCCTCCTTTATCTGGTTTAATAACACGGATAGGTAGTTCACTCAATTGGCGAAGTCCTGCTGCTTGCTCCCTGGTAATGTTAAACTTAGAAAAGTCAACCTTACCCTGTGTTGATGAAAATAAATGCCTAATATCAACCTCACACATACTCTCAAACAGTTGTAAATTACCATGCAAGGGTGGATTAAATAAACTAGGCATTTTAAGACCAAGTAGTGCATTAGTGACATGGTCGCTGAAAAACAACTTTAAATTCAGCTTACAGTGAAAATTTTCAAGTCAATAATAGCCTTAGCCAGGTTGCCAGTAGAAGATGGGACAAAAGTATAGCCAAGTGCTAGCAGTTCCACTAGATCGGGCTCAATGTCAACCATGGAGAAGTTATAGATCTTAAAATCACCCTTGAGATTAGTAATAATCCTGGGACCATCAGTTACTGGACTCTCAATAGAACTAGAGGTGGAAGTTAGTGGTACCTGTTCGACTTCTTCGCCAGATTTGCCTTGTTGCTCCGTGTCCCTAAAAAAAACCCCTCCCTTATTGTAGGGGTGGGCCACCCTTTTTATCATGGCCATTCTTCGAATTTTGGTTGACCGTACCTTTATTTTTCTTCCTAACCACTGGGTTAAAGCTGCCCTCCAGTTCATTCAAGGGGTCTGGCCCCAGCTCATCGTCTCCACAGTCCCTAGGAGTAATCGGCTCATTCACAGTGTGTTGCCTATGGTCCAACACCCTAATTTCCAGATTAGGGTAAGCTTTCTTTTGTTGGTAGGCTAATCTGTCTCTGATTAGCTTCTTATTTTTATTTGCCCTTCATTTCTCCAAAAGAGCGTCTATGCTAACAAAAATGCGGTTGTAATCGTATTTAAACTGCAGGAAGTCAGTGTCAACTTTTATAGCCGAGTCCAAAATGTTGATTTCTTCAATTAAATTACGAATATGTAATGAGTAATGTTTAATAATAAGCTGTAAAAGTTGTGCCCCCTGTTCCTGAAACAAATTCTTAAGGTCTGTGAAAAAACCAAGGTCATGCAAAAGACCCGAAGGTGAAAAACTATTCCTTAGACCTTTTGGAATTAAATGTTCATTTAAACATTGCTGAAAATAAGCCGACTCAAGTTGTAGTTTCTTTAGTTTAACCAACTTTGAGTCAAGTACTTTAAGCCTGTCAGTTAAACTATCGGCTTGAACACCGTTGTTGTTAGGTTCAGTTACAAAACCGTCAGTACTAGATAAAAAAGTGAAAGCACCTGTATTGCCCATCCATTCGGACAAGGAGAAGGAACCATTTCGTCCAGAAGGAGCATTAAGTAATCCACAACCTACACCTGGTTGTACCGCCGGTCTAAAGGACCCATGAGCGCCACTTGAAGTTACACCCCCTTCATCGGACCGTTCTGCTAACATTAACCGACCTCCATTTCCAAGGTCGCCTGGATTCTGCATCATTTGAGGGCACAAACCGGAGGATTGGAAAGTACCATTCAAAACAGCAGCATTGACTGGTTGCCCTGCCGGTATAATCGACTCACCGGAACCATGCCCCGAAGGGGAACCAGCTGTACGGACAGGTTGTGTATAGCAAGCCAAACCAAACCTCAGAGTAATTGCTTAATAGAAAAAAACAGCATCAAAAATCACTCAGAAAAAAATTATAATAATAAAATTATCTAATTATAAAATAAATTAAAAATTAGAAGATATGTAACTTAAATAATACAAAAACTACCTCAAATAACTACCTGTTTTATGGCTACGGGTAGCCCAGCGAGTCCTGCCAGCCCTAACATTTTTGGAACTGTTCCTAATGATGTCCAAAATCAAGGCATCGATGTGTCTTCTTTACTTTTGATACTTACACAAAAGGTCGAGCAACTGAACGCCCGTATCGATGGTATGCAGCAAGGTTTGGCTTGCTATACACAACCTGTCCGTACAGCTGGTTCCCCTTCGGGGCATGGTTCCGGTGAGTCGATTATACCGGCAGGGCAACCAGTCAATGCTGCTGTTTTGAATGGTACTTTCCAATCCTCCGGTTTGTGCCCTCAAATGATGCAGAATCCAGGCGACCTTGGAAATGGAGGTCGGTTAATGTTAGCAGAATGGTCCGATGAAGGGGGTGTAACTTCAAGTGGCGCTCATGGGTCCTTTAGACCGGCGGTACAACCAGGTGTAGGTTGTGGATTACTTAATGCTCCTTCTGGACGAAATGGTTCCTTCTCCTTGTCCGAATGGATGGGCAATACAGGTGCTTTCACTTTTTTATCTAGTACTGACGGTTTTGTAACTGAACCTAACAACAACGGTGTTCAAGCCGATAGTTTAACTGACAGGCTTAAAGTACTTGACTCAAAGTTGGTTAAACTAAAGAAACTACAACTTGAGTCGGCTTATTTTCAGCAATGTTTAAATGAACATTTAATTCCAAAAGGTCTAAGGAATAGTTTTTCACCTTGGTCTTTTGCATGACCTTGGTTTTTCACAGACCTTAAGAATTTGTTTCAGGAACAGGGGCACAACTTTTACAGCTTATTATTAAACATTACTCATTACATATTCGTAATTTAATTGAAGAAATCAACATTTTGGACTCGGCTATAAAAGTTGACACTGACTTCCTGCAGTTTAAATACGATTACAACCGCATTTTTGTTAGCATAGACGCTCTTTTGGAGAAATGAAGGGCAAATAAAAATAAGAAGCTAATCAGAGACAGATTAGCCTACCAACAAAAGAAAGCTTACCCTAATCTGGAAATTAGGGTGTTGGACCATAGGCAACACACTGTGAATGAGCCGATTACTCCTAGGGACTGTGGAGACGATGAGCTGGGGCCAGACCCCTTGAATGAACTGGAGGGCAGCTTTAACCCAGTGGTTAGGAAGAAAAATAAAGGTACGGTCAACCAAAATTCGAAGAATGGCCATGATAAAAAGGGTGGCCACCCCTACAATAAGGGAGGGGTTTTTTTAGGGACACGGAGCAACAAGGCAAATCTGGCGAAGAAGTCGAACAGGTACCACTAACTTCCACCTCTAGTTCTATTGAGAGTCCAGTAACTGATGGTCCCAGGATTATTACTAATCTCAAGGGTGATTTTAAGATCTATAACTTCTCCATGGTTGACATTGAGCCCGATCTAGTGGAACTGCTAGCACTTGGCTATACTTTTGTCCCATCTTCTACTGGCAACCTGGCTAAGGCTATTATTGACTTGAAAATTTTCACTCGTAAGCTGAATTTAAAGTTGTTTTTCAGCGACCATGTCACTAATGCACTACTTGGTCTTAAAATGCCTAGTTTATTTAATCCACCCTTGCATGGTAATTTACAACTGTTTGAGAGTATGTGTGAGGTTGATATTAGGCATTTATTTTCATCAACACAGGGTAAGGTTGACTTTTCTAAGTTTAACATTACCAGGGAGCAAGCAGCAGGACTTCGCCAATTGAGTGAACTACCTATCCGTGTTATTAAACCAGATAAAGGAGGGGGTCTTGTGATTTTGGATGAACTTGATTACAAGGAAAGAATGATCTGAAGTAGGCAGACTTCATTCGTCTGCAACCTGTGGGTATCGGATCCGACCTCGGATCCGAGCCGGCAATTCAAAAGCTTAGGCTCCGAGCTCCTAGCTCCCCCCTCTTACCCATAACCCCTTGCCAAGCTCTGACTGACCTCAGATTTCGTTTGCCGCTTTTCAAGTAGCTACGGAATTCCAGAGCTCCTGGCGTTGGTGAAAGATAAGAGATAGTTTTTGACTAAAAAAGTTTTCAAATTCTTTAATTTCTTTCTTGTTTCAGATAGTTTAGTGTGTGTTTAGGCTTTCCTCTCTCTTTTTGTTTAATTTTATCGGGTTTTGCGTAGTGTTTGTGTGTGTTGTGTGTTAGGCCTTAGGGTTACTATGTCGGAAGCCCATAAGGCTGTGTTTTCAAAATGTACCGAGTGTGGCCATAAGCTATCCCCAGCAGATGGCCACACTCGGTCAAGAATGCTTGGGGTTGAACACCTGTCATCTGGTTGTACCATTTGTGCAGGGTTCAACCCCGGCTTTGAGGAACGGAGGTCGAAGTTGGTGCTGGCGGGTCTTTTACCCCAGATACCGCCGCCTCTGCCCTTCCACTCAGCAACCTGTTGCTGTGAGTTCTCCCTCCGGCTGGGACTCAACCTCCCTCAAAGTTGCGGAGGGGAAGGATTCTTCTAAGGAAAGACAGAAGGAGAGGCACAAGAAGCACCACAAGAGGAGAGCCAAAACTTCCAGTTCGGCTCCTCCGTCTAAGCGGGCCTCCCCTGTGCCTTCTAGCTTTCCTCCTCCTCGGCTCCACTCCCTCGGTTCTCTCCTGGACCCGAGGAGGAGGAGGCTAGCCCTTCCAGGAGGTCACCGAGGCTCTCTAGGTCCGCCGGTGGCCTCCTCTAGATCAACCTTTTCTATGAGCGAAGCTGATATGGACGGATGATGAGGAAATTCATCCAGGCCCAAATGCAAATGGGAGTGCTCCTAGCCCCCATCCAGGAGGGGCTTGACCCCTTTTTCGCCCCTTAGCTCCTTCTCCGACCCATACCACGGGTTCGGAGCTATCGGCGCCGTGCAGATTTGGATCCGGGGTGGGTCGGATCCGATAGGTCGGCGCACTCGGATCCGTCCCAGCCCTTGAGTGCTTCGGTGCCGGACCCGACCTCTCGAGCCGAGGGCGAGCCTCGGATCCGAGGGAGCTGGTGTGTCTTCGGCTCCGTCCAGGTCGGAGCACACTGGTCTCTCGGATCCGGCGGTTTCGCTCCGACTCCGATCCGCACGCCGGATCCGAGTGGGGTCGGCTCGGGCTTAGAGAAGCTGGCTCCCCTCGGCTTTCAACGTTATGGAAAGGGCACTGTCGAGGACATCCGGACCCCGGTCCCTGCCACGGCTCCATCCCGCACTCCATTGCAGTTGGGCCAGGCCCCCACCAGCCGGTCCCAGGGACAGCCGCCTCGATGTCCCAAGTGGTTCCCTTGGAACATCCAACTGCTGAAGAGTACTCCTCGGACAGCCCCGATGAAGTACCTCGGAAGCATAAGTGCAAGGGGAGGCACATGGGCTTTCCTGAAGCCGTCACTGAACGCACGGACTTGGATGAAGGGAAGGCTCCCTAGGTCACCCCTGAGGACGTCTCATTTGGAGACATCATGGAGATGTTAAGGATCAGGGGGTGGTCTGCCCCAAGGCTTCTTCGACGAGTCTGTGTTCTTGGAGGCATTCGAGGCGGCCCTTCTACCTCTTGGGTGTCCCCTCCTGCTGACCCCCTGGTGGATCTTATATCCATCAGGGCGTGGAAGGATCCGGACACCATTGAGCCTATTCCTAAGCGCCCGGACCGCATTCTTTCTCCTCCATCAGACCGCACCCACTGGAGTAAGGGTCCCCCAGTAGATGCCATGATGATGGCTGCAGCCACGAAGAGGGAATTGGCCCAGGAGAGTCCCTCCGTGCATCCTCCGGGCAAGGAGTCCCGTTCGATGGATCGCATTGGGAAGCGAGTTTTTAGTTCAGCGACCTTCTCCTTGAGAGCGCTGAACTACATGGCACATGTCATTAGGATGCAGCGGGATCTGATTAAAGAATACGCTGCATCTCCCCGAGTCCATCTCGAGTGAGGACAAACAGGTTTACTCCACCCGAATGGCCACTCTCAGATCAGTTTCCAATACATCTATGCGGCTGCTGTCTCATGCTACTGAGGGAGCCGCTAGAGCCAGCGGAGCAGGCCTAGTCATGAGGCGACAGGCCTGGCTCCGCCATTGTGATTTTGCAGAGCCCTTCAAGGCGACCTTCGAATGCCCCTTTCGATGGTTCTGCCTTGTTTGGCAAGACTGTTCGAGACATTAGTCCAGAGCGAAAAGAACGGAAGACGCTGTCTGCCGTCGAGTCCGCTTCTCAGCTCCCCAGAGGTCCTTCTCTAAGAACCAAAAGGGACAGAAGAAGATGTGGTTCCGAAGTCGCAGCAGTCCCAACCTGCTCCGGATAACCAGTCCTTCCGTGGCAGAGGAGGACGGGGAGGTCGTCGCGCCAGAGGCAGGGGGGCTCCTGGCAACTTTGGGTCCAGAGAACCCTTCTCTGAGAGACCCACGCAGCAGCCCTGAAGGGTTGCCCGGCTGTCCGTCTCTGGAGGCAGTCGGGCGGTTTTCGATGCACCTGACTTCTTGGGAGTCCATAACAACAGACAGTTGGGTGCTTCGAGTTATATCCAGAGGATATTCAATACCCCTATTCAAGATTCCCAAATCTCGCAGCCTCCCAGATGTTCCACCCGACCAAAGGGAGGCAGCAGCTATCGAAATCGAGCAGCTGCTAGGAAAAAGAGCCATCCAGCGTCCCCCAGATCAAACCGGATTAGGGTTTTACTCCAGGTTCTTTTGGTGCCAAAGAAGACGGGGACTTAAGACCAATCTTAGACCTTTCCCAGTTGAACCTGTCAGTAA
The DNA here is from genome assembly GCF_019279795.1 of Protopterus annectens. NCBI lineage: Eukaryota > Metazoa > Chordata > Ceratodontiformes > Protopteridae > Protopterus > Protopterus annectens. Next base: position 1,444,693,133 of record NC_056744.1, on the reverse strand, counting down.
CCAAGCAAAAGTTCGGATGGTCACCCTGCAATCTATACTCCCCTCTTGAGGGAGAACGACTGGATGTGTTCCATAGACCTCAAGGATGCGTACTACCACATTCGGATGGACAGGCGATCCAGGAGGTTTCTTCGCTTCGGCTGGGAGTCAGTCATTATCAGTTCAGGGTCCTCCCTTTGGTCTCACCTCAGCCCCAGGGTGTTTACCAAGGTGCTAGCGGTGGTAGCGGCCCACCTGAGGCTCCAGGGATTACAGGTCTTTCCGTACCTGGACGACTGGCTCCTGACGGCATCATCAAGGCATCTTCTGTGCTCAGCCAGGGATTACTTTCTTCAACTAGCACCAAGGCTGGGTATCACGATCAACTGGGAGAAATCTTTTCTGAATCCCACTCAAATTATAGATTTCATAGGAGGAAGACTAGACACCAGATCAATGCGAGCCTTCCTCACCCCAGACCGTATCGCCAGCCTGAAGTGTCATGTGACAGCGATCCTGCAACCATCTCCAACTGCAGCTTCGGTCCTGAGGGCCCTAGGTTCTATGGCGGCAGCTATCCCGCTTCTCATTCATGCCCGTTTACGCATGCGGGTTCTTCAATGGACCCTTCAAGTTCAGTGGTCTCCTCTTTGTTCGTCTCTAAACGCTCCGATTGCGGTCAGCAAAGCGTGCAGGGACTCCCTTCTTTGGTGGCTTCTTTCTCCAGAGCCCCTGGCAGGGAGACCTTTTTGCGCTGCATTTCCCCGAGCCACAGTGACCACGGACGCTTGTCGCCTCGGGTGGGGGGGGGCATTCTGCGGGAAAGATTGTCCAAGGCACGTGGAATCCCACAGAGACGTCATTGCATATCAATGTCCTGGAAATGAGGGCGGTGCTCCTAGCGTTGCAAGCACTTCACCACGTTCTTCCTTCAGGGACTATTGCGATTCAGACAGACAACATGTCGGTAGTCTGGTATATCAACAAGCAGGGAGGAACCAGGTCTTACCCCCTTTGTCGAGAGGCCATGAGAGTCTGGGAATGGGCAATTTCCACCAAACGCTTTCTGGTAGCAACGCACATTCCGGGAAAGTCCAACATCCTTGCGGACAAGCTCAGTCGCACTATCCTTTCTCCACACGAGTGGTCCCTCAATCCTCAAGTAGCGAAGAAGATTTTTGCCGTTTGGGGCAACCCTGTTGCGATCTTTTGCCTCTCCCTCAAACGCCAAATGCGACAATTTCTTCGCTCTGCTTCCCCACCAGGAGTTCGAGGATGCTCTGGTGCATGCTTGGCCTCCCGGTCTCCTTTATGCCTACCCTCCACTTCCTCTGATGCAGAGGCTTCTGCAGAAAGCCAACAGTTTGGGGAGCAGAATGATTCTCATTGCCCCATTCTGGCCTCGACAACCTTGGTTCCCCTTTGTATGGTCTCACAAAATCAATCCACCATGGATTCTGGATCCAATTTCGGATCTCATCTCTCACCCTCTGGGAATGTCAGTTCCCAATCTGCGGATCCTGAAGTTGACAGCTTGGCTGCTCCAGTTCCAACCTTAATTAGGACTCCCGGTATCTCTTCACCGGTCAAGGCCATTCTAGTGGCTGCTCATAAACCTTCCACCAGACAGGTTTATCGGAGTAAATGGAAGAGATTCTCTATATGGGCAGGACAGAGAACTTTGGATCCTTTCTCAGCTCCTATGTCAGCGGTGCTGGATTTTCTAACAGACCTCTTTCATCAAGGGGCTAGTTCTTCCACGATTAAGGTACAATTGGCAGCTATCTCGCATTATCACATTGGTCATGACACAGCTCCCTTATGGCGAAATTATGCAAAGCATTTCTCAAAGGAGTTTTTTTGTTAAGGCCTCCAGTCAAGGAGGTTGTACCGCCTTGGGACTTGTCTTTAGTACTGCAGGCCCTTACTGCTCCTCCCTTCGAGCCTGCAGCTTCTTCTGATTTAAAATACCTTTCCTGGAAGACTGCCTTTCTGGTAGCTATCACTTCAGCCAGAAGGGTGTCTGAGCTTCAGGCTCTGTGTGTCAAACCGCCTTATCTTTCTTTCTACCCTGATAGGGTGTGCCTCAGGACCAATCCATCTTTTCTTCGAAGGTCTCTTCTGAATCCAATATTAACCAGTCAATCAATTTGCCAGTGTATTTTCCCAAGTACTCAAACAAAGGAGAATACAAATTGCATTCCTTGGATGTTCATAGACAATTACGTTTTTATATTAACAGAACAGCTGGCCACAGGAAATCAGATCAGCTGTTCGTCTCCTTTGCTAAATTTGCTCTGGGTAAAGCAGTATCTAAAGTCACTCTATCTAAATGGATTGCTAATTGTATTCTGCAGGCATATGACACTTCAGGCAGACCTGCTCCTCAGAGGGTTACGGCTCATTCTACTAGGGCAGTTTCTACGTCAGCCGCCTTTAAGTCCCGTGTTTCATTGGATGATATCTGCGCGGCAGCTACTTGGGCCTCACCTCATACTTTTATTTCTCATTACAAGGTGGATGTTGTTTCTAGAGGAAGAGCATCCTTTGGCTCAGCGGTGCTCAGGAACATCCTTCCATGATGGCCACCCAAGATTCAGGTAGCTAGGGACTCTGTCCCACAGGTTGCAGACGAATGAAGTCTGCCTACTTCAGATTTAGAAGTTATGTACTCACCATAACGTTCCATCTGAGTAGGTGACTTCATTCGATGTAACTCATCCCCTCCATCCCCCTGACCTTTATAGAGCGAGTATTTATGCTGTTTTAGTGTACTGTTGTCAGTATTTTGAGGCAAACTCAATCTGAGGTCAGTCAGGGCTTGGCAAGGGGTTATGGGTAAGAGGGAGGAGCTAGGAGCTCGGAGCCTAAGCTTTTGAATTGCCGGCTCGGATCCGAGGTCGGATCCGATACCCACAGGTTGCATCCGAATGAAGTCACCTACTCAGATGGAACGTTATGGTGAGTATATAACTTCTAATTCCTTATTTTGAACAGCTCAGCTTATGGTGAGGCCTCTTTGAATGAGGTCAATGTCACTCATGGTCGTATTAGAGGGTATTACAGGGATTTATACTTGGGTGAAAAGATTGACATTGATTTATACAATTTTATTGACATCTTCCCAGCCAAAATCCCTGTTATGTTTGGCATCCCTAAGATCCATAAGGATGCCTTAAACCCTCCCATGAGAGCTTTGGTCGATGGTCGTTCATCGATGACCCATCCGTGCTCAAGATTCATAGACAGCATTTTGTCTAAATATATTAGACAAATCCCAAGTATTTGTAAGGACTCATGGTCATTCCTTAGCAACATCAACAAAATTCCCTTCGATAGCCACAACAACTTCTTAACGATCGATGTAGTTGACCTGTATACCTCCATTCCACATATAGAAGCAGTGGAATGGATTGGGATGTTGTTGGCTGAATTGGGAGCTCCAAAGTCGGAAATTGACTTGGTCACTGAGTTGTTGGAAATTGTCCTTACATCTAATTTTTTCATCTTTGACAAGGAGATTTACTTGCAAAAACAGGGTGTGGCCATGGGCTCACCCTGTGGTGCTAGTGTGGCGAATCTCTTTGTCGCTTTTGGGAGAAAAATTTTGTTTTTTGTAATCTTTGTGAAAGCATATCACCTTTTACACCAGATTCTTGGATGATATTTTCATCCTTTTAAGGGTGATACAGGTAGTGCGGACATTTTTGTTAACATTATTAATCAAACTACCACTTTTTTGAAGTTTACTTCTAACTTTTCTACAAAGGAGATAGATTACCTTGATGTGAAGTTGGTCAAGGGGCTTGATGTATTAACATCTTCCATTTACAGAAAGCGACCTATTGCAATTCACTTTTGCACTTTTCAAGTTCACACCCATATAGACAGAAAAGGGCTATTATGAAGGGCCAGCTGGTCCGAGCTGTAAGAATGTGCAGTACTTTATCTAGCTTCCTTACTGAATGCTCTCTTCTGAAGGATATGTTTTGTAAACGTGGGTATCCTACTCAATTGTTTGATGAGTTGTTTAATGAAGTTAGTTTGAAAAGGTCCGAAGGCTATTTTAAGCCCCTTTTAGACCAGTCTCCCCCTTTAAGGATTGAAATTCAGGATGTTTTACCTCCTACTGATAACATTCCATCCAGTGAAGTCCAAAATCTGAATTACACACAAGGTGATAAACAGTTCAATCTTAGCTTTGTTATTACATTCAATGTTAATGCCATGGCCATACTGTCCATCATTAAAAAGAACTGGCACTTTATTTCTAGTTCAGCTGATCTAGCCGAAAAATTGGGTTCGTCCCCTTTAGTAGTATTTAAAAGGGATAGTAACCTTAAAGAACTGGTACAAAGAAAAGGCATTGACTCTTCTTTCTGTAGACAAAAAGGGACATTTAAGTGTGGCTTTTGTAACTATTGTAAGTACATTAGACCTGGGAGTTCTTTTACCATTGGGAATAGGAAATTCCATATTAACCATAAGATTAATTGTCAAACTTGTTCTGTTGTTTATGCTGCATTCTGTGTTTGCTGTCCTGGCTTCTATATTGGGAAGACGGACCGCAAGCTCAGAGAGCGTATTTACCAGCATATGTACGCTATAAAGAAAAACAAAGGGGATAATGCTTTAGCTAAGCATGTCGATAAAAATCCAGGACACGCTTTCTCCTTTATGGGTATTGACCATTTACAAGGAAGCATTAGGGGTGGGCCACTGTCACTGATGCTAGAGTCCCGTGAGCTCGAATGGCAACTCTCTTTGAATGCCTTTAAAGCTCCGGGACTCAATGAAAACTGCAATATCAATGCAGTTTTAAAACTACGTAGTTATTTGAGGTAGTTTTTGTATTATTTAAGTTACATATCTTCTAATTTTTAATTTATTTTATAATTAGAGAATTTTATTATTATAATTTTTTTCTGAGTGATTTTTGATGCTGTTTTTTCTATTAAGCAATTACTCTGAGGTTTGTGGGCTGTATTAGCCTAGTGTACATCTGTGGAGGAGGGTTTAGTAAGATGACAGGGTGTGATTATCTAGTGACGTAAAATTACTATTTCCTGTTGAGTGTATTTAAATTTGTAAGTTCTTTTTTCGAATTTTATCTGAAGAAGCTGCATTGTTGTTTGTAGCATTTTTTACTGAGTATAGTTTGCTGGCACTCTCTTTTGGGCTTCCTATTGTGATTTTTTATTGGTTTTCTACTCGTGTTCTGGTTTAACATACCGAGACAGCTTTAAAAAAAGCAACGGAGATTCTCCATTGCTTTTTTTAAAGCTGTCTCGCTATGTTAAACCCATTTAACATAGCGAAAACAGTTTGTAAAAAGCAACAGAGATCTTGCTTTCTCCGTTGCTTTTGCCCACAGTTCTGATGTACTGTGTAGGCATACGCATGCGCAGTACATCAGAACTGCCGCAGAATACCAGACAGCTGTGGAAGGGCAGCAAGGAGGCATTATACAATGCCATTATTTAAGAAAAGTAATTATTTTTTTTTCTTAAATAATGTCATTGTATAATAGCAATAACCCACTTCTGGGTGTGGGTAATTCTGGATTTACCCACGGTTGGCTTTGTTTGGCCACTCTGGCTTCGCCCTCGTGACCAAACCATGCCAACCGTGGGTAAATCCAGCATTACCCACACCCAGGCGTGGATTATTGCTATAATATTGTCATATCCTGGGTATTATTGGCTAGGCCTGTAAAGGCTTTTGTGCTGTTAACCTAGTAATCAGTCACCTATGAACCTATTTTATTTCTCTGAAGAGAGATTTTAAGACTTAGACTGGAGACCTGCTGGGCCCTGACTTGAAGCAGAGGAAGATTTAATAAAATTCTGATGGATTTCCTTGAGGATTACCTGGAACCCTTTTGTGGATGTGCTTGACCAAAGTTGCAACACACTGTGAAATGCAAGGAGTGTTGTGGTCCATTGAGAAATTTTAAAATTGGACTGGAAAATACAGTAGTTGACTAGAATTGTGTTGTGTGGTGAAGAGCTTGTATCCTATCTAAGTTGGAAGTGAATGTTTGATTTTATGTTTCGCTGTAAATAAGTAAATAAACTGCACTTAAACTGAAGAAAGTATCCCATTTTGTTATACATGCTCCAGTAATATAGACTTTTTCTTTTCTGGTTTTCATGGTGGTGTGTTTTTCAACATTTCTGGGTATACAGTTCTCTGTACTTTCACTTAGTTTCATGTAAGAAGCTAGAGCAATGTATTAGTATATTTTATACTTGTAGCAGCAAATTTTCAGTACACAGTTCAATGTTTTCAGTACTTGCATCTGTACAGATACATTGTATTGTATCCTGCTAGCTTTTTCAGTAATTTACTGTATTTCAGAGATCTGGAAGAATCTATGCTCCTGCCACTGATATATTAGGAAAAATAGGTTGATTGTCTGCATCAGATATTCTGTTAGGATGTTTTAAGATTCGGATGAAAGACCTCCTTGGGGAAGGCCACGCTGGTGCAGCTGTAAGCATTGCCACCTTGCAGCAAGAGGTTCTCTGGTTCGATTCTCGGATGGGGTGCCTTCTGTGCAGAGTCTTTATGTCCTCCCTGTGGTCGTGTGAGTTTCCTCCCACATCCCAAAGACATGCTGTAGGTGGATTGGACACTCTCTAAATTGGCCCTAAGTGTGTTGTGTGTGTGTGTGTGTGTGTGTGTGTGTGTGTGTGCGTGTGCGTGTGCGTGCGTGTGTGTGTGTGCCTTCTGTGGAAGGTTGGGCACTGGGCTGGCAACTTGACACCATAAAACTCCACTGCCAATCGCTCTGCAGATTGTTGTTCCTCTGTGGTGACCGCTAACCGGGATAAGCCAAAAGGAGATGATGATGAAAGACCTCCTTGGCTCATTCATTGCTGCTGCTAAAATGTCTGTGTAGTCTTATCTGGACTTGTTGCTTTCTTTTTTTTCAATAAGTTTAACATGAAAGTGTTTATCAGAATCATAAAGTAGTAATCAATGTGTATAACTTGCATTTTTCATAGGTTAAGAAATCATCAAAACAGTAATACAATCTGTATATAATTTTATATTTAACTGTTTTCCAAATGCTGCTTTATTTAAAGCTGTTATATTAACATGAGAAAATTAATATAGTTGAATCTTCATTTGCATTCCACCTTTTTGTTATGCAGTCCTTCTGTGTATGCACTTATTGACCCTTGATTCCCTGAATAGTTCTACCTGTTTGAATGTTTCCTCCCTTTTGGTACAGCCAGGGAAGTCGCTTGTTGATATATGCATTTTAAGTTTGGCTTCTAAACCTTTTTCTTCCTTTCTGTTGTTTTATCTATTGTGTGTTTAATTTTCCCTGCAACTCTGTTCTGTTCTTGACCTCCAGTTTCCTTTTATGCCTCTTTTGACCAGAGTTGAAAGTAGTCTGAGTAGCGTTTTTCAGTATCACTATTCATCTGACCTTCTAGTCATAGTTTTAACATGAGCATGCCCTGTAATACTATTTTGGGCACGCAATGTAGGTTCATAGGTAAGTACTTGGCTAGCTGCCCTTGTGGGCCATTTTTAAGCCTAGCCAGTTTTCCTTTTGGAGCTTGAATTAACCTATCCCATTTGATGTTAGATTGGCCTTACCCATTCCCTGGTCGATAATTCTATATAAACCCTAGTGAAAAATAACTGAGATCGTACCATAGATAATTGGAGGGGACCCATGGATGGTATAAAGCATTTAGGAACTGCCTTTGTCCATTAGTAGTACAGGGGGCAGTCTTGGGGTAAATTTTCTATTTCCCATCCCAAGTTGATCTTGAATATGGACAGGGATGAGCTTTGTTTTAAGTGGATGGGGAATCTGTTCCAGAGGAGCACTATTCTCTGTGTGATGTACCAGTCCCTACAAACCATTCTGTTGATGTTTACAGAGTATGTCTGATGCCATTTGACTTGCTGATGTGCAGTAAATCCATCAGTATTGGGTTGGAGGATGCCTTGTATGAGAGATACGGGTTACCTCTTAGCAATCTAAGTTCTCAAACTGCGAACAACAAGGTCAGCTTCTAGGGGCATATTGTCAGTGTGAAATCTCCCTGGGGTAGATGACTTCCCAAAGGATAGGATAATGCATTTTTTGGCATTTAGTCTCACTCCATGAATTTGGCAGCAGTTATTTATATGGGACAAGCCTTCCTGCAGGATGGCTAAATCATTTGAGGATTCAGTTAATGCTCCTAGATCGCAGTCATCTGCAAACTAAGGCAGCCAGAGCCCATTGGTATTGCCTTTTACTTCAGAGAAGTAGATGCCAGATGGGGAGTTCCCAGCACAGAAACCTGGTCGGCTCCACTGGTGACTGCCCTCTTTGTGGAGGTAACATCCCCTATTTTGGTTTCCTGCATCCTATATGTGAGCCATTTGGAAATCCAGTGGGTGACATAGGGGGTTTAGTCACAGTTTATGTAGCTTTTCTACTATGCCTCAGTGGGGGATTGTGTCAAAAGCTTTGGCCAGCTCAATTGTATGCATTGTGTATTGCCATACCATCATCCATTGTTTTGGTGACTTTTTCAAAAAAGTCCACCAGGTTAAGTAATTGTGACCTGCCCTTTATGAATCCACACTGAGGTGGGCCCAGTTTTTGGAGATTCCTTATGTCTTTATTGATTAGTTCCACGGTAAATTATTCCATGGTTTTGTACATGAGGCTGGGCAGACGTATGGGTCTGTGAAAGGTCCTCCTTTATGCTGGGGAGTAACTGTAACTGTACTCCATGCTCTTTGTATAAAACCTGTATGGGGGCTGAGAAAGAAAAATTTTTAGGGGAGTAGGTAAATTATGCTTCGTGCTATTTAAGATGCATCCAGGAATATTGTCAGGGTCCATACTTGTAGTATTTTTAGATTTTGATAGCACTTTTAGGGCTTGGTGATTGCTGGAGTTGAGCCGGTTTCAGGTACCTATTAAGGGACAGACTGAGGGAAGACGAGTAAACTTAGAGCTGAATTTATTGGTCAGTAAGTTTGCTATATCTTCAGCCTCAGTGTAGATAACATTGTTCGCAATCAGCTCAGAGCATTGTTACATTGTGCTTTTGAAATTATGAACATAACTAAAAAAGGCCTTGTGATTGTCTTTGGCTTGTGTAGCTATTTTAGCCTCAGTCTTGGTTTTGGTGGATTTTATTTAGCTCCTGAATTATTTATTTCAGTGATAAGGGCTCTGTCATTCTCTTACTTTTGTTCAAAATTCTTTCCCATTTGTTGTAAAGCTTGTTGATATTTGGTTTATAATTTTCTTAAAGAGTCCTTTTAAAATGTCACTAACTGTGGACATAACCAGAAAATATGTTTGCAGTTCCCATTTCACTTTCATGTATTTCCATCTTGAATAATTTACTTGTGGGAATTATTTTGTAACCTGTTTGGAGTGTAAAAATAGCTACATAAAGTGTCCAAGGCACAACCTTCTAATCTTTTATCATATGTTGGCACTAAACATATTTCATTCCACTGGTCCCATTTTAAATTCATGCCTGAGATTCTTCTTGCAGTCAGCGTTTTACCTTCTGTTTTTTCCTTTCTTGAACTTTTCATGCACTATCTTAATTCTGGTTGGAGGCCCTGATGTCTTAGCACATCCCCTTGTTGCGTGCTAAATGTCTCCCTTGCTTCCTCCCCAGTAGCTTTTTTTCTCCTCCATTAACTAACTGCTCATAGTATCTTGATTGTCTGTTTCCTCCTTCATTACTGTTTCTTCTCTCCTTCTTGCTTCCATTGCTATATATGCAGTTAAAATGATGCTCTTGTCTCCACATTTTTAACTTGTTTTCATTTCAGAATTGCTTTCCTGTGTCAGTTATAGACCTCATTGTAGTTCTATCATCCCATTTCTTTCTTTGTATATTGGGACTAGACAGTCTTTTCGCCTGTCTTGGTAGTGTTTTATCTGTCAACAGCAATTTTTTTTTTGTCACAAGTTACAGTCCTTACGCTTAAAGATGTAAAACTGTTTGAATATATTGCCTTCCAGTAATTCTGCAAGTCTCCACCTCCAAATTTTACCCCCCCCCCCCTTTCCACCATCTTAGCTAGCATTGTCAACTTCTCCAAGTTGGTCTAGTGTTGTCTATCCCATATGAACTCATGGATCTTTTTTTTTTTTTTTTGTCTGTTGGTTTCTCTTCCGGGGGAGGGATCTAAGGTGTCAGTGTGAACACAAACCTTTTTTTTTTTCACAGCTTGTATGTTATGATTAATTTCAGTGTTGTTAGTTTCCACATTTTAAGATTATTCACTACTTTTTGTTTCACTCTTTCCACATCTCTTTATTAGCTTTTGACACTTGCCCAACCAACCATATTCATAAATAGTTTGCTTTTGTATGCCTTCATAGATATGGATATTTCTCTACCAGGGCATGAGTTGTATTTTAATTTATCAGAGCCTTTGCTTTTCCAGTCATTAATTTTACAGTATGATAGAATGTGGAAATTCTGTAGCAGTATAACTTTGTTGTTTGTCTTTCGGCTTTTCCCGGTTAGGGGTCGCCACAGCGGAACTCCGGTCCACTAATAATTGGCAGTTGGTTTTTATGGTGTCGAGTTGCCAGCCCGACGCCCAACCTTCAACTAAGGCACGCCCATTCAACGCATATCTTTCGAACGCCTACTCGACCACGGGGAGGACATGCAGACTGCACACAGAAGACCCTCCCAACCCAAGCCGAGAATCGAACGGGAGAACCTCTTGCTGTGAGGCAACAACACTACTGCTGCACCACCGCGGAATGCTACTCTAGGTATATCCTACTCTCTCTTGGTAAGGTAAAGTAATACATCATAGAGAAATAATTCCTGAACAGTCATGACACCTAATTTTGACTGTTTTATAGCTAATGGCCCCAAATGGAGGACAAATAAGTGCTGACAATGGACACCCCATCTCATTTTCCTTTATAAGTAAAATTTGGTATTCATTGTCCAGTATTTATATTTGTCTACTGTCCTTTATAGATTGTTAATATTAGCTTTTTATGGTTTTCTTTAGTAGCCGTACTTGTCTAACAAGGCTTTCAGGTATTTCCAGATGACTCAATAAAATGCCTTTTCTAGATCTAAACTGGTAATCCTCTTTCCTATGCTTCTTACTATATTATGATAGCTTTTTTGGCAATATCCTGTTTGCCTGCTTCTCACATTGGTCTAGATCCATTAGTCCAGTTAGTATTTTTGTAACTTGGGCTGCCAGTAGAGCTGTAAATTTATAATTATTGTTCGACTGATAATTGATTTGTAGGCCGATGGGTCAGTGGTATCTTTCCCTTTTTATAATTGAAAAAATATCCTTTTTTTCCTCCAAGATTCATTCAGCCTTGCTTTCTATGCACCTCTTTAGACATAGTATATCTGAGTTCTGTTAACTTTTGCAGCCCCCTCCTCCCCATTTTCCAAAATTCTTTGGGTATTCCTTCCTTTCCTGGGGATTATCATTTGCTTCTTTTGCATTAGCTCTTTAGCCATTCCTTGTTTGAGGCTAGTAACTCCATAGCTGATTTAGTCCTCAGTCTAGGTATGTCTGACTTAAGACAGAAAGGGTACTTGCGTATTATCGCAACCAGATTTTTAACGGCAATAGCAGTTACTTAACAATCCTGAAACATGGTCATGAATGTATAATGTTTGTCCTTGTAGCACTACACTTTTTTCATGTAGTGTTAACAAGAACATTTGAAAAACATAGTGCTCGTGTTTCGGTCTGCACTTTACTGACAGCATTTGTGTTATTTCCAGTCCGCCTGCTGCACGTTTCTTTCTTGTGGCAACAAATGTTGTCCAAGTACTGTTATTCCCACTACAGTGTAATAGAAAACCACAGAATGATGAATGCACATCATTACAGCATTAATGAAATAAATGGTCATTGTACTACGATCTGTCTTTATCAGAACATGCCCCATTCACAAAGCAAAACACATCAGCACTACCAACTTTGTCATTTAAAAATGACCACGGAATCAGCTGGCAACATCATCCACCCTCATAATTTCAAATCATTAACAATGCAATGCTTCTTTTCAAGATTGCTTACAAGAATGGTTAGAAATAAGCAAGTTTAGCTAAAACAATTTCTCACTGTCTGTGTTTTACTTCTCTGAAGAATTCCTTCTACAAATTCAAAATAATCCAGACGATAGTGCAATAGCAGCCATGATAACTGTAGCGTGCATCTGAAATGTACGCAAAACAGGAAGAGACTCCTTCTCCTACTCATAAAAGTAATGTAAAGTTTTTTGGCAGTACTAAAGATTTACAAAAACAGTTTCAGTTGTTTCAGGCACTCCTATCTGTGGTGGTATGCTCATTTTGCAACTGTGAAAAATCTAGTTGCGATAATGCATAAGTACAGTAGAAAGGATGATACTAAAACTGAGAGAACCACAGGCAAATACTTGATCTAGAAACTGTAAGAGGCTCTTAGAGGTCTTTAAGAATTTTTGTGCAACACCTAATACTAAGGAGGGTGGAAAGGGTCAAACAGAATTGGAAACTGGAATATTTAACATCTGTACTAAATACATCTGCATTCTGGGTATATTTTAAAAGTAGTCTTTCTTCAATGTCAGTTCTAAGTGCACTGGCACTGTATAAATACACCTTTATTTTGTTTTTGGCTGTTACATTTTTCTGTTTCTACCCTTCTGTCAGATATACTCTCTTGAAACATTTATTTTTATTTATTATTTTACATTTGTTACTGGGAATATTTTCAGTGGAGGCCCGGGGAGAAAAGCTCCATTACACTAAAACAATTTACAGTGATGCACATTAATTAACATGATGCATAGATATAAGGTTTCAACAGAAGGTAAACAATCAAGCAAAAAGGAAGTACATGGTAGACAAAGACAGTACAACATGTCTATAGGAATGGAGAGGAAGAAATACATAAAAATGCTATTCATTATTCAATAATATATACATATATATATATATATATATATATATATATATATATATATATATAAAACAGTATCCAATAAACAAAGAAAAAAGTGCAATATTATTACCATGGCATACAATAGTTACAATTCTAAGACCAATCACATTATCAGTTGGGTTGTTTTGATTTGTTCCCTAAATTCACAGTATAGTCTGCTTCTGTTTTTCACATTTATCTTTGGGTTTTAACATTATTGCACTCCTTCATATCCCTTTTTCAGTGCTTCTTTATTTTTATTTCAACATATTTAATGATTTGTCATTGGATCACTCCTTTAAAGGAACCTAGTTTTAGTAGATGGGTTGAAAAATCAGTGTTTACTTCCCAAACATAGCTCTGGCCTAGTCAACTACAAGATCCAAGCTAAATGATCTGAAACTGTTAATGGCATTACTGTGGAATCTTTAACTATGTGAATGAATTCCTGACTTACAAATTATAACTAATCTTGACCAATGGCCATATGTAGGAGGATAAAAGGTGTATCCCTTGGCTTTATCTTTGGGTAGTTGTACCTTTCTTGATCCCCCCAGAAACATTTACTCCTGTCAGTCATTATAGCTCCCCCCATACACACACACACACACACACACACACTCACTCACTCACTCACTCACTCACTCACTCACTCACTCACGACATACATATATACAGTATACCTTGATGGTAAAGAATTACTTGATACTTTCATTAATTTTTCAGGTTTGATTTTAGAAGTGTGTACATGAGGCTGTATATTTGCATGCATAATGTATTAATTTGTATATGTATAACATATACGTGTGTGTGTGTGTGTGTGTGTGTGTGTGTATTCACTCACAGATATACATAAATATATAACTGTGTGTGTGTATGTATATGTGTATATATATATATATATATATATATATATATATATTTATATTTGATAAAGCAGAGTGTGTGTGTGCACATACACCAGCTAAGGTTGAAAACCAAAAACAATGGATGTTAAAAGGGCTATAACTAAGCCTTAATAGTAGTAAGAGTGATCGCTACAAGTAACATACTACAAAACACCAGAACAAATAATGCCTACAGATAACCAAATCGCAAAGTGTTATTTGCAGACTTGCACTCCCCCCCAGCCAATAGACAAACCAACTTGCAGATCACGAGGCCCTTCTCAGTATGGAGAACATCGATGTCTGTGCTGTAACTGAAACCTGGTTCAAGGCTCCTGAGAGCACCCCGGCACTATTAGGTTTTACCTCATATCATGCGTTCCGGCCCCAAAACCCGGACCACACCACAAAAGGAGGGGGTGTATCCATATTCATAAAGGATACCCACACCTCCAGGTTGGTGGCAACGCACGAAGCTTCGGAAACCATCCAGGTGCAACTAACCATAGGCAAAACTGCTCTACAAATTGTAGCATGCTACAGGCCACGCTCTCAAACTCAGGAACCCCACACAGCCTTCCTGAAGACACTGGAGGGTATAAATGTATCTCCAAACACCATCATATTGGGTGACTTCAACTACCCGAATATAGACTGGGAACATTACTCAAGCCCTAACTTTCTAGCCCAACGGTTCCTGGAGTTCATAAATTCAAATGCCATGGAACAGCTAGTCACTGTTCCCACGAGAGGAGAAAATATACTAGATCTCATTGTCACAAACATGGTGACAAAATGCTCCACACCGGAAGTATATCCCTCATTGGTGAGATCTGATCATAAACTAATCTCACTGGAAATCCACATCCTGCCCTCACCCCAAACAAAAAAGACCATAGTGAAGAACTTCTCTAAAGCAAACTTCACACTACTCAAGACTGGTGTAGTATCCTTCAAGACCCCTGAGCCAGAGGAAACCACAACCCAAGCTGCGGAAGCCCTTACAAATGCCTTCTATGAACACCTCCAGGACTGCATGGATCAGGCAATCCCAAATAAAACCAAGACTCTTTCCACAAAGGGCAAACGTCCAGTCTGGTGGACCCCAGCCATTAACAAACTTTACAATAAGAGGAGAAAGCTATTACATGATAGAACAAAATCCATAAAAGGGAAGTCACCCCGATCATTATTAGTAAAAAATACGAGCACTCATAAAATCAACTAAGGCCAATGTTGAGAGAAAAATTGCCATGGATTCAAAGGACAATCATAAGGCCTTTTCAGCTATGTTAGGAACCTGGGTGGAAACTCCCAGATATGCTCAGAATTAGTCCAAAATGATACAAAAATCACTGAACCCACAGACATTGCCAACATACTGGCAGACAGGTTCAGTGCAAACTTCACCCCTCTCCCCTAAAGGAGAGATAACTATCCCAGCCGAGTGTAGCCTCCCGGACATCTTAAATGCGCAGGTGAAAGCTGCTCTCTAAAGCTAAAAACACAGCATCAATGGGACCGGATGGTGTCCCCGGCTGTGTGCTACACGAGCTAAATGAGGAATTAACCCCGCACATAAGGCAGCTGTTTAATCTCAGCCTTACCACAGGATACGTGCCCAAGGAGTGGCGAACGGCAACTGTGGTCCCACTCCACAAAGGCGGCGCTCACGGACCCTGGTAATTACCGCCCCATAAGCTTAACAAGTCTAGTCTGCAAAGCTATGGAGAGGATCATAATGGAGCTCATAAACAAAGATATAGGGGACTTGCAGACATTGGACCCGACCCAGTTTGGCTTTGTCAAGGGAAGATCATGCCTTTTGAACTTGGTCGACTTCTTCGAAACAGTCACCAAGGCCATTGATGAGGAAAGGCAGTCCATACAGCCTACCTTGACCTTGCAAAGGCTTTCGACACAATACCCCACTCGGGTATTGTAGAAAAACTTACCAGCTTAAATGTAAACCCATATGTCACAAGATGGGTTGCAAACTGGCTTATGGACAGAACCCACAGGGTTAGAGTTGCTGGCGCTGTGTCAGACTCCAAGCCGGTCACAAGTGGTGTCCCACAGGGCTCGGTCCTTGGCCCCCTATTGTTTGGCATCTACTTCTCAGAAGTACAGGCCAGCATGGGAGGACTTTGGCTGACAAAGTTTGCAGACGTCTGCAAACTGGGCGCCATAGTGGAAAGTGCATTGGACACGGATATCCTTCAGAAGGGACTCACGGAAACAGATAGCTGGTGCCAGAGCCATGGCCTGAAGTTAAATGCCAAAAAATGTATAGTCATACCCTTCGGGAAAAACAAGGTAACCTCAAGCTACCATATAGGTGGCAATCCACTAAGCACAGAAGAGGTTATCAGGGACCTGGGGACCCAGGTTGACAGTCGCCTTTCTTTTGACACTCACATTGCTAAAGTGGTTAGAAAGACCTTCTACATTGCCCATCTGATCATGAAGGAATTCACATCCAGATCTAGTGAGGTCATTGTTCCCCTGTACTCTTCACTTATCAGACCAATGATCGAGTACAATGCCCCATTCGGGATGTATCTCACCCGACATCTGCAGCAATTGGAGAGACCCCAAAAGTTCCTCACCAAAAGGATAAAGGGACTCCAAAATCTGTCATATGCTGCCAGATTGAAGAACCTCCAGCTCTATTCAGTCGCATACCGTCTGCTCAGAGGTGACATGTGCCTGACATACAAGGCCATGTCCAACCCGGAATTAATGGACATGCTCCACCTCAAAAATCCAAATCCACCAAAACCACTAGAGCAAGCGACTTAAACCTTAGCACGGATATAAATAGGACGTGCTGGAGGGATAGATTTATCACTCAGAGACTCCCTATGCTGTGGAATAAAATCCCGGTCCATGTGAGGCAGAGCACCTCGCTGACTCTGTTCAAGAGAAATCTAGACCTGTGGATGGGAGATCGTAGGTTTACCCCGGGAATCATCTCTGTGTCACTGCTGGACAGAGGCACAGCAAACTAATGGGCACAGTATTTTTTCATATAAGGGGTGGCGTAAGCCACAAAAATTTGGGCTAGGCTTATAAATGCCTTAGGGCAGATAGCCTAGTATAAACCTATGAACCTACTTTAGGCAAAACAGGTTTTGTTAGCATACTGAAAAATTAGTTTCCTTTCTTTTTGTTCCACTACTTTTTTCTCACATGCCTGCCATAATTCTTACTTTTTTCTTTGTCCCACTTACAAAACATGTTCTGACACTTACAACCAGTAATATAAATTACAGTTAAGTCGTCATCATTTTCATCAACCCCCTTTTCTGATTTTCCACATGGGGTTGAGTGTTGCATCAACTGTCACTACCTCTCTCTTGATATAGTTACTCTATCCTGTCCTCTTCTGCAGTAATGCCTGACTGTGCAGATCTTCTCTCACACAGACAACACATTTCTCATTAGATGTTCTTGTTTCCTCTTGCCCTCTTCCTGACTTTCCTAAAAATTTTATTCTTTTGCTTTCCTGCACATACCTGAACCACTGTGATCTGTTCTGTTTGACTGTAGCTTATGCTCTCATGTTGTTATTTCTTTGTCTGTACCATGGTACGTTTCCTACCACCCATCTCACGCACGTCATCTCCATCCCCTCTAGCTTCTTCATACTCTGTCTTCACTGCACAGATTTCTGTACCATACAGAAGTACTGGATACACCACTATTTGTTATACCTTACCTTTCAGGTTCTTTAACATTCTTCTGTCACACACTACTCCTGGCACTATGTGCCAGATGGCTGCAGTACCTCTAATTCTAGCTTTGATCTCATTCAGACTTTGCTTCTCCTCAACCACTCCTCACATATACTTTTTAAACCGATAACCTTTTCAACTGTCAGTTTTCAACTTTCCGTTTCCCCGATTTGCTGCCATGACAAGTATCTTGTTTGTACTCTTTTATCCCATGTACTTCTAGTTTTGCATTCCATTCGCCTATCATTTGCTGAAGTTTCTGTAAAGAGTTGGCTTGTAATGTAGATTTTATTACAATGGGAAAACATCTTTGTGAAATCATTGTATTTTGAGTTGGAGCATGTTGACAAATGTTAAGAACAAACTGTATTGGCAGTTTATATTTTTGTGTGGTATACACATTTTCTTTTGAGCAATTTTCATTAACTCCAACATAACATACATTGCTCAGTTCCTGCTTTCCCAAAAATCTTGCTCGTCTTCCTGAGCATTATTCTATGTGTATTGTTCCTACACATTTTACTTATTTCTATGACATTTACTGCTTCCTTTTTTAAAGATTCTGCCTGCATTTCTTTCTTCTGTTTTACAATATGAAAACTTGCATTATGGTTGGTTTCGTTTTTAATTTTCATTTTCTACATATTGCTTTTTTTCTCTATCAGTAACATTAAACTTAGTAAGGCCTTGGTATGTCTAGGCAATGCAAATCTGTCTCCAGCTGAAATGAATCCGTTACTGCCATTTATTTCCCTGTCTGTAGGGATTTTTTAAATTCAGCAAGTCATTACATTCTCCCCAAAAACATGTTCTCAATTTCCTCTGTCTTCCCCGTCACACCCAACATTTGATATCTACCTGAGGAAAAATTCTCTGAAGTTTATTCTGTATGTAGAAATACTTAAGCAGATACTTACATGCAAGAACCATAAACCTTCTGGACCTTCTTAATACTTATGAACCATACAGGTTTCCTCCCATTATTCATTTGTATTTTGCCTTTCTCTTCTATTTTCTCAATCATTTCTAACTTTGTCTTATTGATTCTTATAGTCATGCAGTGATTTATATGCCCTCTTATTATCCCTTTTTTAACAATATCTTCTGTTCTAGATTCGACTAAAAACTCTACCTTAGATGCTTGTTCACTTTGTACTCCACCATTCTTTTTTTGTGTGCACTCTGTTAGCAGTGTATGCTACTTTCTGATACTTCATGAATGTAATATTATGTTTGGTTGGTACTACTGTTTTTAAGGATTTGTGTACAGAATCCATAGTCTCTTATGTTTGAAATTCCCCACCCCCGTTTCATCATCATCCTTTTCCATTTTGATTTACAAAATTCTGCTTAATTTAAGCATGAGACTTAATTGTATATCATTAAAGTACTCCATGTACCCAGTCAAACCAGATAACTCGAAACCACCTTATGTGGAGAGAGTCACCGTATCTAATTTAACTCATGTCATCTTCCCCTCCCATTTTAATTTTTGTATTATTCCCCAAGTAGTTTCTTCCTACATATCCTTAGCTGCCAGAATGTATCCCTTTTTAGTCCATTCACTTAAGTACTTCATCTTATGTTCCCATAACTATGGGTATTGCTGAACCATTTGATACATAGTTTAACTTTGTAGTTTTTATTTTATATCCCCAGAATACTTGAAACTGTGTCAAAATGTATAACTCCAAAATGTCATTATCTGACTTTTTGAAGTACAAAATATTTGCAAGTAAGGCTAAAGTTTCTTGATTAGCACAGTAGTTATATAGGTAAAAAATAAAAAAAGTGCAGTTCCACAGCTGATAAAAGATGAAATTCCAAATCCAGTGTAGTCAAAACCTTTAATGAAAAAGATGAGTGCTTTCACAATTCAAGCAATTGCTTCTTCAGATCACAAAAAGACCAAAACAAAAACACAGGTTTTAAATACTCCATCAATTAACAATAATTAGTCATGTGATATGTAAAACAGTAGTGAATGTGCTCAAGAAGAGAATTATTTAAAAAGATAACCACAGTAAAAAACATATATATAAACAAGATGCATAAAAACTATTAAAAATGTACAACATTCTAAATAACCTGAAAATCTAGATATACTTAAATATATTTTTAGATATGTTGTTTATATACATTATGTTAACCAATGTAGTGTAAATATTATATAAAATTACTTTCTCAAACCCCTGTTCTTTAATTCTGGTTTCAGGGGAACTACATCATTTAGACCGGAGCCTTTATGCCCTCTAAGTCTGAGAATTCATCTAGTTTCATTGCATTCAGTGTTATTAATAATATCCCCTAATCTCATATCAGTCCTGGTAACCTCCATGAGGCCCTTGCCATTCCGGTACAGCAATCTGTAGATAGAGCTTGAGAATTGGGGCCTGTTGTTAGAAGTAAAGCAGGCTCTGTGGTAAATGAACAAGTTTTTTCTGGTCTACCCCTCCCTTTCAAGAGGCACAGGGCGAAGATTTTTATGAAGGATGTTTTTTTTACTTTGGTTGTCTCTTTAAATTATTCTCTTCTTGAGCACATTCACTACTATTTTACATATCACAAGACTAATTATTGTTAATTGATGGAGTATTTAAACCTGTGGATTTTTTTGGTCTTTTTGTGATCTGAAGAAGCAATTGTTTGAGTTGTGAAAGCGCTCATCTTTTTCATTAAACTTTTTGACTACACTGGATTTGGAATTTCGTCTTTTATCAACCGTGGAACTGCACTTTTCTTGTTTTTTACCTGTTGACTGTCTGGTTTAGTGCAGCTAACCGTTGTAAGGTATTTATATTTTCTTGACAGTAGTTATATAATTGAAAATCAAAAACCTGAGCAATAGTTGTTCTTTTCTGCATTTGCAAAGTAACTGACAGGGATTTCCATCATAACCTGCTTCTGGCCAAAGACGTGCAGCCTGCAGGTGTAGGCAGTTAATTATGAGAGGACTGGATGGTATATTTTGAGCAACCTTGCCTGCTGATCTGCCAGATACAGTTTAATTAACTTTTAAAAGGGCATTAATAAGCAGAAAATGTCAAGAAAGAAATAAAGTTTGAAATTGTGGTAAGTGAATAGTTCATACAGTTTCCTCCCCCACACCCTTAGTGCTTTAAATATAATGGTAAAGATATTAAAGGGTAGCTAGGGTTCTTTTTTTTTCCTTAAGGCTAAAAGTTAACTTCCACGCTTTCAGTATACCTTATATTTGGGATGGCAGTCATAATAAATCTTAGTAAGTGGAAATGGAAGATGTAACATGAACATTAACAAGTTAACCATAAGTTTAGCATAAATAATACTTTTGGATGCAGTCATTGATTTAGAGCAGTTTATCATATTTGGTGAGATAGATTTCCTTTTTTTGGAAAGTGTATATAGTTTTGTCTGTTTGCTCTGAGTCAGAAGGGAATATGGAGTTTTGAAAATGCATTTAGTTTTTTTAGTTTTCATATTGAAGCAAAAAGTATGGGAAGAAAACTAAACGCCGAAAGTGTGATAAGAGACCTTGGGACACAGGTGGACAGTAGTTTCTCCTTTGATAATCATGTCATCACAGTAGTCAGGAAAGCCTTCTACATGGCACACCTCATCACAAAGGGGTTCTCCCCCAGAAAAAGAGAGGTCATCATTCCTCATCAGACCCAATATAGAGTACAACGCCCCATTTGGCATGTACCTCGCAAGACATCTACAACAACTAGAAAGGCCACAGAAATGCCTCACTATGAGGATTACCAGCCTCAAACAGATGCCATACACAGACTGTCTCAAAATACTCCAGATCAGCCTACTCAGAGGCGACCTCCGCCTAACATACAAAGCCATGTCTAACCTAGATCTGATGGACATAATCTCTCTGGGCCACATGCTCCAGGGACCTAAACCATGTCACCACAATAAACAGAACATGCTGGAGGGATCGTTTCCTGTTCCAAAGACTTCCCATGCTCTAGAACAGACTACCCATTCATGTCAAGTAAAGCTCCTCATTAGCATTCTTTAAGAGAAACCTTGACAACTGGATGGGAAACAGGAAATTCACCCCGGGGATCACTTCTGTGGCTCTGCTTGACAGGGGCACAGGAAAATAATTTTCTTGGGTGGCGAAAGCCAGGCAACCTCTCTTGGCTAGGCTTATATAGGCCCTAGGGCTGATAGCCTAGTACTTGCCTAGGAACCTATAAGATGTGACAAGGGTTCTGAAATGGGTCAGAGTGGTGATAGGAAATAAAGGCAGTAATGGTAGATTTGTTATAGCAAAGGATTTTTGACAGGGTAGGGGGATTGCTGTAAGATGGAGACATAAATTCAAAAGAATTGTCATGTGTAGTATGCGAGAGCAGTGACATTTTATCACAGTTGCTGCTTTGTTAGCTTTAATATGGATTGTAAATAGCCTTACAGGTATAGACAAATAGGGTGCAAACAGCAGTAGTAGAGAGGATGCATTTGAATAGAAATGAGTATTTGAATTTGACAATGGATTTCATGAGGGTAATTCGGAGGAATATCAAGGCTAGAAGAAAGAGGAATTAATAATATGACATGGGCCAAAGTAATGATAAAATAGGAAGTAACGGCAATAATGGTAAGTTGGTTATAGCGTAAGGTTCTTGACAAGGGGAGGAAAGTTGCACTGTATGTTTTTATGTTTCAGTTAAAACTACTGTTATGGAGATTAGGAGAATTTGGAGTGAAATGCTAAGGTTTCAGTAGAGAATATTATTTATGAATGGGAACTGAAACCCGATTTGCAATGTTAAGGCTATATCATGGGGCCTTAGAATGGAAAATATAAGAAAAGAGGGTCGAAGTTCTGATAAGACATATCAAAATGTTTAGTATGAAAGATATAAATTCAGTCTCAGGAACTTGGGATGTACATAATATTCCTCAACATATAATAAACTGGTTTAGATTTGATTGAAATTATATTTCCGAGAAACATTTGTGTTTAATTCACAGTTTTGTGACCCATCCAATAATAGCATCAGATAATGCACCATTAAAAACTAAGGTAAACATGCATGTGATGTAAAATGAGACACTGGTACTTCCTTCTCTACTTATTTCTTAAAAAGATAGGAATTTTAAGGAATGTATGGTGAGTATGATTCAAAAGTTGTAGAAATGACTTCTGAAGGGATACAGGGGTGGGATAAAATTAAATGGACTTTGAAAAATTTTAGAAATGCGGAAAGGTGATTTTGGTGGAAGTAATATGAATTATTTAGGTGGACTGAGGAAAATGTAAAGTATTGTAGAAGAAATAGAATCTCACAGAACAAGAGGAGGAGCAATTGAGAAGTGGTAAATGAAAAATGAGGAAATAATTAGGACAGTGATTTTGGAAGGTTGCTGTTAAAGGTGTTTGTTAATTATTTCTGATAATTCTGAAATGCAGAAACTTTCAGCACAATAACTTGGGCAGCAGAAATTAACTTAAGGAGCCTATGACAAGTTAATAAATAAATACATAATAATTGCATAGCATCTCTGGTTATTTATTTATTAGAGACATTCCAGAAGATTATAAACATGTGCATAAAGCAGAGGAATGAGGATACCAAGAAAAGATACAAATTAAGATAGTTATGGAAGACTTGGTTGTGCCAAAGTAGAGGAATATTAAGCTCAGCAGTTAATAGGTTCATAGGTTCGTACTAGGCTATCTGCCCTAAGGCATTTATAAGCCTAGCCAGAGTGTATGTGGCTTACACCACCCCTTAGGATGAGAATACTACGCCCTTTTAGGGTTTAGTTTACTATGCCTCTGTCTAGTAGTGACACAGAGATGACCCCCGGGGTAAACCTACGATCTCCAATCCATTCGTCGAGATTTCTCTTGAATAGAGTCAGTGAGGGGCTCTGCCTAACATGGACTGGGATTCTGTTCCAGAGTGTAGGGAGCCTCTGGGTTATGAATCTGTCCCTCCAGCACGTCCTATTTATTTCTGTGTTGAGGTTTAAGTCACTTGTTCTCGTGGCTCTGATGGATTTGGATTTTCTGAGGTGGAGCATGTCCATTAATTCAGGATTGGACATGGCCTTGTACGTCAGGCACAGATCACCTCTGAGTAGGTGGTATGCGACTGAATAGAGCTGGAGTTTTTTCAGTCGGGGCGGCATATGACATATGTTTAAGACCCTTTATCCTCTTGGTGAGGAACTTTTGGGGTCTTTCCAACTGCTGCAGGTGTCAGGTGAGATACATCCCAAATGGGGCATTGTACTCAATCATTGGCCTGAAAAGAGAAGAGTACAGGGGCACAATGACCTCTCTTGATCTAGATGTGAAACCCTTCATGATAAGGTGGGCAGTATAGAAGGTCTTCCTAACCACTTTGGCAATGTGAGTGTCAAATGAGAGGTTACTGTCAACCTGGGTCCCTAGGTCCCGTACTTAATGGATTACCGCCTATGTGGTAATTTGTCGGTACCTTGTTTTTCCCAAAGGGTATGACTATACATTTTTTGGCGTTCAGCTTAAGGCCATGGCTCTGGCACCAATTATCCGTTTCTATGAGGCCTCTCTGAAGGATGTTTGTGTCCGCTGGAGTATCAATTATGGCACCCAGTTTGCAGTCATCTGTGAACTTTGTCAGCCACAATCCTCCTATGTTTGCCTGTACCTCGGAAAAATAAATGCCGAACAAGAGGGGTCCCAGGACTGAGCCCTGTGGGACACCATTTGTGACTGGCTTAGAGTCTGACATAGCTCCAGCAACTCTGACCCTGTGGGTTCTGTCCTTGAGCCAGTTTGCAACCCATCTTGTGACATATGGGTTTACATTTAAGCTGGTGAGTTTGTCTATGATGCCTGAGTGGGGTATTGTGTCAAAGGCTTTTGCAAGGTCAAGGTAGGCTGTGTGAACTGCCTTACCCTCATCAATGGCCTTAGTGACTGTTTCAAAAAAGTCGACCAAGTTCAAAAGGCAGGATCTGCCCTTGACAAAGCCAAATTGGGTAGGATCCAATGTCTGTAGGTCCCCAATGTCTTTGTTTATGAGTTCCATAATGATCCTCTCCATAACTTTTCAGACCAGGCTCGTCAAGCTTATGGGGCGGTAATTTCCAGGGTCCGTAGAAGCAACGCCTTTGTGAAGTGGGACCACTGTTGCCGTACGCCACTCTTTGGGTACGTATCCTGTAGTAAGGCTAAGATTAAACAGCAGCCTTATGTGTGGGTTTAGTTCCTCTTGGAGTTCATGTAGCACACAGCCTGGGACACCATCCGGTCCCATTGATGCTGTGTTTTTAGCTTTAGAGAGGGCAGCTCTCACCTGGGCATCTGAGATGTTAGGGAGGCTACACTCTGCTGGGATAGTTATTTCTCCTTTTGGGGGGGGGGGGGGGAATTTGCACTGAACCTGTCTGCCAGAATGTTGGCAATGTCAGTGGGTTCGGTCTATTTTGTGTCATTTTGGACTAACTCTGAGCATATCTGGGAGTTTCCACCCAGGTTTCTAACATAGCTAAAGAAGGCCTTGTGATTGTCTTTTGTGTCTTTTGCGATTTTTCTCTCAAAGTTGGCCTTGGATGATTTTATGAGTGATCGTAGTTTTTTGCTAGTACTGATCAGAGACGCCTTCCCTTTTAGGGATTTTGCTCTGTCATGTAATAGCTTCCTCCTCCTGTTGTAAAGTTTGTTTATGGCTGGGGTCCACCAGACCGGGCGCCTGCCTTTGGGGGAATGTGTCTTGGTTTTATTTGGGATTGCATGATCCATGCATTCTTGAAGGTGCCCATAGAAGGCATTTGCAAAGGATTCAGCAGTGTGGGTTGTGGTTTCCACTGGCCCAGGGGCCTTGAAGGATACCACTTCAGTCTTAAGAAGTGTGAAGTTTGCTTTTGAGAAGTTCTTCACTGTGGTCTTTTGTGCAGGGGGTGGGGGCGGGATGTGGATTTCCAGTGAGATTAATTTATGGTCTGATCTTACCAAAGAGGGATATACTTCCGGTGTGGAGCATTTTGTCCCCATGTTTGTGATGATCAGGTCTAGTATATTGTCTCCTCTTGTGGGAATGGTGACTAGTTGTTCCATTGCATTTGAGTTTATGAATTCTAGGAACCTTTGGGCTAGGGTGCTGGGGCTTGAGTAATGTTCCCAGTCTATGTTTGGGTAGTTGAAGTCGCCCAAAATGATGGTATTTGGAGAGACATTCATACTCTCCAGTGTCTTCAGGAAGGCTGTGTGGGGTTCCTGAGTTTGAGAGGGTGGTCTGTAGCATGCTACAAACTGTAAGGCAGTTTTGCCTATGGTTAGTTGCACCTGGATAGTCTCTGATGCTTTGTGCGTTGCCACTAACCTGGAGGTGTGGGTATCTTTGATGAAAATGGATACTCCCCCTCCTTTTGTGGTTCGGTCCAAGTTTTGGGGCCGGAAAGCATGATATGAGGTAAAACCTGATAGTGCTGGGGTGCTCTCAGGAGCCTTGAACCAGGTTTCAGTCACCGCACAGACATCGATGTTCTCCATACTGAGGAGGGCTTCGAGGGCATGCATCTTGAGGTTTAGACTTCTGGCATTGAGCAGCATTACCCTTAGTTTTTTTCCACTTGTGTTTTCTAGGGAGGTAGGTTTGTCATTTGAGCCTTGCCTAAAAAAGGCACTATGGGGGTGGCAAGAGCCTTGGCCAATATCCAGAAGCCCAGGGGTGACAGGTGTAAGCCATCCCTTGCGAAGCAGCGTGGCTTGTCAAGCATGTCATCCCAAGCAGACAGACATTGGATCCCCTTAGAATGACACCAGTAATTAAGCCAATTGTTAAAACTGATCATTTTGTCTTTGTACTGTGGCATCATTCTTGGTGAGGGTAAGATGCTGCTCAGGGTCAGGGTCATACCGGCCTGGGCTACATAATCAGAGAGCTCCTCTATGTCTCTTTTCATGTAGTCCAGGGAGGTACGTCTCAGGTCGTTCACACCGGCATGTACAATGACTGAGTCATATTTGTACTTGCTGTGGAGTGACCTGAGTGCTTGTGTTATGTGGTGGATTCTAGCTCCCGACAGGCAGCTTACTGTGACCTTTTCCTCGTTCAGTCTGGTGAGCGGGACGAGTCACCTATTACAAGTGTGTCTGGCATGTTGTTTGGCCTTAAGGGCTGTGACTGTTTAGCACACTGACTTTGTGAACTATGTGTTGCATGTGCTATGTCTTGAGGTGGTGGTTGCTTGGGTGTCTGCTTTGGAGGCCTCTGTTGTTTCGGTAGATTTTTAATCAGCGCCTCCGAGTATGTTTTTGTGTGTTTATGTGTTTGGTTTGATGTTGTGATAGTTCTATGTGAGACTGGGTTTGTGGTGTGCGTGGTTACCTTCTCCTCCTGACTGGTCTTGCCAGTACTGAATTGAGAGAGCTCAGCCTCCAGTTTGGCTATATAGTTGCATCTCTCGCATATATTTGTATTTGTTGGGAGGAGGAGAGGGTTGTCTGTGTACATGAGGCAATTGTAACATTGCCTCAAGATTCCCAGATTCACCAGCTGAACAGGAGAGGACGCCAGCAACTGACCCTTCGACATGCTAGAAATAGTGAAAAAGATTGCTGTGTAACTGAGTCAGAAAGGACCTATAGGGAAATGTGTACTCAACAGAATTTAGGTGAATGAAGTACTTTCTTTTGTTTATGCGCACGACCGCGCAAAGCCGTGCAACGGCGGATTTTAAGCAGTGAACTACAAAACAGCTAGGAATGGTCCCTAACAACCAATTACTACAGCTTCTTATGCTGAGGTCACTTCCCCCAAGGACAGGTAGGCTGCTCAAGGCTCCCCACTCTCACTGGTGAGCAAAGAAACTTCCTTCTATCCAAGTAAGGTAATGGACAACACAGGAACTACACCACAGCCCAGAATACAGCAATGCCTGTATACTGGTCTGAACTAGTTGAGAAAGGCGGGAAAACAAGGATTATTTTTTTGTTTTTTTTGTAGAAATACACAGAAAATGCAGAGACAGTGATAAATTAGTTACACAGACTAGCACACTTTAGTGGGCAGCCTCCACAGGTAAATTAAACAAACAAACAAGCAAACTTTCGATTAAATTCAACTAAATGTAACTTTAAGTGCAGATTTAAAAATAAATGCAGTAATCAGTTAAGACAGGAAGAAATGAAATAAAAAGTGATGTATAACCAGTCAATATCTAGGTCTTCAGAACCAGTCACATTCCTGTGGAAATCTGGAAGTTAGTAGGGAAGATATTACAACTGTCTGGAAGGCTTTGTTCAACAACATTTTCAAAGTGGGGAAGTACTGGTATCCTGGAAGAAAAACAGTGGTGACATTACAGAAAGAGGGTATTGACCTTCATATCTGGTTTCCTCTAGTCCCATTTTGATTTTAGACTATGATTTTGATTTTAGAGAAAGTTATTATTGTATTAACTAAGAGAGTAACCCACATGATGCCAGTATTGATTATTGTGATTTTTTTGAAGGGGAGTCAAACATTTAATGGCATTTATAGAAAATGATGACCCAGAGAAAATTGGAATGTAGCAAAACATTGCTACAGTTGGTGAGCCTGGCTATTTTAGAGAGCGTTCAATAGGATCAGATGAGATTTTGTGAATAGAGTAGAAGTAATGCTTCCTTTCTTCCTTCCCACGATGGAATAATTGGGTTAATGAGGTTATATGAAGGGCTCGAAACAGAATTAAGGTGGGAGGCTCCTCTGTAGCCAGCTGGTTTTGAACAGAGGAATCAAGCAGGGAGGTCCTCTTCCCTCTTATTTACGTTATGTTCAGAGCCATGAGCAAAGAAAATAAAGGATTCGCAGTTTCAAGGATCATAACTGATGTGGTAATCAAAAAAGTTTGCTGCATTTGAAAATTATATTATTGAATTCTTGATAAATCCAGAAAAAACATTTTAGCATTAAGGAACTTTTAGACAGTTTCTAGTCTTTCAGGTTTAATATAAATAAAAGTAAAACTAATGCTATAGTTATAAACTATGCATCCACACATTAGTTTGCTTAACAGTACCATACTTGTGATGATATGAAAAGATGAAGTATTTCAAAAAACAAAACTAAGAAACACTAACAAAAACTTGTAAAACCACAAGCAGAAACTATGAAAGCCGGCAAAATTCCAGTAAATAAGATCCAATAAGGTTGAATATAATCATGTAACACTGTTTATTGTAAGTGCTTTCGGCAAGGACGTTGCCTTGCCTTCATCAGACAAACAATACTAACAAAACGACAGGTTCTTTTTATACCCAATTAGGTTGATTAAATCAATCAGCCTAATTAAAGAACAGCATGTTTAAAGCAAGGTCAAAAGCATAAAATATCAAATATAGATCTCAAACTAAACACATTTTGTTTCGAAATAAACATTTCAAATTAACCGTGTATAAAAGTATATGTATAGGTGTTAAAACAAGGCACCTATTAAGATTTCGTAATGTATAAATGTACTGTTGGGTAAAGTTAATTAGTCCCAAATGAGCATAAGCAACTGTCAAAAAAGAAAAATTCACAGTATCTTGAAAATTAGTTAAAAAACATATACTAAAATGTCTCGTGTCCACACAATTTTGGACAAAAATAAAAATAGATCCAATTCTTATGCTCATGCAAAATTCATACTACTATTAAAATATATGTATATATATATTTTAAAAGTATTTAATCCATACTATAGTGTAAAAAACACACGTAAAACAAAATCTATATATGAATAAATGTATGAAATGTAACATCAGTACAATCCTAAATTACCACTTACAACCCAAACTATTACTAGACTAAGTTTATTATGGGCCATAGATATTAGCAAAAAATATTCAAATGTGAGAAAAAGTGTTATATATCTCATCTTTTAAGTGACAGGAGTTTCAAAATACATTTGATAGACAAGTTCTCATTAAGGCCTGGGAAAACTTGTGCCCTTGTTCTTATTTGTCAAATAAGCTCATCTATCTCTAAGTGCACTTGCCATGGACCCCCTCTAATGTCAATTATCCTATGTTGCAAAATAGCAAATTTAAAGCAGTGGCTAGGGTATTCTAAAATATGCTTAGCAAGTGCATTATTGATGTCTTTCTTACCTATGGCATAGCAATGTTCATATATCCGTTGTTTTAATTTTCTTTCGGTTTTCCCAATGTAAAATGCATTACATTGGTTGCACAAGGCTACATAGGTAACCCCTTTAGTGTCACAATTATATCTAAAATTAATCTTCTATATCATATTGTTAATACAAAGCTGATTGCTGACAATTATGTGTCTACATTGCGGACAAGCACCACATTTGAACATTCCATTGACCCTATTTGGGCGTAATTTTTTCTTTTCTAAAAGTGATTTCAAATTTTGACCCCTCCTGTAGGTTATTTTAGGGCTAACCCCTAAAGCTTTTAACAACATTTTGTCCCCTTTAATGATGTTCCAGTTCTTATTGAGAACTTTTCTAATAAAAGAATAGTCTAACGAGTATGTACAAAGAAAACTAACTTGATAGGCTTTAACGTTATCGACTGTAAGTGTCACTTCATGATCAGACAAGCTTGTTCGATTGAATAAGTTTTCTGTCTGGTTTACACCTTGACCTGTAAGTAAAGGTATAAAATGCCCCATATTCCTTTTGTGTGTTACCTCGTTTTTAATGTCGAGAACCAGAGTGGGGGGGGGGGTAACCTCGATTCAAGAACATATTTTGGAGAAGCTCACATTCAAGGTTGAAATCGATTTTGTCCGAAATCATACGAGCAGCTCTAACCATTTGGCCTTTAACCACTGCCCTTTTCTGATGGTAGGGGTGGTTGCTAGAAAAGTGCAAAAAGTATTTCAAAGAATATGAGGGAAGAGACAAAAGCGAAGGTGATGCAAAAAAAAATGGATGCAGTTGATTATGGATGTTGGTAGCAAGCTACAAGCAGTGATGATTAGTCCCTTTAATCTTGTGTACAGGTTTGAAGTACTTTATGCACTAGAGGAGAAGGTGTGGATGATTAGTAAAGAGTTAAAGGAATATATTACGGAGAGGAAGAGAGCAAAACCGGGATAAATTAATTCTCCCCATACGACAAACTGTTTTAGTGTTTCTGCTATGCATTTAAGGTCATATACATAACTCGAGCAGAAGATTATAAGAAGTATAAAAAGATGATGAAATGAAGAGGGAGTTTAGGAGTTAGAGATTTTGAATGTAAGTCTTTGAGGAGAATGGTAACAACCATACAGAACATTCTTAAAATATCAGAAAGTGTTCTAATAACCAACCATTGTGGGAGCGGAGAAAGTATATTTTACTGATAACAAGTAGGGGTATAGAAATAGGCAAGAGTTGACTAAAATTTACTAGAGGAAATTGGTAAAGGAACCATGATATTGGGAGTAGATAACTTAGGAGGGAAAGGTAATAGAGTGGAATGAGACTAAGCAGGATTTTGGATTGCAGGTCACAGATCGCTGTCCCTCTCAGTGATAGATTAATGAAGCACAGGCAAAGAGGAATAGGGGAGTGCTAAGTGAAAGACCAGCTATGGTGAAGTTTTAGTTGAATCTAGAAAAACAGATGGTGTTTAATTGTGCATATAAAATATTGCTTGATAACTAAAAAAATCAATAACAGGAAATTATAAATATTAAGAAAAGAAAATAGACAAATTGAAAAGGGACATTGAATATCTGTAATACTCCCAGGTATGCAGCTAAGTCCAGAAGGTGTATTTTTTTTTGTTTTGTTTTGAATTGTTTGCACGGTTATATTTTTATATCACAAGTAAACTCTAAAGGAGTTTTTCTTTGTATGTAATAAATATTATAGACATAATTGGGAAGAGAGAGGAAACTGGGAACATGTTAGCTTTTTTTTGGGGGGGGGGTAACAAGTTGGCAGATTTTTAAAAATTCCTTTCAGAGTACATTGATAAAAATGTTGAGGGAAATAAATGGTAGTAACTAAGGAAATAATTATTTTGAGCTGGGATATAGGATCTGAATTGTTTAGACATAGTAGGGCCGTAACAAGTTTAGTACTACTGGTGGACAAAAGAGCAGCCTAGAATGCGAAAATCAAAATCTAAACCAGCTGTAATGGAAATATTGAATATGGTAAAGAAACTGGATGTAGGATTTTTTGGAAGGAAGAAATTTTACAAAAATCAATGAAATTTGTGGGAACGGTCCATGCAGAATAATTCTCATGAGGAGTAATATGGTTCATACAAATGTAGGAACTGAGCAGTTAGTGTAATGTGAAGCAAATGAAAATTGTTAAAAGAAAAACCTGTATATACTGCATGACAACGATAATGAAATCTTTATTAAGGAGTGTTTTCTTCTCTTAATGTCAGACTTTAGATGTTAAAATGAAGCCTTTTAGATGTCATATGCAGTCAGTCCAGGCTTGTCAGAAGGAGACTGTATGTGTGGATTGGACCTCCAGGATACCTGTGTCCACATCAAGTTATCCAAGGAGTCCAGGAGATATTTTCACTTCTGGGTATGTGACAGTTTCTGTTCCATATACTTCCATTGGTTTGTACTTACCACTGAGGTTTTCACTAAATGCGTATCTGTCTTGACAACAAACCAGTGAGTGCAAGGGGCAAAAATAGTTCCCTGACTTTGGTTTACTGTCTTCTAGCTGCTGCTTCCATAATCAACATATCAATGCTGGTCTCTCTGATTTTCCTTTTCAATTCCTTAAGAATAACTGGGGTATTTTTTTTAACGAATAAATGTAGTCTTGTTGGAACCGTGATAGCTGCTAATATTCATAGCCTGTAGTCTGAATACCACAAGGTGCAAAGCCTGCCTCCATCTGGACAGGATTCTGTCTCTACAGTACAAGGATTTCCAAATTTAGATTCTTGAGCAGCCATTGCCCACCTTTGACCCAACCTTGTGTTTGATAGTAGCAGCTGTTTTCATTGTGGCATTTGCCAGATACAACTTGTCTTACAATGAGCACAGAGTTCAGTGTTTTAATCTGTGAGCTAGAGTCTCAAAATGTCAAAAAATGTAAGAGTCTGCATATCACATTTACTGTCAGTATCTGCCCAATCTGGTATGAGGCAGTCCATTCTAAATTCCCACTCCACTGGTGGTCATCAGCACAGATGCTTCTGCTCTTTTGGTGGGGTATTAGTAGGGGAGACTGTTGGAAGTGTCTGGACACAGAGGACAGTCTTCACACTAGTGTTTTGGAGAGGAAGGCAGGCCTCCCTTCCCTGTCGAGCATTTCCAGAATGCCTGCATCATCACCACCAATTAGCTTGCTTTTTTCTTTTACATGGGGATGGGGTGTTGTCAATTGTTGCCATTTCTGTCTGTTCAGAGACACCATCCTACATCTTATAGAGTCCTGTCAGCATGTCTCAGGACATCTTTCATATAGTCCATCCATCTTTTGGCTGGATGTCCATGTCTCCTCTCACCTTCTTCTTCTGTCACTGCCAAATCTGTTATACCAAATTGCAGTCAAATGTGTAAGAAATCATAAGACATTCTGTTCTCCTTGACCTTCTCTACAGTTGGAGCTATTCTAGCTTCTGCTTTGATGTCCTCGTTTCTCCATCTGTCCCACAGTGTGATTCCTACCAGACGTTTTGGGCACTTCAACTCCATAACCTCAAACTTTCTCACCTGCTTTGCCTTCACTGTCCAGGTTTCTGTGGTATGCAGAAACACTAGTTGCAGTACTGTTTGGTATACCTCACTTTTCAATTTTGCTGGCTGCGTTTGTCACACACTACCCTTGGTACTTTGTGCCAGTTGTCTGCAGTGCCCCCGATTCTCGCTTTGATCTTCTTCTCTTCAGCCACAGCTCCCAAATACTTGAAGCTGTTAACCCATTCTTAAGGTACCAAATAAATTTCATGTGACAGAGTTCAGCAGAGAATAATACTCTCCTGTATTGTAAATAAAGGCACATGTGGGAGACTAGGAAATCAAGGTTCTGCCTCCTCAAACAGCAGATTCATACATTTTTTATACCTATTCTGATTAAAAGCAACATTAATGTATCAATCTTAGAACATTCACTGACCAATAACATGAACTCTACAGCATTAGTTCTGCTAAAATCTCCTGCCTCTGTTTATGATTTTCCATATTAGGCATGAGACCCGAATTCCATAAAAGAACTTTATACACTTTTACCTTGCTAGCATTATATATATTTGGCAGAAAATAGAGTATTAGATGCATACTGAAAAAACACTCAAGAATCCATCTTGTAATAAAGGCATATTAAAGTCAAATTTACACTCTACAACATTTTTCCTTATTTGCAAGTCCTTCCCTTCACATTTCCACAATCTGATAGTTCTCAGATGAGTAGATACTTTTTCACTTGCTATCAGACAGTCTTCACATGCAATTTCATCTGTCCCTGACATTAACAATTTTTATGTAGTTGTCTCAAAAAATGTCTGATTAACAATAAAAGCATGCTTGTGTCTTGATGGAATAAAAACACAATCTGAATACTGCAAATAATTTTTCATTTGCACATTTTCTATTTCCACATTTTCACATTCCACCTTATGTTTATTATCAGACAATCTACCAAAATCTTGCAATACTTTATTTTCATTTTCTAATGTACTATGATTTTTATGTAACATCAGTGGCATTGATTTTAACCGAATGTATTTGTTGATTGACACTCTTTCTGGATTCTAATAACTTTAGATGCATGCTTTTATCAGGAAAAAAATAAGGCCCAATAATACTGTAATAGCTATGAGTATAAAGAACTTTAAAAATACCTCCTCCCCATCCAGAGAAAAGATTAGTTAACTATGCCCAGTGGGAACTGCCCTCTACAAATGGCACCAGTATTATCAGGAATAAACACTCAGCACACCGTTTTGATGAGTGCACCTCTACCCCCTTTAAAGTGAGTTTGAAAGCAAATGTCATTCAGTTCTGTAGCACCACACTGTGCATGGCAGTTATCTCTTGATTAATTAAGTTAATGGACTCAAAGGTGGAGTTGCTTAAAATTTCTAAAAGCTTAGACAACTTTTCCAGCTCCAATAGACTTGACTGCCTCATAAGCAGGTATAATTGCTGCTCTAGAAATGACCTTGTGATGTCCCCACTCTGGGCCAGTAATCAAGCAGCCTGAATCTTCACCACTGACACTGGAGAGGGAAGTTCACTTGGAATACAAATGGATACACTCAGTCTTTCCAGATGCAGACCTGTCTGCATCGAGCACAATTTCCTTTAAGAGCACACAGGGAACACACTCCGCCTGGGGTCTGGGTTTTTGTCTCTGTGTCTCTCCCCAGGTCCCTAATAAGACTCCCCACTGGCACAGCTGCAGAGTTAAGTCCTCAGCCAAATGTCCAAGTCATGTCCTCCACCACTCTGTCTGTAAAATCAGTGCTTTGTGTCCCTGCACCAGGTAGCTGACACACACACACGCACACACACACACACACACACACACACACACACACACACATCGAGATTTAATTTTTACACACAGACACCTGAAAAAAGCTGGCACAGATTACTTACCGTACCAACCTTGCCTAGACTATAAAGTAGATTCAGTGCCACCAGTCAGTTACTATAAGGCTTTTAAAAGGGTATCCAATTATATTGAGTGAAGTTAATAGTAATACAAATGGTAATGTTGACCAAACAGCCAGGCTTTCAGGAGTGGTCATAGTTACCACCAAATAAAGGGTCTATATTAGAACACCGAAGGTTCAACATTTTGGGTGTTCTAATATCGACCCGTTTTCAGCGAACGCTGAAAATATCGGAGAAACAGAAAAACAAATTTTTTCCTAGGGAAAGAATTTGTTTGTCGTTGCTTCGGTATTTTCAGTGGTGGAAAGTTATGGGTCGGGTTCAGGTAAGTGTGCGATTGTGTGGATGTGAGGGTTAGGGCAGGTTAGGTGAGTTAGGGTTAGGTTGCGGGTCAGGTAAGTATGCGATGGTGTGGACGTGAGGGTTAGGGCGGAGTAGGTGAGTTAGGGTTAGGGCGCGGGTGAGGTGACTGTGCGATAGTGATGGACCTTAGGGTTAGGGTTTGGGTTAAGGTAAGTGGATAGTTAGTGGTGTATGTATAGTTTAGTGTAGGGTTAGGTGTAAGAGTTTAGGAGTATGTATGTGGATTGCTGTTTGTTTGGTGTGCTTGTGTTGTGTGTATGTGTTTTGGAACATTTTTTTCCCTAGGAAAAAATTTGCTGTTTTAAATTTTCGATTCATAGGGTTCGATGTTAGAACACTCGAAATTTTGAACATTCATTCTTCTAATGTAGACCCCAAATAAAGATATGCAAATACTCCCAAAACATAAATATTTTCTAAAAGGACCAGCCACAATGAGAAGTTTAAATATATTTAATAGTAAATAATAAAAAAATATGAAAATACCAAATATCTATTTACAGTAAACACCACACGAAATATTAAAAGTAAGACCGCTGGAAATATTCACACAGTTACAGAAAAACAATGCTTAACTATTCTCACTATATATTTTCCTGACTGACCTAAATAGTTATTATTCCCTGATTACCTACTACAGCAAGTCAAGATGAATTAGGTAAGGGATCCTTCTGTGTCAGGTTCCAAGAAACAAGACTGCCTCTGAGACTTCAGTCTCCTCTAATATTAAAACATTATTTCTGTACCGAATTACATCATATATATTGGGCATCTGACTTCTGGATCCCGTGCACCTCCCCCCCCCCCCCCCCCCATTGCTAGAAGCTGTCAGGATTTTATCGCATAGGTATCAGTAATATACACACAGGCTTGCTAAGATCTGCTGCAGCTCCTGGAAGTCGTGAAACAATTTCATACCTCCACCCTTTCAGAGTTGCAATTAGGTCACCCCAGTGCCAATCCAGGGAGCTTCCTAGTACAGACTTTTTGTCTCTGGCTGCTTTCAAAACTGTGAGATAACATCTTTATGGCCTAGGCCCAGTATTTCTCAAAGTCAGGTGGATTGGGATTAACCTCTTCTCTTCCAGCATTCTCTGTTACAATATATACATTTAAACAGTTATACTAATGCATGTACATTTCTTTTCTTTTTTTTCCAGCAGGGCACACTGTTGATACATTTTTAACATAAGCAACTTTACAAATACATTTTCAACACAAGCATCTATACAAATCAGTTTGATGTTCAAATAACATATAATTCTTTACTAAATTCCAGCTAGTTGTGCTGGCATATGTTACACATCCACAGCACTACTTCTCCTGGCATAGCTGGCAGTACCTCCTGTTGTCACAGACCTCATCACCAAGGTCTGTGTGAGCAAGTCCTTTAAAAGCGGTCTTTTGAACAGATTATGAAAAACCCAGCAGGCGTCTATTTTTCCATTTGAGTTTGGAATGTCTCTTGCAATAAGCATTTATGAATTTTCCTTCAGGTAAAAGTGCTGTATGTCCTATAGCTCTTATAACACGGCCAGTATAACAACAACTAGACCAGTCTGTAGGTAACCAGGGATAAACTTTATGTATGCAAATATAATAGTATTCATGCAATGCTGCTATACCATGCCATCAAGCCCCATCATAAATTTTCCAAGTAAAATTGCAGATAATGTTTCCAGCAAAAAGCATTCCATTTTTACAATAATAAACATGTCCTTTAACAGTTATTGAATGTTGAAGTGGTATTACAATAAAGAGGGTAGAAGCATGTTTAATCTTTTGAGTTTTAGTGAGAAAAATAATACATGTAGTATAAAGTAACAGTCACTGATATAGAAATCAATGGAATACTCTCATAATGTGTAGTAGGTATATGAGCACAAACCCAGCAAGTCACTAATATTGAGAGTCTATGCATTGGTGTACAAAGCAGCAGAAAAAGTATTAAATCTAGGATGCTATTCAGGTGTTCTTGATTCAGTTTTAATAAAACATGTGTATATCTATTAAGAAATGGTTCAGTACTTACAACAGTTCCAATGGTTGCAGATAAAGATGTACTCACAGCTCTGGATGGCAAACGCAAACAAAATAAAATAATGAAGAAAATACCAGTAGCTGTCCCTATGATACGTCTGTAAGAAAAATGAGCATGTTGGATCTGGGGAGGGTTTTGAAAAAACTGCCAATATGGATGCTGCATTGTTTGGTCATAGTTCATGTGAAATTGATCACCATATAATCTCCGACCAAAAACATCAACTGCAGATGACTTTGCAAATGTATTCTATTTAGAAGGCACATTATTTATGTCAGTGCCCAAAAGACATGATGAATCATTGATGTTCAGAAGCAAGAAAAAACACTGTTGATGTTGAAGATTCAGTAAAATTTAGTTCAGGCCAGGATGAAGTAACAATCGCGTGATTTCACTTCCTGGTCTGATACAAAGGATAACTCAGCTACATTCACTTTTGATTTAATTTGGATGGCAAACAATTCACAAGCTATTCTAGATTTGTTCCGTATGGAAAAACTTCATCGACTTACACTGGGTGTAAGGCATCTCTTGTTTTTTGTCTAATTCTGCTGGTGATAGGATCTGTTGGTTCATGTGGAATTAAATTAATGGAGTCTCTGTTGCACTCTTTTACAAGGGAGAGCCTTTTACATGTGATACATGTAGCCAGGTGGAGAGGCCATCACAATTTATAGTTGTGAGCAAAACCAGTTAGAGTCCCTTCCATCTGGGGCTGAGTGAGTCTCTTTGAGAATGTACCTTAATGTAGACAAAATCTCTGAGCTGCAATTCATGATGTTCTTGTTCTGTAGGTCATTGTTTTGTATTCAGAAATGTTTTGTGGTATTTCTGCAAAACAGAACAAAGAGGTTTGGAATACAATAAAATGAATTCATCATTCACTTGCAATTCCAAATTCTTGGGGAGGGGTGTAGCAGGCATTATCATGGGTCTACTCATAAGAATTTCCCAAGGAAGAAATCCTAATGGTACCAGCTGTACTTCTTGTACTGAATATAACTGAGGGCAAGGCTTCTGGCCATTTAAGACCAGTTTCCTCACAAATTGTAGCTGATCAGGTCTTTATTGTGTAGTTAGCTCTTTCCACTATTCCCTGAGGCTTCTAGTTTATAGTAAGAATGAAACTGCAATTTCACATTCAGAATTTTACAAATCTGTTGTATTACTTGACTATTAAAATGAATGGCCCTAATCCTATTGAATGCAACATTGGACTCCAGTTTTTTTGCTACTGTTTTTGCATCATTCTTTACACAGGGATATGCTTCTGACAATCCAGAAAAAATGTCAACAACCAATGTATATCTAAATTTCTGCACTTTAGGATATTCAGTAAAGTCTCATTGTAGAGAGCAAAATGGTCCGTAAGACTTTTTCAGTGTTTGAAGAGGTGCAGGAACAGATTTAGACACAGCGTGTTCTAAGCAAATTACACATGCATTTACAAAATGTTAAGTGACTTCTGAAAGATGAGGGCTTATCAGTCACTGGAAATCTGTTTTATTAAAGCATTTTCCCCAGTTGAAAAGGTAAATGGTAGACTTTGACCAGTTGAGTTAAGAAATTTTATGAGGCTACTAGCCGTCTGTCCAGGTGATGCCACAGAAGGTCTGGAGAATGTCTGCAGCCATCATTTATCCATCTCATTCTCTAAGTCTTGTGTCTGATTTTGAAAAGATAACAGCGCCTGTAAAGAAGAAGAATTGTTAGTTTCATTCAGTTGCTGCAAAAATAAAGCCCGAATAGGATAAGACACTGAAGCTTCATGACAGTGATTTAACTTTGAATAAGGCCATTGAGATATATACAAGCTCACAGAAAAGCACACAAAAATGCTTACAAAAGAGAGCAGCTCTAGAAGGCACAGTGATAAAGCTCATGTTGATAGTATGCAGCACGTGGTTAAGAGAAACAGGCCCAAGCACATGGCAGCTGTAGCCCCTGCAGCACTCAATGATAAAACCCAGAACTTTCTAGCACATTCCAGACTTCGCACAGTCTCAGTGAAGCACAAGAGTGAGTCAGCAAACTCAAAGTATGGGCCCCAACCCAGTTTCATTGCCAACTGTTGTAATTGTGGTGGAAGTCAAGAATCTAAAAGGGAGAAATGTTTAGCTTTTGGTCAGCAATGCCACAAATGCAATAAATGGAGTCATTTCAAAAGGTTTTGTAAATGAAAACGCCCACATTATTTTATTAAAAGGGAACATTTATAGAAACGAGTTGATCAGTTAGACAGTGACAACCCTACTCTTTATGTTGATTGTGTGTCAGTGCTTTGTGAAACAGTCAGTGCAGTAGATTTAAGGGCTAATAATAAAATATTTTGTATTGTTCAGATAATTGGCAAACCCACAGAGCTCAAAGTTGACACAGGTTCCAAGTGTAATGTTATATCAGCAGAAACATTTGGTAGAGTGTGTAAAGGTGAAAGGCTTGACTTGGCAATGTGTTCAAAACATGTTGCTTATTGAGGTGAAGAAATTCAAACCAAAGGCTTAGTAGTGCTTTCATGTTACTCTGCTGGAAGAAGCTATGACTTGTTGTTTTATGTGGTCAAGAGGGACGTTCAGTCATTATTAGGGCTCAGAGACAGCTTGAAAAGGAGACTGCTTTTATTTAATAAGGAAGTCCACCAAGTTAGCTTAAAAGACTCCTACTCTAAATTTGCTCAGCACATTTTTTCTACCTATGCTGATCTCTTCGAAGACAAACTAAGCAAGCTTCCAGTTGTGTACTCCATGAAGTTAGACCCAGAGGTCAGTCCAGTTATCAGGCCAGCACGTAAAGTTCCAATAGCCATGCAGGACAGGATCAAAGCCGAATTTGATAAAATGGTGCAACAAGGTGATGCTAACTCAACTAACTCCAACTGAATGGGTATCTTCCATGGTGGTAGCTCATAAGAAAAGCTCAGATGATATCAGAATATGTATTGATCCATGAGATGTTGCACACAGCCTTGATGCCAAATGCCACCATTGTTTTCTGTCTTAGATGCAAAGAGTTCATTTTGGCAAATTCAGCTTGACAAAAAAATCATCATTGCTCATTACTTTCAGTACTCCGTTTGGCAGGTACAGATTTTTGAGAATGCCATTTGGGATAAATTTTGCAAGTGGAGTCTTTCAGCATGTAATGGAGCAAATTTTCTTTGGGTATCCTTGTGCTATCATACTAGACATACTAGTAGGAGGTCATGATGAAGCTGAATATGACAGAAACCTCAGAAAAGATCTAGAATGGGCACGTCAAGTGAATCTTAAGCTCAACCGAATCTTAAGCTCAACCAACTCAAATGCAGACTTAGGCTAAGAGAAGTTCCTTATGTTGGTCATTTATTTACGAGTACAGGCTTACAACCAGACCCTTCAAAACAATTAGTCATTCTACTCGAAGTGCCAGCTCATGACAGTTTTCAAGCCCTGTAATGTTTTCTTGGCATGGTCAACTACCTAGGCAAGTTCATGATTATGTTTATGGTAGACGTATCCAGGTTGAAACAGACCACCAACCATTAGTCACAGTCTTGAGAAAGCCTATGCATTTAGCCCCAGCCCAATTGCAACGTATGATGCTGAGATTACAAAAGTACAATTTCAATCTTGTGTACAAGAAAGGCAAACTTCTTTATCTTGCTGATGCATTATCCATATCACCCAGAAATACCACTGAACAGAATGACAATCAAGGTTCTCATTCGATTGATGATTTTGAAGTCATGGAAGTGAGAATTATTTCCTCCACATGTCTTGATGAGCTGAGAGATCATACAGCCACAGATTCAGTTGTACAGAGGCTCAACCACTTTATCAATCAAGGATGGCTGTCAAAGCAATCTAGTTTACCTCAAGAACTGTAACCTTATTTTCCATGCAGAGATGAGATTTTGTCTGAGAAGGGTATCATTATGAAAGGTCCAACAGTAATTGTTCCAAAGTCCTTGAAACCAGAGTACCATTACTGTCTTGCATCGTGGTCACCCAGGAACCGAATCTACCAAAAGAAGTGTGAGAGAGCTAGTATTTTGGCCTTCTGTGTCACAAGACCATTGAGAGAGCACTTTCATCTTGTTTTGTGTGTAATAGTACAAAGTCACATCAACAGAAAGAACCACTTCAACTTAACCAGATTCTGGAACTACCTTGGTCGACAGTAACCACTAATATCTTTGAGTGGAATGGTCAGCATTGTTTGGTGTTAGACTCTTACTCCAATTTGTTTGAGATTGAGCTACCTCCCAACCTAGCATCCAGTACTGTCATTACTAAGATGAAGCATCATTTTGCTGTTCATGGAAGTCTGCGCAAAGTTATTTTGGACAATGGCACGCAGTTTACAAGCTAACAGTTCAAAAGATTTACTGAAGAATGAGACTTTACTCATGTCACAAGTAGTCTTGAGTACCCACAGTCAAATGGTTTGGCAGAACGTGCAGTTCAGAGCACAAAGCAGTTACTTGGGAAGTCAAAACGAGATAATACTGATGTTTTCCTGAATCTCTTGAATCTCCGAAATGTTCCTCATGATAAACATGTTATATAAATACTGAGCACGTGCAAGTCTGACTGCCATTTTGTAGTTTGCTGTTGAGATGTAAGCATGTATGTATGCAAGCTCCATTTGTTAACTAATTTGTTCATATTTAATGATGATGCTACCCATCCTGATGTGTTTGTATATATTAAAGCAACTGAACGAAACCCCAAGCCTTCTCATTGTTTGTATTGCAGACGAACGAGCGACAGGAATCCTTATTTTTATGTGTATCACATTTAACCACAGCTCCCTCTCTTGGCAGGTAATAAGGTATCTAATAAATCATTAACAAAAACTCCTTTTTAGTAACAGTTCCAGCTGAAGTCAAATAACCTCGGTCTTTTTCCAAAGTTTCCCCAAATCATGAACTTCTCCGTAAGCATAATGTGAATCTGTGAAAATTGTTATTGACTGATTTTTCCCAGTGTTAAGGTTTCAATAATAGCTGCAAATTCAGCTACTTGAGCAGACACATTTCCATTTAATTGCCCAGTTAAGATTCTGTACTGTGTACAAATGAAAAAGGACGCTACAAGTTCACCATCAACTCTCTGAACACAGAGGCTATCCACAAAAAGAATTAAATCTGGATTCTGCAATGCAATGTCTTGTAAATCTAACCTAGGACGAAGGACAGTGATAACTACAACTGTACAGTTGTGATGTTCTCCTTCATCTACTTTAGGAATTAAGAAGCAAGGTTAAGTGGTAGACATTGAACAATCCGTAAAGAAGAGTTATTAAGTAATAACTCGTGTTTAGACAATCTGGCCACGGATAGGTATTGCATTTTAGTCTTTAATAACAATGCCTCTACGGAATGCAGAACTGCCTCATAAGTGTCGTGCTTGAGAGTTAGGGCAGCCACCATTTCCACTAAGCACGCCATTGCGCCCACTGCCTTAAGGCAGTGGGGGAGGGCTAATGCTTACATGATCAAGATTTGTACTGAAATAGATAGGTCTATAACCAATATTTCTACATTGTGCTAATAATCATAAAGCTACCTTATTTCATTCACTGCAAAATAAGATAGAAACTTTTAGAATGATCTGACAACCCAAGTGCACAAGGGTTTAAAAGTAATGCTTTCAGTTTGTATAAAAGGTTGTTTATGACCGCCCTGTCAGGGTTAAGGTTCAGGGAAATCTTTAATAATTTTAATAAAGGTTGCACTACTTCTGCATAATTAGAAATCCATTGTCGACCATAGCCTGTTACCCCAAGAAAGCTTGCAGCTGTTTTAATGTAGTAGGACATGGTGCAGTTTGTATCACAGCAGTGCATGGAGGCAAGATTCTGTCTAGCATCTTCTGAAATAAGATTTATTTTTATTTTATTTTACATTTGGTAATCAGGATAGTCCGACTGGACAAGGTCCATTTACAGCGGAGGCCCGGGGGAAAAAGCTCCACAAATTATTTAACAATACTAAATAAGGATAACAGATATACAAGAAAGCATAGATCAGTGACATACAAAATTAACAAGGATGAGACAAAAAATATTTCCAATATATGCAATGTACAGGGTAATCTGGAGTTTAGTTCTTCATGTTTACTGTCTGTGGCTTATCAACAGTAGGTAAGCCAAGGAAGGAAGCAAAGGAAAGAAGGAAAATGTATAGGTATTTATGTAATACATGGACATTTCTAGTTCTTAGTAAGATGCAATTTTAGTGAGTTTTTGAAATACAAGATATTGGAGGCAGAAGTAATAGAAGTGGGGAGATTATTCCAGGTTTTGGATATGGTGTGAGAGAATAGAGTTTTCTCTGCAGTGTTCTTTGCCCTAGAGATACTGAGGAGAGATTTGTCAGTAGACCGAAGAGGGCAATAGGAAGAGTAGCGAGGTAGTAGTTGATTTAGTGCAGGGGTTTTGTCAGGGTATGTGAGGATGTTGAAGGCAGTAACTAGTTGATTATAGCTGAGTAATTCTGGAAGTTCTAACCATTGCAGGTCCCTTAGTGCCTGACAGTGATGGGTTCTAAAGGTGGAGTTGTTGGCAAACCTGGCAATTTTGTTATAGCACGACTCAAGTTTGACAAGATCAGTTTTTCGAGGTTGGGTTAGGATTGGTGCTGTATACATGAGTGGACAATAGGTGAGTTTGGGCAAGGGTGATCTGTGCCTTGTCTGTGATGATTTTTTTATGTCTGTAGAAAGTTCCCATTTTTTTGTGTACCTTTTTGATGGTTTGAGCAATATGGACATCAAAGAAAAGATTTTTGTCTATTTCTACACCAAGGAGTTTAGTATGGGAAGTTGGAGAGATGACAGTGCCATTTTTAGAATTGATAGCGAAGAAGAGGGGGGTGGGTTTACATTTATTAGGGGTGAACAGGAACAGTTTAGTCTTGTTTGGGTTTAGAATAAGTTTGATGTTTGTAATCCAACTTTCAACAGAGCTAAAGGATTCTTTGGTGAACTTTTGTAAGTTGGCAAGAGATGGGGCTGCGCAGATAAGTGCAGAGTCATCTGCATACTGTATAAGTGAGGCATGTTGGGTGCAAGTATGTAGGTTGTTTGTAAAAATAGAGAAAAGTGGGCCCAAGATTGAGCCCTGTGTTACACCTGTGGTGGTTGGAAGTAGGGGAGATAGCACACCTTGCCATTGGACAGATTGCTGTTTGTTTGATAGGTAGTTTTTAAACTAGGGGATAGTAGTAGGGGC
The DNA here is from genome assembly GCF_019279795.1 of Protopterus annectens. Classification (NCBI taxonomy): domain Eukaryota; kingdom Metazoa; phylum Chordata; order Ceratodontiformes; family Protopteridae; genus Protopterus; species Protopterus annectens. The sequence goes on along the minus strand of NC_056744.1, from coordinate 1,444,648,432 downwards.
AAAGGATAAGGAGGCTAGAGAATCTAATAGTATTGGGTGTTAGACCATGTTGAAAGCTTTGAATAGGTCTAGAAATATGGCAGATACAAAACTGTTTTCATTTCTGTGTTGATTAATCTGATGAGTAAAAGAGAGGAGAACAGTGGTTGTACTGCGGTGTGGGCAAAAGCCATGCTGTGTGGGAGAGAGGAGGTTGTGTGTGTTAAGGAATTGCATAACTTGGGAGTGAATACATTTCTCAAGTAGTTTAGATAAGGGATGGTAATTAGCAAAGTCATAGGAATTACCCCCTTTGTGGAGGGCAATGATATATGAAAATATCCAGAGTTGCAGGACATATGCTTCCTGAATAGCTTGGTTAATAAGGATTGAAACATGGTAAGATAAGGATTCAGCGGCTATTTTTAAGAAGTTAGCAGGTATATTATCAGCTGCGAGAGTAGTAGGTTTAAGTTTTAGGAGGAGTTTTTTAATAGTAGAGGTGGGAACAGGTGAGGGAGAAAGAGGTTGAGTTATCTGGACTTTTGGTAGAGGTGGATGAGGAGTTATTTAAGGATAATTGTGTGGATAGTGACTGGATGGAGTCTATAAAGTGATGATTAAATTGGGAAGCTATGTCACTGTTACTATTGGAGGAGGTGGGAGTGGGGGTGGTTGTTTTGCCAGGTTTTAAGAGGGAGTTGATGGCTTGCCAAAATGTTTGGGGTTTTTTGGGGTGTTTATTTTGGATTCCTAGGAAGTAATTCTGTTTGTCAAGATTCGTTTGCTTTTTGACCTGATTCCTAAGCAGTTGATAGATTTGCCTATTTTGGATGGAGTTGTCTTTTTTCCATTGTTTCCAGGTTTTGTCTCTAGACCTTAGTAAGGCTCTTGTGTCCTCACTTGGCCATGGTGCATAGTTCGCTTTAGCCCTAATTTTCCTGATGGGAGCGATAGTATTAAGGACATTGGTAAATGTACTGTTAAAGTAGTCAACTGCCTGGTCCTAATCCTAGGGTTTGTAGTGATTTCCAGTTACATTGTTTTAGTGTAGTGTTTAATTCCTGTGGGTTTAGTTTGTGCTCATCTCTGATTTGTCTATATATTATAGGTTTGTACGTTATGACATGTTTCCTTAGAAGGAAGGTAGGACGGTGGTCACAAAGCCCATCTGTAAGACAGCCTGATGTGTAGTTTTGTTTGGGGTAGTTCACTAGTGTCCAATCAAGAATAGATGGTTTGCGGGATTTTTTATCTTCTCTATTGGATTCCTGGGTAAGGTGGACAAATCCGAATAGGTTAATATGATCAGTGGAGTTATTATAGTTACAGGCTAACCAGCCAGTATTAAGGTCACCTAGTATGATGGTCTGCTGTGGAAAGTTATCTCTAACCCACTGAAGGGTTTCCTCAATTATGGGGGAGTTGTTTCCTGGAGGGATGTAACTGCAGAGAATGTTAATTCTTTTTGTATTGTTTATGGCTAGTACTAAGCCTAAGGTTTCAGCATTTTGGAAAAGAGGTTTGTAGAGGTTGGAGGTTGAGTGTATTTTTTAAAAAGAATTGCAACTCCACCTCCCTTACTGCCTGTTCTATCTAGTCTTAAGATGTTATATCCTGGAGGCAGGATTTCTTCATTATGGCCAGTATGTCCGGGGAGTATTGGGTTATAAATGCGTGTAGGTCAGGGAGTTTGTTGGAGATGCTCCTGATGTTTATATTAATAATTAGTAGGTCAGATTTATGTTTGTTAGAAAGTATGGTAGCATATGGTCCTGGGTTTGGGTGTATGTCTCCTGAAATGAGTAGCCTTTTGCTAAACATTATAATTTGTTCATAGGTTCATAGGTTTATACTAGGCTATCTGCCCTAAGGCATTTATAAGCCTAGCCCAAATTTTTGTGGCTTACGCCACCCCTTATATGAAAAAATACTGTGCCCATTAGTTTGTTGTGCCTCTGTCCAGCAGTGACACAGAGATGATTTAATTGCGTGTGCTCTTTCTGTGAAGGATTTGCATGGTATTTACCTAGTATAAAATCCTGGTAGGCAGATCTTATATGTATGTAGTATGGAATTATCTTTGAATAGAGTGGAGCGGATAGGGAAATATATGTGAGGTTTTGTATGTGACGTAATATGTGTTGTATCGTAGGAAGTATTGTGAAGTGGTATATTGCTATGTATTGATGTGGTGTAAGCTAGGGTAGTAAGAGTTAGTAAGAGAAATGATCATGACACATTTTAATGTGGGAGTGGTGTTTGGCTATTTGAAGTTTTTTGTTGTAAATAAAGGGCAGGTGAAGAGGTGTGCCTGTTTACTACTGTGTGTACTTATTTGGTGGGCAGATGGGGGTGTGTGGCTGGGGTGGTTAGGATCAGGTAGCTGATAGGTGAAGAGGATGGTCAGGTGATATTGCGTTAAAAATAAATGTAGGTGTAGTGGGGATGGGTGGGTGGGAATTGGGGGTAGGGGAGCAGAGTGAGCTGAGCGGGGGCCCAACCAGACCTCAAGACTGCAGAGACGATCTGTATGTGCTGTTCAGGACAGAACAGGCATATAGTGCAATTGGGTAAGAGTGCCAATATAGGTGTCCTTACACTATCCTTGTTTATTTCCCTGTTTGTAGCTACTAATTACAGGAATTTCAAGGGGGGGGGGCTAATAAATTATTGCCAGTGCTGCTGATTCCCGAGCGGGACACTACTGTAGTTTTACTCTGTTTAAGCTGGAAATATTCAAAATTAGCAACCGTGTTTCCTTTTCTGTACAGTAAAACTTAAAAAAATATAAGTAGACTGCTAGTGGATTCAGGATCTCTTAAAGAGCAGTCTCCCAGCAATGCAAACCTTTTAATGGAGGTGGACAGGGTAGGGTGAAAGAAAAAAAGTGAAGAGTTCCTAGTAGTGGGAAAGAGATATAGCTATAGATTAGAGCAATATAAAAAACAATTTAATCTCTTTTCGAATTAGCTATAGATTAGAGCAATATAATAAACAATTTAGTCTCTAAACTACAAACTAGATTAACAGTTTACACAGACACCCATATATAATGGGAGAAGTATGCTTTACATTATTTGGTGCAGGCATTCAACTTATTGAGAAACATGCTCGTTGCTAACATCCTCACTAAGGTTACAAACATAAAATGCAAGTTCCCCTTACAAGTATAAGATAGTGTACAGCCTTAAAACAAGTCAATATAAACCTTCTACCTTCTTTTTATCAATTAAAGTTAGAAAACGCTTGTCACAGATACGACTAACTGTGTATCACTCTTTATGCTCTTTGCTTGTTGAAAACCCAGTAAAAGCAGTTTGTTTACAACCTTCTTTCTTCTTTGTAACAACGAGAGGTAATAAACGCTTGCCTCTTAACAGCGAGCAGCAGAAAGATGTCCCAAGTACTGAACCTGTGAGTTCCATAACTGCAATTTTGTCTTTCTTAACTTTAAATCCTAAGTGTGTTAACTTTGTCAAAAGAAAAGCAGTATCTTGTTTGCAGTAGTCGGGTTTTTGAAGCTAAAAGTAAATCGGCTACATATTGAATTAGAGTCAAACTACAAGGAACTGTAACCTTGTCCAGCTGTTTTTTTTTCATTTCTCTAGAAAAGAGTGGGTGATTCTCCATGTCCCTGCAGTAGTCTAGTCCCAAGTGTACTGTTGCCCTCTATATGTAAAAGCAAACGTATATTGACTAGCTGAATGTATAGGAATAGAAAAGAAGGCAGATGAAATGTCTGTCATTGAGAAAGTGTTGGCATTTGATGGAATGGAACTTAGAACTGTTTCCAGATTGGGGACAACTGGAAATGTTGGTACTTCTACTGTATTTACTGCTCATAAATCTTGTACAAATCTATATGTATGTTTCCCTGTTTTCTTAACAATGGTAAAATAGGAGTGTTACAGGGACTTTGAGTTGGGACAGTGATGCTTTGTTGTAAGAAGACAGAAATAACAGGTTTTATTCCTTTTTCTTCTACCAACAAAGAATACAGGCAGGCACTTGCAGGGTTTCAGTGTTATATGCACAGGTTCTGGGTCTCTCATGAGATCTACCTTATTCTCATTGGTAGTCCAGAGCTGTGGAGGGATTACTTTTAATTCTTTCAAGCCAGCGGTTTCTACATCTTGTTTTGATGTTAGAATAGCAGAAGAGGCATCTTCATCTGTACATATGTTATTGGAATATAGTCCTAAGGATTCACTAGGAATATTGGTACTGTTGCTTTCTATAATTTCCAATTAAAGATCATGCTGCTAAATGCTAGGAGTCTAAACATGAAACTGCACTCATTGCAAGCATTCTTAACCCTGGAAGAAACAGACATTTGTGCAGTCACAGAAATCTGGTTCATAGCTGCATTGAGCACCCCAGCCATACCAAGTTACTCATCCTATCATTCATTCAGACCCCAAGCCGTAGGCAGCAAAACAAAAGGAGGTGGAGTTAAGACATACACACCTCTAGGCTGGTCAAACAGTATGCTGCACAGGAAGTACTCCAGGTGCAGTTAACAATTTACAAGACCCCTATTCAAATCATAGCTAGCTACAGGCCTCCAACTCTGACTCAAGATGCCCACTCCACGTATCTGCACCTCTTCGAATCTATCAAGATTCAACCCTTTACCATGATCCTGGGTGACTTTAGCTATCCAGCCATAGATTGGAAGAAATACTCTTGCCAAAACACAAATGCCGAAAGATTTCTTGATTTCGTTGGTGCACTGCCTTGGACCAGTTGGTTGACACCCCCACAAGAGGTGCAGATATCTTGGACTTGGTATTAACCAACATGAGTAACCACTGCAACATCTCTATGGTGTCATCATCCCTGGTAAGATCCGACCACAAAGCAGTCACTTTCGAAGTCACCAGGTCCCCACAACCCCCCCCCCCTCCCAGCTAGGGTCAAACAGAAAAACTTCTCAGAAGCTGATTACCACCCCCTGAGGGAAGGTATATACAGCTTCAAAGCCCCTCCCCCTCCACAGAAACTGGCACATATGTCCAAATTTACACCAGAGTACTATATGAGCATTTATGTAGCTGCATGGAATCAGGAATTCCAGACCGGACAAAATCCTCCTCCTCCTCCTCAAGGAAGGGTAAACCTGTCTGGTGGACATCTACAATAAATAAACTCTATAATAAAAGGAAACAAATTGCTGTCCAGGACCGAGAAGGAGCAGGTGTCTAATTGGAATCGATCTCTCCTTAGCCTGAACAAGCAAATAAGAGCACTAGCGAAATCCTCCAAAGCAAACTTCGAGTCCAAACTGGCCATTTAGTAAAGACGATCATAAGGCTTTCTAAACATATGTCCGCAATCTCAAGGGAAGCACCCAGATCTGCTCAGAAATGGTGGTCAAGGACACCACATACACAAACCCTGTAGATATAGCCAACCTGCTGGCAGACAGGTTCAGCCCCCCCCCCCCCCCATCAGTAGGTTCATAGGTTCATACTAGGCTATCGGCCCTAGGGCCTATACAAGCCTAGCCAAACAATTCCCCAGATATTTCTTCCCACAATATTTCCTTCCCTGGACCCCTGTCTAGCAGGGTGACTGACGTGATCCCCGTGGTGAATTTCCTATCTCCCATCCAATCGTCAGTGTTCCTTTTGAAGAGGGCCAAGGAAAACAGGACATCCCCAGTACCTGTCCCCCTCAAAAAATACAGCCTCCATGGGACCCAATAACATCCCAGGCTGCATCCTACATGAAGTTGGGTAGGAATTTGCAGCACCATTATGCACCCTATTCAACCAATGCCTGAATACTGGCTTTGTCCCAGCCGAGTGGAGGACGGCTGCTGTCATCCCTTTGCACAAAGGTGGAGCGTCCACTGATCCAGGAAATTATAGACCCATCAGCCTACCTAGCCTGATCTGCAAGGCCATGGAGGGGATTATCATGGACCTCATTAACAAGGGCATTGGAAACCTCCAGACACTTGATCCCACACAGTTTGGTTTTGTCAAGGGAAGGTCATGCCTGTTGGTCGACTTCTATGAAACAGTGATCAAGGCCATAGACAAGGGGAAGACACTGCACACTGCCTTCCTTGACCTGGCCAAGGCCTTCGATACTATTCCGCACTCAGGTATAATAGATAAACTCTGTCAACTAGGGATCATTCCATATGTTACCAGATGGGTAACAAACTGGCTCACTGATAGAACCCACCTAGTCAAAATAGGGGAAGCCACCTTAAGTAGTAGACCCATAATGAGCGGTGTACCCCAGGGATTGGTCTTGGGACCTCTGCTGTTTGGGATATACTTCTCAGATGTGCAGGCCAAATCTAGTGAGGCACACTAATGTCCCACTCACTAGGTTGAATAATGAGAAAGTAACAGTCAGCTGCCTGTCAGGTGCCAGGATCCGCTACATAACGCATGCACCAGGTCCCTCAACAACAAGTACAAATATGACTCTGTCATTGTACATGTGGGTGTGAATGACCCGAGACGTACCTCCCTGGACTACATGAAAAGGGACATGGAGGAGCTCTCGGATTATGTAGCCCAGACGGGTATGACCCTAGCCCTGAGCAGCCTCCTACCATCACCCAGAATGATACCACAGTACACGCAGAAAAAGATTGATTTCAACAATTGGCTAAGTTTCTGGTGTTATTCTAAGGGGATCCTGTATCATTCTGCCTGGGATGACATGATGGACAGACCTCGATGATTTGCCAGAGATGGCCTGCATCTGTCACACTGGGGTTTCTGGATACTGGCCAAGGCTCTTGTCACCCCTGTAGTGCCTTTTTAGGCAGTGTTCCAAAGACCAAATTACCACCGTAAAATCTGCAAACAAATACAATCTGAGGGTCATGCTGCTCAACGCTAGAAGTCTAAATCTCAAAAAGCACTCGCTCGAAGCACGTCTTAAAATGGAGAACATCGACATTTGTGCTATAACAAAGACCTGGTTCATGGCAGCAGAAAACACCCCTGCACTACCAGGCTATAACTCATTCCACACTTTTCGGGCTCAGAACTTGGACTGAAAGTCCAAAGGCGGTGGCGTTTCCATAATCATAAAGGATGCACACACCTCCAGACTGGTAGCCCAGCATAATGCCTCAGAGATACCTCAGGTGCAGGTAACATTGGGTAAGGCAGTGATTCAGGTTATAGCCTGCTATAGGTCACCAACCATGTCCCAAGACTCACACTCCCTACTCCTAAGCACCCTGGAGAATATTAGGGTCCAACCTAACATTCTCATACTGGGCGACTTAAACTACCCCTCGATTAACTGGGAAAACTACTCTTGTGCCAATACACTTGCCCAACGTTTCCTGGAATTCATTAATTCCAGTGCCCTGGACCAGCTCGTTCTTACCCCCACTAGAGGTAGCAACATCCTTGACCTGGTCATTACTAACATGGGCGACCATTGATCTACACCAATAGTCACCTCCTCCCTGGTTAGATCCAACCACAAACTAATCTCCATGAAAATCCACATCCCTCCCACCCCCCACAAAAGTAACCACCATAAAAAACTAAACAGAGGTGGCTAACTTCATGGCACCCATGCAAATGTAGAACAGTTGCATGACTGCCGAATCATACACTGATGCCCTGTACGAACACGTACACAAATGCATGGATCTCGCCATACCCAATAGAACCAAGACACTCTCCTCCAAAAAAAGGAAGCCAATCTGGTGGTCCCCTGCCATAAACAAACTCTACAACAGCAGGAGGAAACTGATGCAGAATAAGGTGAAGTCCAAGTCCCAAGACTGGAAAAACTCCCTTATCAGCCTCAACAAAAAGTTGAGATCTCTCATCAAATCCTCTAAAGCTAGCTATGAAAACAAAATTGCAGCAGATAATACAGACAAACACAAGGCCTTCTATAGTTATGTAAAGAATCTCCACAATACCCAGATTTGCTCAGAGTTACTGCACAATGGTACCTCCTATACCGAGCCAACAGATATTGCCAGTATACTGGCTGACAGATTCAGTGCCAACTTTAACCCTCCACCAAAGGGACCAATCACAATACCCGTAGAGTGCCAGAAACCCAGTATTGCTGCTGCACAGGTTAAAACAGCACTGTCCAAGGCCAAGAATACAGCTTCTATGGGACCTGACAATATCCCTGCCTGTGTTCTACATGAACTACAGAGTGAACTGGCACCTCACCTGTGTGCCCTGTTCAGTCACAGCTCCACCTCAGGCTTTGTCCCTAGCAAATGGCGCACTGCTACAGTCATCCCTTTTCACAAAGGAGAAGTGACTACAGACCCTGAGAACTATCGCCCCATTAGCCTGATGAGTCTGATATGCAAAGCTATAGAACGCATCATCATGGACCCAGTAGGGAATTTCCAAACTCTGGATCCCACACAGTTTGGTTTTGTGAAGGGTAGATCATGCCTGCTCAACCTGGTTGATTTTTTTGAATCAGTCACCAGAGCTGTGGATAAAGGCAAGGTGGTTCATACAGCCTACCTTGATCTGGCCAAGGCCTTTGATACCATCCCCCACTCAGGAATCATAGAAAAACTCACTAAGCTAGGCATCAATCCCTATATCACTAGGTGGGTTGCAAACTGGCTCACAGATAGAACCCACAGTGTGAAAGTAGCTGACTCCAAGTCAGACTGCTGACCAGTCACAAGTGAAGTCCCACAGGGTTCGGTTCTGGGTCCTTTCCTGTTTGGTATCTGCTTCTCTGAAGTCCAGGCCAACATGAAGGGACTCTGACTGACAAAGTTCGCAAATGATTGCAAGTTGGGAGCTATTATTAACTCTCCAAGTGATGTTGACATCCTACAGAAAGGCCTCACTGAGACCAATGACTGGTGTTAGAACCATGGCCTTAAGCTCCGTGCCAAAAAATGTGTCGTCATCCCCTTTGGGAAAAACTCGGTTCCCATGAATTATCTCATTGATGGTAGTCCACTGAACAAAGAAGGTGTTATAAGAGATCTGAGAACACAGGTTGACAGCAACCTCTCTTTTGACCACCACATTGCCATTGTGGTCAGAAAGTCCTTCTATGTGGCACATTTCATTACTAAGGGTTTTGCATCCAGGAAGAAGGAGGTCATTGTCTCCCTCTACTCTTCTCTCATTAGGCCAATCATTAAGTATAATGCCCCATTTGGCATATACCTCACTAGACACCTGTAACAACTAGAGAGATTGCAAAAGTACCTCACAAAGAGGATCCTAGGCCTAAAACACTTGTCCTATATGGACAGACTCAAAAAACTCTGACTATTCTCTGTCTCATGTCACCTACTTAGAGATGATCTCTGCTTGACTTACAAAGCTATGTCTGACCCAGCTCTGTTAGAAATGCTGCATCTAAAGAAATCCCAATCTTTCTGCACCACACGCTCCAGAGACCTCAGTCTCATTACCACAATCAACAGAACATGCTGGAGGGACAGGTTCATAACCCAGAGACTGCCCATGCTATGGAATAGACTTCCCATACATGTCAAACAGAGCACCTCACTGGCCCTCTTCAAGAGAAATCTTGGTGAGTGGATGAGAAATAGAAAATTCATCCCGGAGATCACTCCAGTGGCTCTGCTCGATAGAGGCACCAGGAACTAAAGTCTGGTGGCACGATGCCAGGGTAATCCTATGGCCTAGGCTTGTAAAGGCTTCAGGGCCATTAGCCTAGTACACACCTTTGAACCTATGGCTAACCAAGTCTGCAGATGACTGCAAGCTGGGTGCTGTCATCAATTCCCCTAGTGATGTGGACATCCTCCAAGAGGGTCTCACCCAAACAAATGACTGGTGCCAGAAACATGGCCTCAAACTGAGTGCCAAAAAATGCATCATCATCCCTTTTGGGGAGAATGACATCCCCACAAATGATCACAGTGATAATAAGGCACTGCGCATGCAATCAGCCGCAAGGGACTTGGGAACCCAGGTTGAGAGCAAACTGACTTTTGACCACCATATTGCCACTGTTGTACGGAAAGCTTTCTACATGGCCCCCCTCATTAGTAAGGGTGTCTTATCCAGGGACAAGGTGGTTATAACATCCCTGTATTCTTCCCTTATAAGACCGATTATTGAATACAATGCCCCTTTCGGCATGTACTTCACAAAGACATGCAGCAACTGGAGAGATCACAGAGGTTCCTCACCCGGAGAATCCAGGGCCTAAAACATCTATTCTACACAGATAGGCTAAAAGCCCTGTCCCTGTACTCCGTCTCCTACAGACTCCTCAGAGGTGACTTTTGTCTGGCATGCAAAGCAATCTCAGATGCCGCCCTGATGGGACTGCTGTATATCTGCAAGTCAAGCTCCACTCGAGTAACATGCACGTGAGACCGCAACCTGGTATGTGACATTAATAGGATGTGTTGGCGAGACAGATTTGTGTCCTAGAGACTCATCCTTTTGTGGAATAGACTCCCTCTCCACGTAAAACAGAATACCTCATTAAACCTTTTTAAGTGCAACCTGGATAACTGGATGGGGAACAGAAAATACACCCCTGGGATTTCACTTATATCCCTGCTGGACAGTGCTAAGTTATTGGAACAAGGGCTAAATTCTTGGCTAGGCTTGTAAGGGCCTCAGGGCCAATAGCCTAGGAACTTCCTATGATCTTATAATATCTTTAAATATACCATCTGGTGTACAAGTGGTGCATTGTTATTTCTGTAACAAATCTCTACATGACAGATTTAGAGGCATGGAATTTTTTACAATAAAAGCAAGTTCTTTTAGCGGACCAATTTAAATGGAAACAGGTTTTGTTTCTTGATAGTTTAACGGGACTTCGGACACTCCCACACCTTGAGACGTGTTCAGAAAGTGGAAGGTTTTCAGTATTTGCTGAAGTAATAGAGCTAGTAGCTCCTGTACCAACAAAAAATGGGATAGATGAATTTTGCACTGTAATATTGACAAAAGGGCCAACCTGAACAATCGGTACCAAGGGAAATAACTGTGGTTCCTGCTCATGGCTGTCCTAATGGTTTTGTTGTCATGTTGGTGGCTGCTATGCAGTATTCCATACAGGAGGATTTATTCCAGTTTGCTTTGGTGTCTGAATATTTGGCGAATTTGTCTGCTGTACAGACATTTCGCCAATGTCCAGATTGACCACAATAAAAGAAGTATTTAAATGCGGTGCACCTGACTGTCACTGTGGTGATGCAGGGCGGATAATAATTTTGCTGATATTGTCCTGGGGATTTTGTTTGGAAAAAATGGAATCTACCTCTTTCCTCCACAGTTTCTTCTTCCCCATCTTTGTGAGTTTGTATCAAACTTTTGGTGCTGAATGACAACTAATTTTTTCTTATATTTCTCTTGTTCCCGTAAATATATTGGCTGCCACATGTTGTGCTTGATTCACAATTTCATGACTGCCCAAACTTGGTCACTTTAAACAAATACTTTTAATTTGATCTTGTACGAGAGGTAACAAGCTCTCTACAAAAGGTGCTGATGACCCACTTGCTGCCACAGCTTTTGTTAGTTCTGGATGTTCATAAAAGACTCAAATGCACCTGTCATGCATTGCAAATATGTATCAATAATGTAATTTTCCTTTTGCACAAATGCTTTGATTCTTGCCCAATTAGGGATTGTGGGGTTGGGGGCATACGGTGGTAATGGCTTTTAACAAGTTATTCCTAGCGGTCAAAAATCCGTCATCTGTGTGTTTTGGGATATTATCGCCTATATATTTGACTTTTCTGAAAACATCAGGGGGTGTAAAAGTTTTTAATACTGCTCGCAAGTCTCCAGTAATCGGGCTTTGTAGTTGTACATGTCCTTCTAAGATCTTTGCATATTTAGCAGAATGTGTCTGAATACGAAGGAGAAAAATCTGCAATGGTTTGAAAATCCTCTGCAGTCCAGGTGCTACTGCTGGATTTGTTTCTTCTTGCAATGGATGCATTTGTGTAGGAGGTATATCAAAGTCAGTGGAAGAATCAGACTCTGTTTCTTCCTTTGTATTTTGTTTGGCAGGCATATAAATAATTTCCTTAACCTTTTTCAAAGTGTTTTTGGTGGAGAATTTTTGTTAGGAAATCTTTTTACTTTTCCCACACACTTATCACTAGTTTTGTATTTATGTTTGTGATACATTTGTTTCCCTTTATTAACTATTCAGATTAACATTTGATCAGATTTTGTTATGGTATTTACTGAATGTCTCTGTTGACAGAATTTAGTGTTATAAACTGACCAAGAGGGACGATTAGAAGTGCTGGTGGTAATTTGAGCTCTATATAGGGAAGTGGTAGCTGCTGCTGTCTTTACTTTCACTCACCATCTTGGAGAGGGAAAAATTATCAGCATCTTGAAGCACAGGTGTGTCATAAGGTTGGGGGGGGGGGGGTGAAGAAGTTAATGGAGACCAGTCATCATATAAACAGAGTCAAGAGATCTTAGAAGAATTTTTATTTGGTCAGTGGTTGCTCCAAGACTGACTTAATAATGTTGCTTTTAATCAGAAAAGGTATAAAGACTGCAATTCTATATTTTACAGGAAGTAGATCAGATACATATACCTATATACATATGGAAAAACACTCAGGAATCCATTTTGCAATGAGAACATATTAAAATGAAATGTACACTCTTAACATTATTCCATATCTATACGCTTTATCCTTTGCACTGTTGCACTTTTTTTCACTTTTATCTCAAGTTTTTAAGCTTCTTCCCATGCCCCAGGAAGTAATTGCTATCCACTCCAACAGTATTACAGTTGGGTGGTGCACTTGAAAATAAGAGGGGACCTACTCCTTTTCTCTGTATCAAGAAATGAGAAGGATTTTTGAATGGAATTTGCAATCCAACTACTTTTTAATTGCCAGCCATATGTACGAGGAAGCAAACTTTCTTGCAGACAGGTCTGCTGTTGATTGCATGACCCTTTTCCCCCTCTGTGGTGCATACATTTTTTTGCCACTGGAGCAAGCCTTACTTGTTGGGAGGCAAAGAGACCACAACACCAGGCACAGTATCTTCTGCTTTCTAATCTTTCAGCCATTTGACAGTACAGGCATGCTGTAGTCCAGAAATAGCATCCCTGGACACTTATGTGTCTTTTCTCCATTTTCTGTGATGGAGGCTCATCTGTAGGGCCCAGTCACTGGCTGATAATAATGCACAAGTATTCCTTCATCCCAGCTTTGGCACATACATTTATAGGTTCACAGATGGTTACTATTTGCGGGTTGAGGTGTGGCATAATGGTTGAGGTACTTACTTCATAGACACAAAGTACAGTGTTTGATTCTCACCTCTGAAAGGAAAATTGGCTAGGCTTAAAATGGTCTGCAATGGCAGCTAGCCTAGTAATTAACTATAAACTAGGTAAATACTCCAGGACACCATTGAAGAGCCTAGCCCAGTTTCCCAGTTGCGTCAGAGCACTGTCTGGTTAGTGATTTTGTCAGAGTTGCATAATAGGCAAATAAAGGCTAAGAATAAAATCCTGGACTACAGGAAACAGCTTGTTAATGGCTCATAACCTTCATTTCCTGCACTGCCTGTCCGAAATTGGGGAAAGCCTTGTTGTTACTGTATGCCTCAACAACCAGTACTAATTGAAGCCTGAGCCTCTTCCTAATGCCTTTGCAAGGGTACTGTCCCAGGGATGATGTAGTACAGAAATGCCCTCTTTTAGCTCCTCTATGTCTTTTCCTGTATTTTATCTAATGAGGTTTATCTGGGAAACTAAGTAGCTGAAATCCAAAGTTGTTCTCATCACTCCATTTTGGACTCTGCAAATGGGGTCCTCTAGCACCCATTAGAGAAACTTCTTCCATTTAGGATTTTTCTTTTCCATATCTCAAGCAAGTTATTCTCAGATCTACATTCACCACACCAAACTGTGTGGCTTCTCTGATTTAACTGATTGATAGCAACTTTGCTTTACATTCTGAGATATTTCAGATTATTACATTTTCCCAAAAGCCTAATATAACAAACCTTCAAAAGTAATTGGACCTTTCTTTCTGTGAGCATCATTTAAAAGACTTGACCCTTTTCTCATCACTATTTAAAGTTCTGTATGAGTCTAGCAGCCTTTTTTTTTTTTTTGCATCCTGCAGTTGCAAGCCTGATATATCCTCTACTTGCACCCAGTCAGCCCATTTATTCTGCAGTCATGGAAAGTGGGGATTCCTGGGCAGATGTTCCATTTGTTCCTGCCAGGGGAATTACCCATGTGCTCATCTATTTACTGTAAGACTCAGGTGGTAGGGAGCAGGCCAGCTTTGCTGCTTCTGATGGGCAGCATACCCTCTCCCCCGGCAGTAGCTACCTGCTGAGGGGCTCCCTGCAGCTCCTATTCTAGCTTGCAGTTGAAAGAGTGGACTTGATATACTTCAGCTCTGTGGGGTAGAAACCTAGTGCCCCGGTAGGTGTCAAGCCATATGGAGAACCAGTGCTGCCTCCCTTCTGCCAGGATGGGTTAGCAGGCAGCAGCTGTTCATTCCCTACATCCCCTATCAGCTCCTGCAGGAGCCTAAGCTCCTACTCAGACTTAGGTCACCTGCAACATTGTAGGGGTTGTATACCTTTATGCAAAGTAACGGCTATTTGGCTATTTCTGAAGTTCATCAGAGTAGATTCCATTTCATAGCCTCTTTGAAGGTTTACAAAGCCTTCCTTAAAGGTACATTTCTTTTAAGTCTATTTTATAAAGGATCATGTTCCTCTGTGGGATCTTTCTTTGTGCCGGGAAAGCTGATAACTCCTTTAATTTGAACCCAAAGCTTCAGCAAAGTTGAAGTTTTTGTCAAGGAAAAATATTTCTTGTAGGTATAATTTTGGTTTGAAGAATCTGACTTGCAGGGTCTTTTAGTGGAACCACCTATTGTGACCCATCATAAAGATAAGATTATGCTCGAGTCCTAATCCATTTTTAGCTTTAAAGTAGTAACCAAAGCCGTTCTTAACCAAGCCATCTGTATTAAAGATTTCTTTCCCAATTTTTTTCTGATTGAGGTGAATACCTTTTTCATTTTATGATGTATAGTGAAAGCTGAACTATATTGGCAGGACAAAATCTGTTTGGAAAAGTTTCACAGCTTTTTATTTCCTTTTCCAAGGAGAAGCTTGACTGTGAAGCTAAGTGTCTTACATACTGTAATCCAATTTTCTGTTTGAAGTAGGGGAAGTCTTTCCTTCTGTTCTGTGGTACAAACGTGTATTCTAGCAGAGCAGTTGGTACCTCTCAAGTTTTTTTCTGTAGTGTATCATTGGATGATTGTGCAGCAGCTACTTGGTCTTCATAGATTCATAGGTAGTTACTAGGCTATCTGCCTAAAGGCATTTATAAGTCTAGCCGGAATGTGTTGGCTTTCGCCACCCCCGTAGATTAGTTCCCTGTGCCTCTGTCCAGCAGAACCACTGAAGTGATCCCTGGGGTAAACTTCCTGTTTCCCATCCACTCATCAAGGTTTCTCTTGAAGAGTGTTAGTGAGGAGCTGTGCCTAATGTAGATTGGAATCTTGTTCCAGAGCATGGGAAGTTTCTGGGACAGGAGTTTATCCCTCCAGCACATCCTATTTATTGTTGTGGTGAGGTTCAGATCCGTAGAGCATGTGGCTCGAGGGGATATGGCTTTCTTTAGGTGGAGCATGTCCATCAATTCTGGGTTGGACATGGCCTTGTATGTCAGGCAGCGATCACCTCTGAGTAGGCGATATGCAACCGAGTACAGCTGGAGTTTCTTCAGTCGAGCTGCATAGGGCATCTGTTTGAGGCCAGTGATCCTCTTGGTGAGGTACTTCTGTGGTCTTTCCAGCTGTTGCAGGTGTCTTGTAAGGTACATCCCAAATAGGGCGTTATACTCTATGATGGGTCTGATCAGTGATGCATAGAGAGGCACACTGACCTCTTTTGATCTGGATGCAAACCCTTTTGTAATTAGGTGGGCCACATAGAAGGATTTTCTAACCACTTTGGCAATGTGATTATCAAAGGAGAGATTACTATCTACTTGGGTCCCCAGATCCCTTATTTCGTTGTCCGTATTTAGGGAATGCTTTTACAAGACACTCCAATCAAGGTGTGACATACACATCCAAGTTTTCTTTGGGACTTTCTAACCACTTTGGCAATGTGATTATCAAAGGAGAGATTACTATCTACTTGGGTCCCCAGATCCCTTATTTCATCTTCTGTATTTAGGGAATGCTTTTACAAGACACTCCAATCAAGGTGTGACATCCACATCCAAGTTTTCTTTGGGACTGTAGTGATTAAATAATATATTCATATTCCTTTTAAGGAAACTACCCAGGAGAACTATCCGGGTGGAGGGGGGCTGTTGTGTTGTCACTGAGGATGGACTCATACCAGATATAAAAGTTATGTTCCTACTATAATGATGGGTCTTGAAGATCAGCTCTGTCCTTGGATGATCAGCTGTATTTTTGATAACATACCCACCTACCTTCCCCCCTGCATTTCTGACTTTTCCTAGAGGTTTGTATATAGCTTTTGTGTCCTTCATGTGGCATGCTAGAGCTCTAGAGAGGAAGTCCTTTGCAGTGCATTATGAGATAGTGGAAGAAACATGGAGAGCTGGGAATTTTTTTTTTTTTTTTGTCATTACTGTGTGTTGATATTAGTCAGCCTTTCTTGCTCTGTTGCTTCTTTGCCAGGGAGAGGGTCAGCTGGGAGGATTCATCATTTACCTAACCTTTAGGAGTGTCCTGTTTTTTTTTAATTTTTATTGTTGCCTGTCCCTGTGAACACTCACCGAAGTGCTGAGAAGTGGCATGCAGTGGGCCAATGGAGGCATCTCCTCACTTCTTTGCGGGATGTTCTGTCCAACCACTGCCCCCCCGCCCCACATGAGTGGTGAATTTTCTGGTCTCCATCAGAGAAATTGCACCAACTCTGTATTCATGTAAGTGCATGCAACCCTCCCTACCCCAGGAGAGGTGAGAGGGACTTGCCCATTAACTCTGCCCCTTTTCTTCCTACCTTCCTACTCCAGTAACAAGGCTACTAATTGTACCATGTTTACATGGGTCTCCAGTCAGTGCTCCATCAACTATGGAGGAAGGCTTTATCGCATGGGAAAGTTTTAGATGCCAACCTGCCCTAATGCCAAACAGCATTAATCCTGCTGTTAACAAGGATGAACTTGCTCATCTAGTTTTGTTTTTACACAAGTACATTTATTATACCCTTAAATAGTTTAAACTTGTATCTGCTGATTTGTTTTCTATTCAGCTCATGTTAACATCTTTCAGGCGCACAGAGTTCTGTTTGTCAGTGGAAAAATGCAAGATAAGTAAGCAGGGAGTCAAGTCTAGTGGATATAAGGAGAGAAAATATTTATTTGATGCTCAAAAAACTTCTTGATCACATTGTTAACCACAGTTGTTCATCATCATTGCTCATTCGAGTCAGTATTCTTTAGTTTGTACACAACCCAGCTGACTCATTCTGAAACTTGAATAGATGAAAAAATAATATTCCTAAAGCATTACTTTGATGTAGAGGAAATTCAGGAAATAGGGTTTTTGGGTTTTAGCCGTGGTTCCGAGATTGCAACTTTATTGGGACCAGTAGCCTTTATCATGCTTTTCCTGGCTGTATTTGTTCACAAATACTGAGCATTGTTAAGTGAAGTACCAGTGTTCTGCAGTGGTGAAGTTTGGAAGGTAAGTCTATTGGTGAGCATGGTATGCAGCAACCTCCAACGAAGGCATAGACTTATCTTATGCCTACAATATGGTAATTACAGTTCAAGACACTGACTCAGCACTTTGATTTTCTTATGCTGACAGTAATTTACTGGATGTGTCCCAAGATGACTGGTTCTCCAAGAAGAAGGGGACCTGGGTAAAACTACCTATTTTCAGTATGGATACTATTTCTGGAAGGAGCAATAAGAAGTTATCTGACACTAGAAACATAGTAAACAATGGAGCTAAATGTAAGTCAGTGAAAGAATTCAATAAGCAATGAAAAATTAAAAGTAAAACGAGACAAACATAAAAATGTAAGATTCTATACTCTGAAAGAAAACTGTACAAGCATGAGATGCCAAACAAGCAGTATAAGGCTAATGAAGAATGCAAAGTAAAAATAGAAAAAAATCAACAGAAGCAACATTTTTCAAGAAGTCAAGGTTAAAATATGATTCATTATTGCACTGATTAAACAAAACACCCTCCTTCCATTCTTGCAAGTGTCCTGATACACACAGTAGATAGATCAGAGGAAATGAGATATCGCCAAAATGAAGGCATTGAAAAGAACTGTTAAATTAGGAGCAAGACTCAAATGAGGAAACACTTCTCATATTGGTGACCAAAGTAAGAATCACAGAGGAGGAGTCAAAGAGCAGATAAGTGAAGATGAATTAACACTGTGTTAAATTAAGAAAAGGCAGTACCTATTGTCAACACTAACACAAAATCAAAACTATCCATATTAACAAGCGACAATATGTGGGGGAAGAAGGTATCTGACGTACACCTGGAACTACTGTCACCAAGAAGATTATTTACAGTGTATCAAGCAGAGTGTGTTTCATCTTGGTACTTGATGTAATCTGACTAAAAACTAGCCATGATGGGAGGCTGCATGATGGGGAGAATAGTTAAGGAATATTTATAGATATAGTACTCAGTCTGTTTTTTCCCAGGATTATCTGTGGCAGCACTATAAGTGAAGTACAGCTTATTTGTGAATTATAAACATTTATGAATCAATCGTTGCACAGAGGACTACATGTAATGAAAGCATAATAAAATGGAACAAAAGGCACTGCATCAGTATTCCTAATTAGTAGGGTGATTATGGATTCAAAAAGATTGTCATTCGTTCCTAAATATGATGTGCTTTACCAAATGCAACATGATGCTTTGAAGAGAAATGTTGATATCGGAGAGAAGCCACTCTGCATAAACAGCACTGTCCTGTTGTGTTTTTTTAAAGCACAGTATCATAGCAAGACGTTGTCCCGTTCGATTCTCAGCTAGAGCGTCTTCTGTGTGGAGGCATACGTGAATGGGGCGTGCCTTCGTTGAAGGTTGTGCATCAGGGCTGGTAACCCGGTACATAAAAATCCACTACCAATCATTAGCAGACCAGAGTTCTGCTGTGGCGACCCCTAACCGAGAAAAGCCGAAAGACACAAACAAACAATCAAAATTTGCATCTGCTACAGCAGCAGCAGTGATTTGCAGTTGTAGAGTAGGCAGTGTGCTTGGTAGTCCTTCCTAAATGTGCCAACCTAATGCAAAAGTCAAGGACATACCCATTAAGGTGTCAGTTCCTTGAGGAAAAACTGCAGATTGCACCCAACTATTCAAGGCATTAGCAATCTACTTCCACATTTGTCAATGCAGAAGTGTGTTTCTGGGGGCACAACAGCTGTCAAAATATTTTAGACAACTTATAAAAGTCCTGTCAGCTGTCATGACTGCACACTGACCAACAAGCTCTATCAGTGTGAAAACGGAAAATTGTTAAATACAATAAAAAATATTAGTTTGAATAAAATTCATTTACTGGGTATTGCGTGGATGACAGCAGAGAAGAAATATTGGGGAAAGAGAAAATCCCTGGCTGGGGAGAACATTGCAAAGCAATTAAAGTTTCATCCTCAGTACAAGAGATGGTTCCTACTAATGTAGAGAAATAAAATCAGATGCATTTAGAGGTGCTTAAAATAAGTGAGACACTGAAGGAATCTGTAAAGACAAATGACAAAATGCTGAAAAAAAGAGCTATTCAGATGAGCTGAGAAAACTGCAGAAATTGGAAGGTGAACTGAAGTATAGACTGGCCAAATATGAGGCTTCTTGCAGAAATTGGAAGTTGAACTGAAGAAAAGACTGGCTGAATATGAGGCTTCTTAAGTAGAACTGTTTCAAATTTCAAAAAATAGTAGGAGGCGCATTATGCAGATAAAACCTGAAATGTCCTGCTTTACCAGAAAAACTGAAAGGAATTGAAAAGTACATATAAAAAACTTTTACCAGACAAGGGTTGGTTCATTTATGGGTCACATCATCTGTATGCTGCAAATTCTGGCCATGAGAAAGCATCTAAAACTTACATTAGTAAAGATGCAATCATCCCAGCAGAAAGAGTTATTCCTGACAAAATTTGTGGAAGAAGGGAAAAAGTGTTACAACTGGGGGATATCAGAGTGTTTGTGGAAAAGGATTCAGAGTTATTCCAGCAAGCAGGAGATATTAAGTGAAAGGTGTGATATTCAAGTTGCTATAACCTCCTGTTGCCAGAAAATTATTTCCTGGAGAATAAAATACATTTTTGGATGCAGAACAGGACAATGACGAAATGACGTTTAGCCAACAAAGAGTGAGCCAGCAAGCTGAAGGGTGCTGCTTCTCAGTCTTCTGACTCTAACAAAGCCCATGGAGCAACTTTGTCAGTGAAACTTTTTCCTTTATTCCAAAGAAAAATGCTTGAGTGACAGAAAAAAATGCCCGGGAACTGAATAGAAGAATCATGAGTACCTTTCATTTGAAACAGAGACTGGTGTTAGGAGGAGGTGATCAGGAAGAACACCAGCCAGAATGTGAAATTATTGAAAGTAAGGGAGAATTGTAAAGCATTAATCCCATTAGCTGTAGTTTAGATGCATGAACTGTGGATCTGATGTTGTCTGATTCAGTCTGATTCAATGTGTGGGTTCGTTGGATCTGGTGGGATCTGACCTCTGTGCCTTATTCCATAGTATTGGATCCAAGAGCTCAGACTTCTCCCCTATCCACAATCCCCCTCTCCTGCCTGTTTTACCATAGATCTCATTTGCTGTCTGTCTTACCAGGCATGTTGACTGAGAGCTCCATCCTGTTGTCATGATAACTTAACATTTTATACCTTCCTAGATAGAAATGTTTAGATATAAGATATAGCATGAGTATTAGTGTTTAATAATTAGAATAGTTCATTGTGTTAGTGTAGGATTTTCTAGTACCTTTCCTCTTTGTAGTGTGTTAGTTTTAGGGTTAGAGATATAGGTATATTTACGGATATAACAATCTTATCTTTCTGTTATAGTATAGATACAGATACCAATTTTTGTTACTGCAATAAAAATGTATTCTTCTGATGTTGGAAATGTCTACGAGTTTTAAAAAGTTTTCATCCTGTGGGCATAAGATCCTGCCTCAAGACCCAGTCTGTTTTTGCGTGTACTATTTAGGGCCTTCCCACTTGCAGGACACCTGCAGTATTTGTACTGCTTTCGACACAAGGACTTTCCAGAGAAGGAAAGAGAAACTCATTCTGAAAGGGCTCCTTCTGTCTCAGACAGGGTTGAAAATGTGTTCAGATCTGAAGGCACCTTCTTTCACTACTTCCACTGTCAAGAAAATGGAAAAAGAGAGAGAAAGCTCAAACGAAAAAAGAGACAAAGGTACAGACAAACCAAAGGAAAAATATAAAGTGAAACAGTCAGAAAAAAATACAAAGACAAAAATGATTTGGCAAACCTAAGAAAAGGTCTCTTTATCCATCTGCTAATTATGGTCTGGCAGTTATGATATTGAGGCAGTCAGATGTTGCTGCTTCCAGGATCTGAACTTGTCTGAAAACTTTGTTTTCTTTGGGGCTGATTAACCTTGGTCTTCACTCCCCGATTCTTCAGAAGCTTCCTTTGAGACTTACATCTTATACCATACAATAGCTTTTTCTTCAAGGTCTGGTCTGTTCAGTAGAAACATTAATGAAATAGATGTCAACCATAAGATGAGGAAGCGTTTGAGGACACAGAGTCAGCTGGGTGTCCTCTGGCTCCATCCCTGAGGAGAAGACTGGGATCAGACCCTTCAACACCGGCCATACTACTTCCGATGCCATCTCCCTTTTTGGAGCTGACACACATGGGATCCAAAACTACACGCCCTCCTGCTGTACCAGAGGTTGATCCAATAGTCCTGGAGACTTCAGCTTTGGCTTTTTCTTTCACATCATTGGCGCTGATTCATTTGGAACCAGAGCATGGGGGTTAAGGCCCTAATGGTTGAGCTGGCTTCGAAATTTTCAGACCTGTCCCTACCACTTGGGGCTTTGGCCCTGTATAGCTGGCTCAGTTATAAGGTCCTCTTCTGTGCCGTCCAGCTTTGGAGTCAAAAAGGCTGCCAGTTCTGCTGTAATGGGTGGTTCTTCCTCAGCTCCATTGGCTTTCAAGGCTGTGGACATGGCCATGGCTGGACCAAGAACACTGCTGCGTACACAGAGTTCAGATCCATCCTGTTTCCCACTAGAGCTTGTACCGTCTTCCTCTCATTCTGCTTGATAGGGAAAAATGGATCCAATTAGCTTTGAGACCGCTTACCATTTGATCTTCACATCTTACTCAGAGGTGTCTCTTTCAGAAGTCCTGAGGCACATTTCCCGGAATAGGACCTGCAAGCAGAAGCATATTGACCTCTCTCCTGAGTCTAGCACTGTGGACACCATCTTAGATGGTGGAGAAGGCTTTCCTAGGTCCCCCCCAAAGACCTCTCCTTTGGAGACATTCTGAAGTTGATGAAACAGAAGGGGAGATGGTCCACTGAAACTCCTTCTGATGAGTCTATGTTTCTCTGAGTTTTTGGTTCCAGCTCTTCGATGTCCTGGATGGTCTTGCCTCCTGACACCTTGATTAATTTTGTCGCCTATAAGGCTTAGTAAAAACTGATGTGGTAGAGCCTATCCTGAAAAAGCCGGCTAAGATTCTGGTTGCCCCCAAAGATAGAAATGATTGGGCTAAGGGTCCCACTGTAGATGCCATAATGGTAGCAGCAGCCACAAAAAAGGAAGTGTCCAAAGAAAGTTCCTCCTTCCATCCCCCAAACGGGGAGTTGAGGGCATTCGACAGACTGTAGAAATGGACATATGCTTCAGTGACATTTGCAGTCTAAACGCTGAACTACCTGGCACACCTGACATGATTCCAAAGGGACTTGATCAAGGACCTTTCAAAGTTCCTGTTAGGTAACTTCCCTACAGATGTTTATAAAACAGTCTTCTCTGCAGTCATTCTCAGTTGTGGTCATGAGACTGTTCTCTAATGATATTTATTTATTTAACATTTGTTTACTAGGAAAGTCCGACTTAGAACAAAGTCAGTTTTCAGTGGAGGCCCGTGGAGAAATGTTCCAGATGTTACTAATGCACTATATAATGATACTAATGCAGGAGATTGTACTGCAAGGGCAGCTGGCACAGATAGTACCATGTAATGTCATGCCTAGATGCGGATTTGCAGTTTCATGGAAAGCTTTAATATGTCCTTTATAAATGCCCCCTATGATGGTTCCACCTTATTTGGACACAAAAATAAAGGAAACTCTTACCAGAAGTGAACAGGATGGTAAGACCTTGTCTGCCATAGGGATCTGTTTTTCTACTCTTCAAATATCCTTTTCCAGGAATCGAAGAGAAGGAAGGAAAATGTGGTTCAAGAAATCACAAGGTTTTCACCAGGACACTCCTGGGGACAGGCCTCCCTGCTGATCATGGAGCCTTTGGAGCCGAGACCTGCTCCGGTGTCATCGGTTCCATCTACTCTGACATCCTCGGCGCCGACCGGGGACTCTAGTAGCAGACACTCTCCAGGCAGGTCCGTGGAGGATAGTCGCACCGACTTGTCAGTGCCAACTTTTCCTCTCTGGGCCTTGGCTCAGATGAGCTCGGCTCCTACCTCCAGCTTGGAGCCCACGGCCTTGGTGCAGGAGGGGCTGGCGGTTCCTTCAGGTCTGTTGACTCCTTCTTATCGGAGCCGTGATGCTTTCGAAGCCATGAGGAGAGCCTTGTCCCCAAAGACATCCTCAACACGAGGTCTGGCCTCTTCTTCCCCAAAAGTGCCTGTGTCTGCTTCTGCCTCCATCGTCCAGGCCAAACGTAGAGACCCTGAGCCTCAGGTAGCCCCACAGTGTGCCCCTTGCTCTTCCTAGACCTCCCCAGAGGCCCCCACTGAGGAGGTCCCCAGGAAGAGATTGTGCAAGAGGAGACACTTGGGCTAGGAGTCTTTGACATCTGACACGGACTTGAATGAGTCAGAAGAGTCCCCATGATCCCCCTCTGAGGATTTCTCCTTTGCGGAGATACTCAGGATCCTTAGGCATAGGGGTGATTGGCAGTCCAAAAGCCCTACTGAGGACGAGTCAGTTCTCCTGAAGGCTTTCGGGTCTCAACCTTCCACCTCTTGGGTGTCTCCAACCTTCAATGAGCTCATGCAGCTGGCCTCTCGGAGGGCGTGGGAGTCACTGGATTCCATGGAATCTGTCCCTCTGAGGTCTAATAAGTTAATTTCTGCCCCCGTAGATAAATCATTTGTGTCCAAAGGAGTTCCTGTTGATGCCATGGTGGTGGCGGCAGCCACCAAAAAGGAAATGTCTGAGACTTCCTCGTCGATCCATCCTCCTAACAGAGAGTCCAGGATCATGGATCGATATGGGAAACGCATGTTTAGTTCAGCAACTTTTGCACTGCGATCCCTGAACTATTTGGCCCATTTCATCAGACTGCAAAGAGATCTCCTTAAGGAGTTGGGAGATACTCTTCAGGGTACTGTAGCTGCAGGGGCTTCCGACATAGTTGCCGCCCAGCTTGCTACCCTAAATTCCATTGTGAACTCGTCCATGCGTCTCATATCATATGCAGCCGATGAGACGAGTAGGTCAGTGGGTACAGGAATTGCTCTAAGAAGGCATTCCTGGATACGCTTGTGTTCCTTCATGGAGCCCTTTAAGTCTTCATTTGCCAACACCCCTTTTGATGGCTCATTTCTATTTGGGCCTAAAGTGAAGGAAACTCTGACCAGGTGTGAACAGGAGGGAAAGGCTCTCTCTGCCATCGGAGTCTGTTTTTCCACCCCTACTCGGCCTTACCCCAAAGGCCAAAGGGGAGGAAAAATGTGGTTCCGAAAAGCCCATGGAGCCTTCCAGGACACACATGGTGAACCCCCCTCTAGGGGCAGAGGAGGGGGTAATAGTGGAAGATGCTGCCCTCGCAGCAGAGGGGGTCCGCAACACCAGGGTGACAGAGATCACTTCTCTGGTTTAACCCTATCAGCGCTCCTGAAAGGAGGCCCGACTGTCCTGCTCTAGAGGCAGTCGGGGGGGGGTCACTTATCTTTGTACCCAGATGCCTAGCAAGATACAACAAATGACAGCTGGGTGCAAAGTATTATTTCCAGAGAGGATTTCATACTGTTCTCTATTCCACCCACCCCCGCAAGGAGAATCCCGGACGTTCCACCCAGTTACAGGGAAACAAGCAACTACAGAGGTCCACAAGTTGCTAGAAAAAAGTCATCCAACCAGTCCTAGCAGACCAAGCAGGATCCGGAACTTACTCAGATTCTTTTTGGTTCCAAAGAAAACAGGGCACTGGAGACCTATTTTGGACCTCAGCAGACTCAACCAATTTGTGAAGAAAGAGAAGTTCCAGATGATCATGCTACAGTCTATGTTTCCCTTTTTTAGGAAGAGACAATTAGATGTGCTCCATAGATCTCAAGGATGTGTACTACCACATAAAAATGGCCAGGCCGTCCAGAGATCATCTGCGTTTCCGGCTGGGAGCCAATCATTATCACTTTCGGGCCCTGCCCTTTGGTCTCACTACAGCCCCCAGAGTGTTCACCAAATGCATGGCAGTGGTCACAACTCACCTGAGGCGTCTAGGATTCCAGATTTTTCCGTACTTAGACGATTGGCTCCTTATCTTCACCACCAGGCATCAACTCATTTAGGCAAGGGAATGCACTCTGACACTCTGCAATCACTTAGGCATTAAGTCAACTCAAAAGCCTTGTCGCCATTGCAGCATATCGTCTTTATAGGGGCAGAGTTAGGCACTTCAACCACCACTCTATGACTACCAATCGAGAGAGTCTTTCTTCTTCACCAGCGTGTCAGCTCATTGGTGTCGGACAGAGCACCAGCCGCAGAGGTTTTAAAAGTATTGGGTTTGATGGCGGCAGCGATCTTGGCCATACCATTAGCAAAGATGCATATGCGGATTCTTCAATGGCTGTTGTTCACTTAATGGTCTTATCAGGAACTTCCAATGAATCACATGATTTAATTACAAACTCTTGGAAGAGAGATCTCCAGTGGTGGTTGACATCTCTTCATGTAACCATAGGATGCCCCTTTGTACTAACCCTTCCAGTAGCCACTGTGACCACAGACGCTTCCCTGATAGGGTGGGGGGGCATTTTCTGGGAAAGACTGCCCAAGGCACATGGACGGATCAAGAGTCACATCTGCATATCAGTGTTCTGGAGATGAGAGCAGTACTTCTGGTGTTGCATAACTTCCAGGACTCTCTTCCTCTAGGGACGATTGCAATTCAGACAAACAGTATGTCAGTGGTCTGGTACTTGAACAAGCAGGGCGGAACCAAATTTTACCCCCTTTGCCAAGAAGCCCTCAGAGTTTGGCAGTGGGCTGTCTCCTGCCAGCGCTTGCTGTTGGCAGCGCACATCCCAGGGAGATCCAACATGATAGCAGACAAACTGAGCAGGGCAGTCTTGTTGCCGCACGAGTGGTCCCTCACACAAGAGATTTCGGACAGGATTTTCTGCAAATGGGGCTGGCCTTGCTGTGATCTTTTTGCCAGTCACATGAACACGAAATGCAGAAGCTATTTTGCCCTGATTCCCCCGAGAGACGCATTTGTACACGATTGGCCCCCGGGTCTCCTCTATGCATTTCCTCCAATCCCGCTAATACCCAGACATCTACAGAAATCAAAGTCGCTGGGAAGGACTATCATTCTTATAGCCCCTCATTGGCCTTGGCAGATTTGGTTCCCATTTCTTCATCATCTCCTCTTGGAGGATCCATGGATTCTGGACCCAGTTCTAGACCTTCTGACACATCCGTCGGGAGACCTCCATCCTTCATTGCAGTCACTGAAGCTAACAGCTTGGCTGCTCCAGTTCCCCTCATAGCCAGGCTTCATAACATTTCTAATGAGACAGGGCAGATCCTCTTGTCTTCCCATAAGCCGTCCACCAGAAGATTATATCTTAGTAAGTGGAAGAGATTTTCCATATGGGCCTCTAAGCAGGGCATTGATCCTTATCACACCCCCTTGACGTCCATTTTAGAATTCTTGACTATGATCTTTAATAAAGGAGTTGTAGCCGCTACAGTTTGGGTCCAGTTGGCTGCTCTATCTAACTTTCATCTCGGAGTGGATGGGCTAAACATAATATCCCACAAGTTGTCCAAGGCCTTTCTCAAAGGAACCTTTCACTTGAGGCCTCCAGTGAAAACTCCTTATTCTCCCTGGAATCTAAACTTTACGCTATCTCGTATAATTCTCCCCCCATTTGAACCAGCATCATCTTGTGATTTCAAATTCTTATCATGGAAAACCTTCTGGTGGCTATTACTTCTGCCTGCAGAGTGTCAGAACTTCAAACCTTATCTATCAGCCCTCTTTATTTGATTTTTCATGCTGATAGAGTATCTCTTAGGACAAACCCCTCCTTTTTGCCCAAAGTTTGTTCAAAATCTAATATCAACCAAGTCATTGAGTTGCTAGTCTTCTTCCCTAACCATTCCAATAAACTTGAGTATATGCTGCACAGATTTGACGTTCACAGACAGCTTGGATATAATTTGGACAGAACAAAAGATGTTAGAAAATCAGACCAGCTCTTTGTGTCTTTCTCTGAAGCGAGAAAAGGTAGACCAGTGGCTAAAACAATACTTTCTAAA
Organism: Protopterus annectens; assembly: GCF_019279795.1. Classification (NCBI taxonomy): domain Eukaryota; kingdom Metazoa; phylum Chordata; order Ceratodontiformes; family Protopteridae; genus Protopterus; species Protopterus annectens. Next base: position 1,444,620,738 of record NC_056744.1, on the reverse strand, counting down.
TGTCTGTCTGATTGTATCATCTTTGTTTATTCAACTGCTAATATGCCTCTACTACACAAGATTAAAGCTCTTTCTACCAGGGCAGTTTCCACATCTTCTGCATTCCAAACCAAATTGCCCCTTGATAACATTTTTGCTACTGTCACTTGGTCTAAACCTCATACCTTTATCACTCATTACAGAGTTGATAAGGCCTCCAGGGACAGGGCTTCCTTTGGGTCTATGGTCCTGAAGAATGTACTCCTGTGAGCCACCTGAGATTGAGGGTGCTAGGGGCGCTACCCATCAGTAAAGAATGAATGGCGAGATTGAACAACTTCACATTAAGAAGTTATGTACTCACCATAACGTTCCATGTGAGTTGTTCCATCTCGCCTTCATTCTTACGTCCCTCCCTCCATTCCCCATGTGGCTGATAGTTGATCTAGAGGCTGGTCTCATCCTGGTTACTCAATTCTTCTTCCTGTCTATGGGAGGGTAGTTCTCATACATGGATATAGTACATGCAGTAAATAAGATCTGAGGTAATTCTAGCAGTGCATCGTGGGATAGGGGGCTTGGTATTGAGCTACTGGTAAACCTTGAGCTTTGCAAAACGGCCGTATCGGAGCCGATGAATCGGCTCCAAACCCATCAGTAAAGAATGAAGGTGAGATGGAACAACTCACATGGAAAGTTATAGTGACTACATAACTTCTTATTTTTGATCCTTGAGTGCTAACGATCATGCCAGAGGTTACACAATACCCTTTTTAAGAGTCCTGAAAAGCAAAACAGAAGATTCCCGATACTCCATGCAATCAGTTAGAATCTGCTACCATAGAGGTTTCAGAGTTGCTAGACAGAGGGCCTCACACCAATAACAGATCACAGCAATCTAATTCAATGTATAAACAGACAAAATTCTGGATGGTCACATTACAGTCCATTCTACCTCTGCTGAGGATGGACAATTGGATGTGATGTATTGATCTCCAGGACACCTACTATCATATCAAGATCCAGAGGCAGTCCAGGAAATTCCTCCGTTTCTAGGCCCTCCAGGAAATTCCTCCATTTCTGTCTGGAAGCCAATCATTATCAGTTCAGAGTACTGCTATTCGGTCTTGCCATAGCTCCCTGGGTGTTCAAGATAATGGCAGTCAATGGTTTATCCCTGGCTACAAGGGATCCAGGTCTTCCCATATTTAGACAATTGGCTTAACTGCTGCCTCCAAGGATCCACAATTTCAACACCAGCCAGTCCTTCTATCCCTGGCAACTCACTTGGTTATATCAGTAAACTTTAACAAAAGCAAGCTATCCCCTTCTCAGAGCTTAACATTCATAAACTGCCACATAGACACAGTACATCAGATAGCAAAACTTCCACTGACACGAGTCAAATATTTTAGGTCCTTAACATTCTAAGTGCTAAAACACCCTTGACCTCAAGGATGACTTATCCTGAAACTCATAGGCCATATGGCCTCCTCTATAACTCTGGTTCCTTAGGCCAGATGTCACATGAAAGTTCTACAGTGGACACTAGCTGTACAATGGTCACAAAAACTCCATTCTCTTCACAACAGGATTCTTTTGACTCAGGTTTGCAGAGATCATATTCAGTGGAGGATTTTGTCAAAGACAGTTATTTAGGGCAGCCCTTTCTGACAATCTACTCCCAAGGCTACAGTCTCAACAGTTGCCTCTCTCCTAGGGTTGGGGCGGGGCATTTCAAAGGGAAATCAGTTCAATAGAGGCCAAACTTCGCATCAGTGTCTTGGAGGTGAGGTGGTCCTCCTAATGTTGCAGGCATTTCAGGGCCTTCTACCCAAGGATATGATCACCATCCACTCTAACAGCGCCAGTGGTTTTGTACATCAACAAAGTGAAACACACTCGTACCATGTTTGCCTGGAAGCCATGAGAGTTTGGCAGTGGATGATGTCTTTGAACCATTTTTAGTAGCAATGCACATACCTAGGATTTCCAATATTCTGGCTGGTCAAATTGTGCAGAACTGTTCTATTGCCTCACGAGTAGTCTCTCAACAAAACAGTTGCAACAGAGATTTTCAGCCACTGGGGCCAATCTTGCTGTGAACTCTTTGCTTCGTACCTCAGCAACAAATGTAGAAGTTACTTTGCCCTCAGCCCTCCACAGGGACAGTCACTGAGACATGCTGTAGTCCATTTTTGACCTACAGGTCTGCTTTATGCCTTTTCTCCAATTTCCTTCATCACCAAGTTCATCCAGGAAGCCATGGAGTACAAGACTAAGGTAATCCTCATTGCCCCCCTTTGGCCTTGGCAGGTATGGTTCCCCTTTCTTTGACCTCATCTTCTGTACCCATCATGGGTTCTGGATCCCATCCCAGATCTCCTGAGTCACCCATCCAAGTTGTCTCTACTGGGTCTCCAGGCTCTAAAACGCACAGCATGGTTTCTCCAGTTTTAATGATTGCCAGTGATGCCAGGCTTTCTGTCCTGATAGTCCTTATAATCTCTCCCTCTCAAAGGGACGCGACCAAGAAAAAAAAAAAATCAAATGGAAATGTTTTTCCATATGGTCCTTTTCAAAGGGTTTAGACCCTTTTTCAGCCCATCTACTTGTGATTTTGGAGATTTTCTGAACTGTTTTGGGCAGGCTGTAGTTACTTTCCAGTTAAAGTCCAGATAACTGCTGTTTCATATTTTCACATAGAACATAGCATTGCTTCCCATAAAGTGACCAAGGCCTTCCTTAGAGGAGCAATTTTTATTGAGACCCCCAGTTCATGATCTGGTCCCTCCTTGGGATATAACAATTTTAGTTCAATCACTAACCCCAAAACCCTTTAAGCCCGCAGCTTCATCAGATCTAAAGTTTCTTTCATGGATGACTACCTTCTTGTCTATTACATCAGCAAAGTGTATGTTGGAATTACAAGCATTTTCATGCAAACCCGCATCCTTTATTTTTCATAAGAACAGAATGTCTGTGAGGACATACCCCTCTTTTCTCTCCAAGGTAGCTTTGGAATCTAACTTGAACCAGTAGATTGATTTGCAACTATTTTTTCAAAACTTTGCTAACAAAGGAGAATATACCCTACCTACTGTAGATGTCCATAGGCAACTTAGGTTCTATATACATCGTACTGAGGGTTTCAGAAAATCAGACCAATTGTTTGTATCCTATTCCAAGACAAAAATGGACATGTGTCTAAAGTAATTTTATCAAAATGGCTAGTAGACTGCATTTAATTTGTTTATATGTCAGAAGGTCTGTCCTTACAATGTAGGCCTAAGGCTCATTCTGCCAGAGTAATGGCAGTTTCAATTACATTTGCAAAAAGAGTGCAGTCAGTGATATAAGTGCTGCAGCGACTTGGTCTTCAACTTATACTTTTGTGTCTCTTTATAAGTCAGATGTGCAGTCTGGGATTCGAACATCCTTTGGCTCTGCCATATTCTGGAATGTCCTTCCTTGAGTTCATCCAGGTCCCTGTTGGGTAACTTGGGAAACTGTCCCATATATTGAATCAGATGAAAATAGACAAAAACAGATATGAAAGTTATGTACTTACCATATAGATCTGTGTTTCTTGTTTTCGTCTGGTTCAACTTCTTTCCCTCCTCCCCCCTTCTAAATTGTTGTGATGCCCCACCACTGACCCAGTAATCAAGGAGCCTCAATCCTCACCACTGGCAACAGTGGGGGATGTACACACTGGGAGGATAACAAGCACATACACAGTAAAGTACAATTTCCCTTAAGAGCACACAGAGACCACAGTCAGTCTGGGCTGGTTTCTCCCTCTCTCCAGATCCCCAGTAAGACTCCCCACTAACACAGCTGTAGAGTTGAGATCTCAGCTGAGTGGTCAAGCCAAGACCTCCAGCACCTTCTCTGTCCAACCAGTGCTTCGTGTCCCTGCCCAAGTAGCAGACACACACACTCGTCTTTAAGATTTGATTTATATACAAACACACACACACACACACACACACACACACACACACACACACACACACACACACACACACACCTGGGAAAGGCTGGCACAGGTTTACTAGTTATGCCCCCTTTTGCCCAGACTATAAGGTAGTTATCACTGCCACCAGCCAACTCTTTTCAGCTACTTTAAGGCCCTTAAACAGTGTACAATCCTACTTTGTAATGTTACTATTAATCCAAATGGTAGTTTGACCAAGAGCAAGGCTATTAGGAGTGGCCTGCACAGTGTCACCAAATAGATATGCAAGTACTCTAAGAGCTTAAATATCTCTAGACAGATCAGCCACAATTGAAAGGTCTAAGCACATTTAATAATAAATAATAAAAGAAAAAGCAATATTAAATATATATTCACAGTGATTTCAGAGTTCAAAATCACAGGAAATGTTTAAAACAACATTTAAGGACAGTCTCAGATAAATACAGAAAACATCTAAACTAATCTTTACTATGTTCCTTACTGAATCCAAAATAAATTACTGTACCCTAGTTAACTTGCTTACAGCAAGGCAAGACAGATGTGGTGAGTGGATGTTTCCACCTGATGCTGCCAGGTCAAAGACAAAATACAAAATGCACAGTCAATCTCTCAGAGGGTTCTTAAATTAATATCAAATATTACTGTTGGGATACCGCAGCATGACATCACTTTTTGTCACCTGACTTTAGTTCCCAAGCTAAACCCCTGTTGTCAGAAACTACCAGAATTTAGCATCTCCGTGTGAAAAATACATAGCCATGAGATCTTTGCAGCTGCTGGGAGTCATAAAACAATAAAACACTTGCAAGACAATGCAAAAGTCTCCCTAGTTTTAGACATACTGTCTACTTGCATTGAAACCAACTTTTATGGCACAGTTGTAAAACAGTTTAATTTCAAATATTTTTCTGACGTTTTGCAAGTTAACCTTCTATGTTCCAGTTTCTACTGTTTATATACATTTACACAGTTAGAATAGTTTATGTACATGTCTGTTTTAATCCAGCAGGATACACTGTGGTCACACCTCTAACTTCAGTACTGTACAAACCCTTTTCACACACACTTCTGTACCAGCAGTTTGATATGCACATAACATACAATTCTAATACATTTGTAAACACAAGCATATGAATCATGTTGACATTCACAACTGACATAATTATTTACAAAATTTCAGTTAGCTGGGCTGGCAGTGTCTCCTCCTGTCACACTTCCATATAAATCATATTAATATTCACAAATTATATATAATTGTTTACAAAATTCCAGATAGCTAGGCTGGCAATATTTTCCTTTGTCACAATTGTCATTTACCTCTTCTAGGGATCAACCATTCCTTGCCTGGACACAATCTGACCTTTGTACTGTTTTAGCTTATGTAGTGGTTTCTTTTCTCAACTTCTCGATTATTTCCTACATAATTTATTACCAACTAAAGTCAGAGGGCTAACTTGATCTGAGGTAATTCAGGTAGGAGAGGGAAATTGTGGGTAGGGGAGGAGTTAGAGCTCTCAGATCCATTGTACTATGGTATAGGAAACCGAGGTTGGATCAGGCAACCCTACACGCCGAACCAGACGAAAATAAGGCAACATGGATCTGTTGTTATGGTAAGTATGTAACTTGTATTTCTGCAAGAAATGGTTGTAAAAGATGAAAGTGTGGCTTTGTTAAACTGGTGGGAGGACACAAAAGCATAAACCCCACCTTGATGTTTATGTTAAGAAGGAACTGAAGAAATAACTTAAGTAAAAAAATTCTTAGTATTTGTAAAATAAATTTCTTGACACAAATTGCATGTATATTGTAAAATAATTCTGTGTGCCATACAGTTATAGGTGTTTTAAATGTGAAGTGGGAGAGTTTTATCAGTGCCTGTTGTATATGGTAATGTATATTGAGAGTTTGTCTCTGTGCTTCAAAGAAAGAACTTTAGTGTTTATCTTGAGAGGCAAGACATCAGAGATTAGGTTTTATATATGCATTTGTATGCTTGTGAACACAAGGAATGTGGGGAGTATTTGACTATACATAAGTGAATACTCCTGTGAGTGGCTACATGCATGAATGGTCATGCTATGTTAACTTGATGTGCACAACAGAAAAGAAGTTCACAGGTAACTTTTTATATATTAAAACTTGGTATTTAATTATTTTAGCAACCATTTATAAATGTGTTTTGACTAGCCCATACATTGGTACAATCATCGATGGAGGAAAAAGCCATTGCTGTTACAGCATGTATAATTTATCTAGCAAATGTTTTGAAAATGTGGACAGTACTTTGTGTACCAAATGTAGCACTACAGCTGACTTGGAGTCAGAGGTAGGCACCATTAGTAGGGAGACTGGCCCATTGAGAAATAACTGTTGCTCTGGGTGATGTTATGCTCATGTGTAATAGGGATTGTACACAAAAGTATCAGAATACCTGTTGTGTAAATTGCAGAGTGTCTTTGGTGCCGTGTGTCTGTGTAGACTGACTCAAACAATTCTGCATTATCATTAAAAGGTACAATTGTGCAAACTGATTCCTCATTGTTGCATGTTAGAAGATAAAGCAGTATCAGTATCATGGTAGCCATACACTAACTGAAAAGGAATCTGATTTATTAACAAGAGAAAGGTGCTGAACAGCAAGATAGTTAAAGCTTGTCAGCTAACAAAAAATCAAGAAGGTGTAATAATACTAGTCCAGACAATTTCTGCAGTCCAAGTAAACAGGAAGCTAAAAAATATGCATTAATTTTAAACTTGGACAGTGACTCAGAACATAGCAGGCCCTTACAACAAAGTGTGCTATTAGTCTTGGGTGATTCTAAAATTCTCATAGTTTATCTAACAAAATAGGAGAACTAACTGCATTATGCTATGAATTCAAATACTGCATTATTTATAATTGTTGAATCATGGCAGTGTGAAGGTATATCTCTGAGTTCAGACTGCCAGGATAGATGGTTAGTAATCTTTGTTATGAGTAATAGCCCTTCTAGGCTTTTAAAAGTGGATTTAACTTAAGGAAACTATTTTGTTATAACCTATAGTATGCACAGAAAGGAATTTCTTAAAGATTAATGGCATGTTATAAAAGCTCTAGACTGTCATTTTTAGGTGAAGTGGAATGTATACAAAGTTAGAAATTTCTGGATCTGGAAAATCTCATATCAGGAGATTTTAACATTCATTATATCAGCTGACAAGTATTGTTTGTTTCACAGCAACATAAGAGGAATTTTGTGATTTACCCTAACTTTGTGCAGTTAATTGACTTCAGTACTAGATGTGCATTTACGTAAAAGAAAATAAATCATATTGACATGTTCACATTTACAAACATTATACATCACATACATTCTTCTGTACAATATAATCAACCCAACATTACATTGATCAATTCCTGCCTTCCCGTGAATCTCATGTCTCCTCCAAAACATTTTTCTGAATGTACTTATCCCACAGTTTCCATTTTTTTTATGTAATTTGATCCAACTTCTAATTCTTTTATCTCTGTTACAGTACTGAGGATGTCAAAAATGGTTGGCCTGGACTTTGATTTCAATTTTCTAGTAATTGCTTAGGCCTCATTATGTCTAGGCAGTTCGGGTCCTCTATCCCTGCTCAAAAAATAATTTCCCTAGTTACACCCATTTGCTTGATCCGTATTTCTGATAGAGTACTCTGTAGGGAATTTTTTTAAGTCTGCCAACTCATTACACTCCCCAAACATATGTCACAGTTATCTCTTTCTTCCTCATTACACCTTCAACATTTGCCATCTATCTGAGGAAAAATTCTTTGGAATCTGCTTGGGGTATAAAAAAGTCTATGCACACAATTCCTAGCAAAAATCCTAAATCTTCTAGACTTTGTTGCATACTTGGGAGCCATATCCATTGTTTCTTTGGGAAGAGAGACTGGCTAAGCAATTTTCAGTTTTTTATAACCTTATTGGATTGATTACTACAGTTATTGTGCAAAATGTATATGCCCCACTAATTATCCCTTTTGTTCTGTTCTAGATTCATCTAAAAACTCTAGCAGTGCAGGTTTTTCACTTAGGATTTCATGATCCACGTTTGCTTAATTCTTAAAATACTTTCTGCTGCTTTATGAACACAATATTCTATATGACTGTTATTCTTCTTCTTAAGGATCTGCATCCAATGTCCCACTCTGTCCTTATTTCCTGAATTCCCCATCTGCTTCCTTGTTATCTCTTTCCACTTTGAATTTTAATTTTCTGCTTGTGTTACATATAAGAGCCTTAATTTTGTGGCTATTAAATATCTCTTCAAATTGTGTAATCCTAAACTACATTGTTCCATTGAAAGGATCAACTTATCCGACTTAACTATTGCCCCCTTCTTCTCATAGATTAAATCCTTCAACTCTTTATGAATTACTATCCACAACTTCTCCTCTAGTTGATAAAAAATTGCCTAACCTGTATGTAAAACTAAGGGGACTAAAACATTTTCACTGCTTGTATCTGAATATCCATTTCCATAAACAAGAGCTTCCAGTTTCTCTGTTTTGTATTTTCTTTTGTTTTGTCTCTTCTCACATATCCTTAGCTGCCATAACAGAAACCTTTTTAATCTGTACTGCTAAATATTTCATCTTATGTCCCCATAAATATAGGTATTGTTGAACAAGTCATAAGTGGGTACATAATTTATAGCTATAGCCTTTGTTTTGTCTTCATTAATCTTATATTCTGAAAAGACTCAACATTGTCACAAAATGTTCCTGAATACTATGATGTCATTTTTTTGTATTTGTCAAATGAAAAATATGATTTGCAAATAAATCCAACTTTTCTTAATTAACATATCAATTATATCTTTGAATTGTTGAGTCCCTTGTTTTATTTGCCAGTGGCTCTAAATATAAAGTAAATATCAACAGACAAAGATAGCATCCCAGACTGGTTCCGGTGTTCAGATACAACGTATCAGAGAGGAACCCTCCCACTTTAATTCTTGTCTCAGATCCTTCATGTATCCTCCTAATTAACCTTATTATTGTATCAGGGAATGCAAATGCTTCCATTGTCCTACTCATAAAAATCCCAACTTAGTCTGTTAAATGCTTTCCCTGCATCAAAACTCACCACCAACAACATTATTTTCTTACATTCTGCTTCCATTTGGATCATCATTGTTCTGTTAATGTTTTCAAATATTTGCCTTCCCTTTCCTCCACAAAATGCAGTAATCCACATCTATCAATTTTAGCAACACCTTTGCCATTCTTATAATCATGGTTTAAAATTGAAATGGGTCTATATGAGGCCAGGTCTGACTGGTCTTTAACTTGCTTGGGTAATGCGGCCACCACACCTTTCTTCCAATATGCTGGTGCTTCCCCTCCTTTTAAAATACTATTAAACAAAATCTTCTAGATCTTTATCACTTTATTCATCTGTTCCTGTAGACTTTCTTGAAGATTGATTATATATCACCATTTTTATCTTATCCCCTTCTGTCTTAACTGTTAGTTGTTGAGAATCATCTTCCTGTAATATCTCTGTAAGATGTCTTGTATGTTTTTCTTGTCATAGCCTCCCAATGTTTGGTGACAACCCTTCCTTCTGTTGTGTATGTCACTTTTTCTGCTCTAGAGTTATCATCAAAAGTAGTTGCTTAATAGCACTCTTTCTAAACTGATGCTTATTATCCAAATACTCCCTTATTTTATGTTTAGCAATCTGCAGTTGCTCCTCTTCTTGTCCTTTGAGATTCCCCTTATTCTGCAATACTTTAATCTTTGTCAGGCCCACTAAATAATTCATATTACTTTGTAACTGTTTCTCTTTCTGTTTTATTTCTACCCTATTTTAATTTCCATTTTCATTTTATTCCACTCACTACTTATTCCTTCTGAAGAAATGTCTATCTTCCCCAATAACTCTTTAAAAATCAGGTAGTGGAAATTATTTAATTCCTCTCTTTTTAACAGTTAGGTGAGAAAGCACCAGTGTCTCATTTTTACTTCATTACACTACATTTTTTTCATAGTTGTTATCAGTGCATGACCTGAAATAGTTATTGGATGTGTGTTGAAGCTTTCAATTAAATACATATGTTCCTGTGTATTATGATTTCTATCCAGTCTAGTCCAGTTATTTTACGTTGAGAAATAATATGTAATGTTGTCAGAGTTCCTACTACTGAATTCACATCCTCCACACCAAATATTTTCATAAATTTCATTGGAAATCCCCCTGATACATCCTCACTATTGCAAATCAAGTTCCATTCCCCACATATAAGTAATATTCTCTGCTGAAAGCTGATAATTTCTCTCCAGTTTTTCTTAAGTTCCATAACAGCAGTTTTTGGTGGAATATGAATAAATGCCAGTGTAATCCTCCTCTTTTGCCAATAGCCCTTTCTACCACAAATCTACCATTATTGTCATTCCCCCTCTTCTGTCATTGTAATTTCATCCACTTTGACCATTTGAAAAAGTTTTTTTCAGATCACGGTCTCTTGTTCATTGAGGTACAATATAAAAGAACCTAAGCAGTCATTCTTTTTAGCAGTGTAAGTGAAACTAATACTTGTTAAGGATGGAATTCCACATGGGTGTGTACACAGTCAGCAAATTTGGTCATTAAACACAAAATAGAACTTATCAGAAGTTATTTCTCTCTTCTTTAGAAGATGATGTGGTTCTTTTCCCTTTCATACTCCTGGTATTGTATTGTATTGGTCTTTAAACAAGCTGCTTGTTCTGTTGTAATGTTTTGAAAATTTACTTTATTGGGGCACTTTTTTCTTTTTGATAAATGTATTTTTTTCCCAGGAAATCATGCTGGTTTGGAAATGAGATTTGCAGTAAAAGAGCTGAATAAAGAATTGCAGCATTAAATGTTTGCTTCAAAATTGATCGACCCATGGATGAAGTAACATTTTCACCTCCACTGTATAAACAGCGACACCAGTTTATTAAAGACTTAGTGTGGGAACACAAACCTAAGAAGGTATGCATATGTTATACTATTTCATTTTCAGTGTTGATATATTTATTAGTAACTAGACACTATGCAGGGAAAGCTCATTCAGTGACATTTTATACCTCCATTGTGTCAGTTTTAACACCCTTACCTAAACCTGTTGCTGTCATTTTTCTCTGTGTTGCTACATGTGGATTGAAAATACTGAGCATCGGAGGCGGTAGTTCAGCCTGCAGTGTCAAGATGTAAAGTGGCTGACAGCTGCTTGCTATTTTAAGTACTATGCTGCCCAGGATGGGTATCTTGTCTTCATCAAGACCCTAGCCCGTGTTGTAAATGAGGCAGAACTGTACATTGTACCGATTTTTTGCTGATCACGTTACTTGTGCTACTGTTTGCTCCGTATGTGAGAATTTCACAGCAATCAGCCCACAAGCAGTAACTGGATGAGGTCTTCACCATCTGAATTCTCATTTACCACCGCATCTCTGCATGCACCATGATGTGTGTGCTAAGAACTGACTGGGACATTGAGTCCATCTTTCTTTCTTTCCGGATCTTCTCCAAAGGACCTATTCAACGAAGAAGCGCTTATGTGAGGAAATCTTCATTACATTAGTCTTCTTACCCCTTGATCCTCCCTCCACAAATGCGGTAATGTTCATTTAGGAAATAAGGAAGAGGAATCTTGAGTTTACCTGTCTTTTGGAGTCTGTTATTAGGATTAATGTACTTGCTGCTTGGAACTAGCAGATTCATTTTATTTTTGCTCTGTTATGTAGGTCTCAGATACCCCAGTATGTGTCCATCTGTCTAGACAGAGAGACAAAGTCTGCATTGGGTTGATAACAGGAATTAGTCTGATGCCACTTGGGGTCTGTGAACTATCCACTCATTCCATATCTCTTTTTCAGATTATCCTGGTTGAGGAAGCCTTGAATAAGCTGTCCACTCCTATGAAGACTGATGGGCAAGAGGCTGTTGGGAAAGTCTTTTAACACTGCATCCTCAGTAGTATTCTCTGTGTTTTGTATCTTTGTACTACCCAGGCTACCATTCTATTCCTGTGTAGTAACGACTATACTGGTCAGACTGGCTCAGGCTCTTCTCATTTCACATCATACATGTTGCCTTTAAGTGTGGAGTGTTTTTTTTTTTCTTTTGGTGAAAGCTCAATGATAGTTATCTGAAGAAAATTGCTCAGGGGAGTGGATTAGCAGATCCTCAACAATCTCCACTAGACGCTATCTTAGTGGAGCTTGAAACTCTGTGGCTGCCCTCAACTAATTGATAATATAGCTTCTCATGGTAGGTTGTATTTCCATCAAAGGTGCTTTAAGTGACTCAAGGGTGTATTGAGGTGAATTTGGTAAAGAGTTTCTCTCTGTTCAGTTAATATGCTCCCTTTTGATGAACCATTCCAGGATATAGTAGAATATCTCTAAAACAGAGGCAAGGCCCTTTCCTTGTGTAAGCTCTGTATAGTCCTAGCTCTTGTACTAAACTGTTTAGTCTCTTCAGGAGATGCAGTGTAACTTATTTATTTATTATTTATTTATTTTATTTTATTTTACATTTGTTGACCGGGCTAGTCTAGCTGGATATATGCCCATTTTCAGTAGAGGCCCGGGGAGAAAAGCTCCACATTAAAACAGATAAACAGACAGAGTATTAAGTATTCAGTTACAGAACATTAAATTCAGATACAGATAGGTTGCAAGATAAAAACAGGTGATTAACAACAATCGACAAATGAGCTGTGCAGAGCAAAAGGCTACATTCCTTTATGTTCCATTCTCCCCCCAAGAGGTCTTCAGCCCAGTCAATCCCTCAATATCCTGACCATTTTTCTTGAGCCCCTGTAATGGATGAGCAATTCCCTTGATTCACTATAGCTTGAAGAGCTGCTGCTGCCTTTCCCACACTGTGTTTACAAAACACTTTACATTCTTGTGGCATACCCAGCTATGAGCGACTCTGATTTTAAAGATGTATCTTTAGATCTGAAGTAGGGAGTTCATTTGTCAGCAACCTGTGGGTCTTGGATCCGATATCGGATCCGAGCCGGCAACTTGTTTCAAGCTAATGGATCCGAGCTCCTAGCTCCTCCCCTCACCCATAATCCCCTGCTAACCCTCCATGACCTCAGATCTAGTTTGCCGCACTTGTGGATAGCTGGATTCCTGTGAGCTCGACTAGTAATTGTCCATTAAGTGTGTTTTTTTCTGTCAACTTTCTTCTTTTTTTACAAAAATATAAAGTGTGTAAGTGTTAGGTTCCCTGTAGTGTAAAAATATTTTTCTTTTAATTAGTTTTTTCCCTCCCTTCGCTGGTCGTTAGTGAGTGTGTGGTGTGTGTTGTGTTTTGGGACCTGTGTGTTTGTGTAACACTACCTTTTCTTTTAAGTATGGCTGAGGCCCCAAAAGCCATTTTTTCTAAATGTACCGAGTGTGGCCATAAGCTCTCCCCGGCTGATGGCCACACTTGGTGCGTTCGGTGCCTTGGGGTTGAACACCTCACCTCAGGCTGTACCATTTGCGCAGCATTCAACTCCAGGGCACTGAAAGAGCGGAGGTCGAAGCTGGTCTTGGTGGGACTTTTACCCCCGGACTCAGCTCCGGCCTCCGCTGCTCCCATGGCTCCTCCACAGGCTGTGGTTGCTGCCATTCCTGCCCCCCTTCCTTCGGCCGGGACTCAAACTCCCGCTAAAGCGCCAGAGGACAGGGAGGCCAGGAGGGAGAAATGGAGGGAGAAGCACCACAAGCGGCGGGCCGAGGCCTCCGCTTCGGCCCCGCCAGCTAAGTGGGCTTCTCCCTCCACTGATTCTAGGTCTCCTCCTCCTCCTCAGCTCCGATCCCCTTGTTTCTCCCCAGGGCCCAAGGAGGAGGAGGCCCGATCTCCATCGAGGTCATCGAGGCGGCATTCCAGGCCTGCCTCTGTGACCTCTTCGAGATCGATTTTCAGTATGTCCGATGCAGACTTGGACCGGATGATGCAAAGGTTCATCCAGGCCCAGCTGCAGATGGGAGTGCTCTTGCCCCCCCCCTTTGGGGGGGAGCTCGACACCTTTTTTCCATCCTATTGCTCCTTCTCCGACCCGCTATCCGGGCTCGGAGCGTTCAGAGCCGAGCAGCGTTGGAGCCTGGGGTGGGTGGGCGCCAACAGTACTTGGTACTTCAAATCCAACCCTGCCCTCGAGCCTGTCGGATCCGACCTCTCAGAGCCATGGCCCGAGCTTCAGATCCGAGGGATTCAGTGTGCCTTCGGCTCCGTCCAGGTCGGAGTGCACTGGTCCTTCAGATCCGATGGTCTCGGCGCTGGTTCCGATCCCTTCATCGGATCCGAGTGGGAGCAGACTCTCGGAGCCCAGAGAGAGTGGTTCCCCCTCGGCTTTCGATGTAGTGGAGAGGGCTCTGTTGAGAGCATCCGGACCCCCGGCCCTTGTCTCGGCTCCACCCTGCACTCCCTCTCTGCTGGGCCAGGCTTCCATCACCCGGCCAAAGGGACAGCCTGCTTCAATGTCCCAGATGGTTCCATTGGAACAGGATGTTGCTGGCGAGGCCTCCTCGGACAGCCCCCCCGAGGAAGTGCCCCGCAAGTATAAGTGCAAGAGGAGGCACGTGGACTCCCCTGAGTCCTTAACTGAGGACACGGACTTGGAGGAAGGGGAAGGCTCCCCAAGATCACCCCCTGAGGATGTCTCCTTTGGAGACATCATGGAGATGCTGAGGATCAGAGGTGGGTGGTCTGCCCCCAAGTCTTCCTCCGACGAGTCTGTGTTTCTGGAGGCATTCGAAGCAGGCCCGTCTACCTCTTGGGTGTCCCCTCCGGCCGACCCTATGGTGGACCTTATTACCACCAGGGCGTGGAAGGATCCGGACACCGTGGAGCCAATACCAAAACGCACGGGCAGAATACCAAGTCCCCCCTCAGACCGGTCGCACTGGAGCAAGGGTCCGCCCGTAGATGCCATGTTGACGGCGGCAGCCACAAAGAGGGAACTAGCTCAGGAGAGCCCCTCAGCCCATCCACCAAGCAAGGAGTCCCGCTCGATGGACCGCTTAGTGAAGCGAGTTTTTAGTTCAGTGACCTTCTCGGTAAGGTCTCTGAACTATATGGCACATGTCATCAGGATGCAGCGGGATCTTATCAAAGAATATGCTGCCTCCCCCCCTGAGTCCATGTCGGCAGAGGACAAACAATTGTACTCCACCCGAATGGCCACTCTGAGATCAATTTCAAATACCTCTATGCGGCTGTTGTCCCATGCCACCGAGGGAGCTGCTAGGGTTAGCGGAGCAGGCCTAGTCATGAGACGTCAGGCCTGGCTCCATCATTGTGACTTTGCGGAGCCCTTTAAAGCGTCTTTTGCGAACGCCCCTTTCGATGGTTCTGCCCTGTTTGGCAAAACGGTTCCCGAGACACTTGTCCAGAGCGAGAAGGACGGGAAGACGTTGTCTGCCGTCGGAGTCCGCTTCTCTGCTCCCCAGCGGCCCTTTTCGAAGAACCAAAAGGGTCAGAAGAAGATGTGGTTCTGGAAATCGCAACATTCCCAACCCGCTCCGGACAACCAGTCCTTCCGTGGCAGAGGAGGACAGGGAGGACGCCACCCCAGGGGCAGAGGGGCTCCGAGAAACTTTGGGTCCAGAGAACCTTTCTCTGAACGACCCACGCAGCAGCCCTGAAGGGTTGCCCGACTGCTCCACTCTGGAGGCAGTCGGGGGGGGCGCGTCTCGGAGCACCTAGCGGCATGGGTGTCCATCACGACAGACCGCTGGGTGCTTCGAATTATATCCAGAGGGTACAAAATACCATTACTTCATGTCCCCAAATTCAAGAAGCTCCCAGATGTACCACCCGATCAGAGGGAGGCCGCAGCCGCAGAAATTCAGCAGCTCCTAAGAAAAAGAGCCATCCAGCCCGTCCCCCAAGACCAGCTCGGATTAGGGTTCTACTCCAGGTTCTTTTTGGTGCCAAAAAAGACGGGGGACTTGAGACCGATTCTAGACCTTTCCTGCTTGAACCTGTCGGTAACCAAGGAAAAATTCCGAATGGTCACTCCTCAATCTATTCTCCCCCTTCTAAGGAAGAACGATTGGATGTGCTCTATAGACCTCAAGGATGTGTACTACCACATTCTAATGGACAGACAATCCAGGAGGTTCCTCCGCTTCTGGCTGGGAGCCAGTCACTACCAGTTCAGGGTCCTTCCCTTTGGCCTCACCACAGCCCCCAGTGTGTTCACCAAGGTATTAGCAGTGATTGCGGCCCACCTGAGACTCCAGGGAATACAGGTCTTTCCGTACCTGGACGACTGGCTCCTGACTGCCCCAACAAGGCATCTACTTTGCTCAGCCAGAGATTTCTTTCTCCGCCTAGCCCCACAGTTAGGCATCACCATCAATGCCGACAAATCCTTTCTGGCCCCGACACAAGCCATAGAATTCATAGGAGCCAGAATAGACACCAGAGAGCTACGAGCCTTTCTAACGTCCAAGAGACTTAGGAATTTGCAACTCCATGTGCGGGCTATCCTCCAATCTGAGACCCCACCAGCGGAATTGGTCCTGAGGGCACTGGGCTCCATGGTGGCAGCGATAACGCTCCTTCCATGCGCCCATCTGAACATGCGGGTACTGCAATGGACCCTTCTAGTGCAATGGTCCTTTCTGTCCCTTCCTCTTCACCACCCCATTGCTATCAGCAAGGCTTGCAGGAGGGCTCTATTATGGTGGCTCCATGCTTCGGACCTCCATATGGGCCGTCCCTTCTGCACCTCTCCCCCTCTCGCTACGGTGACCATGGACGCCTCCCGCCTCGGGTGGGGGGAGCATTATTCAGGCAGGACGGTCCAAGGCATGTGGAACGATACAGAGACCTCCCTGCATATCAACGTTATGGAGATGAGAGCGGTGCTGTACTCGTTGCAAGCACTTCAGAATCTCCTCCCCATAGGAACGATTGCAATTCAGTTGGACAACATGTCGGCTGTCTGGTACATCAACAAACAGGGGGGAACCAGAGCTTACCCTCTATGCCGCGAAGCCATGAGAGTGTGGGAATGGGCGATCTCCACCAACCGCTTTCTGATTGCAACGCACATTCCGGGGCGGACCAACATCCTTGCGGACAAACTCAGTCGCACCCTTCTTTCCCCGTACGAGTGGTCTCTCAACCCACTAGTAGCGAAGCAGATATTCACAATATGGGGGCAACCCTGCTGCGATCTTTTTGCCTCTCCCTCAAACACCAAATGCGGCAATTTCTTCGCTCTGATTCCCCCTCCAGGGGAAACTCCAAGAGACGCTCTGGTGCATGCTTGGCCACCCGGTCTACTTTATGCCTATCCTCCTCTACCCCTGATGCTGCAACTCTTACAGAAAGCCTCGCGGTTGGGGAGCAGGATGATCCTCATTGCCCCATTCTGGCCTCGGCAAATTTGGTTCCCTTACCTGTGGTCTCACCTAGTGAATCCTCCTTGGATTCTGGATCCCAGTCCGGATCTAATCTCCCATCCGTTGGACGTACCGACCCCAAATCTGGACAATCTGAAACTGACAGCTTGGTTGCTCCAGTTCCACTCCTAATTAGGACTCCTGGTATCTCTTCACCAGTCAAAGCCATCCTTGTGGCAGCGCATAAGCCCTCCACCAGGAAAGTGTACCGCAGTAAATGGAAACGTTTCTCCATCTGGGCAGAGCATCATAATCTAGATCCCTTTACAGCTCCTCTTCTGTCCATATTAGACTTCCTAACCAAACTTTTTCAGGAAGGCGCTAGTTGCTCAACTGTCAAAGTGCAATTGGCAGCCATCTCACATTACCATGTGGGACATGATACAGGGCCTTTGATGTCGGCCAAGTTGTGTAAAACCTTTCTCAAGGGCACCTTTTTGCTTAGACCCCCTATAAAAGAAGCCGTACCACCGTGGGATCTTTCACTAGTTCTTCAAGCCTTGACTGCTCCACCTTTTGAACCCGCTGCTTCAGTAGATCTCAAATTCTTGTCCTGGAAAACAGCATTCCTTGTAGCCATCACTTCTGCAAAAAGAGTTTCGGAGCTTCAAGCTCTTTCTGTGAAGCCTCCTTATTTGATCTTTCACCCGGACAGAGTGTACGTCAGGATCAATCCCTCTTTTCTTCCCAAAATAGCATCAGAAACCAATATAAATCAATCCATAAATTTACCGGTTTTCTTCCCTAAATATCAGAATAAAGGAGAGTACAAGCTGCACTCAGATGTTCATAGGCAGCTACGCTTTTATACTCATAGAACAGCTGGTCATAGACAATCCAACCAGCTGTTCGTTTCCTTTGCCAAATTTAATTTGGGGAAAGCAATATCAAAAGTATCTCTATCACGCTGGATTTCTCAATGTATCCTATTAGCGTACCAAGCCTCTGGGAGACCCGCACCTGAAGGAGTTTGCGCACATTCCACTCGTTCCATCTCTACTTCTGCGGCCTTCAAGTCTAGAGTCCCATTGGATGATATTTGTTCAGCAGCCACTTGGGCTTCATCTCATACCTTTATTAACCACTACAAACTGGACGTGATTTCTAGAGGGAGAGCATCCTTTGGCTCTGCAGTGCTTCGCAATATCCTTCCATGATGGCCACCCAAGGTTCAGGTAGCTGGGGACTCTGTCCCACAGGTTGCTGACAAATGAACTCCCTACTTCAGATTAAGAAGTTATGTACTCACCATAACGTTCCATCTGAGTAGTTAGCTTCATTTGTCTGCAACCATCCCCCCCCCCTTCCCCCTGGCCTTCTTCGGATCTATCTTAGTTGGATACCCATTTTGGGTATATATTGAGGGGCAAACTCGATCTGAGGTCATGGAGGGTTAGCAGGGGATTATGAGTGAGGGAAGGAGCTAGGAGCTCGGATCCATTAGCTTAAAACAAGTTGCCGGCTCGGATCCAAGACTCACAGGTTGCAGACAAATGAAGCTACCTACTCAGATGGAACGTTATGGTGAGTACATAACTTCTTATTAACCTCCATTGACAAAAATAGCTGTCCTATGAGTTGTCGCTGACTCTTTGGTTGTCTGTGTTTATTGTGCAAATTTTACGTTATGCTGAGTTTCACCACAGTATATTGTAATGCTCAAGCCAGTGGTGTGCTTTCCACTTTTCTTAACTATGGTGTGACCGTGGACTTGGTCTGTGTAATTTTGGAAGCTGTGGGGGCATGCCCCTCTGAAAAAAAAGGTATTTTTTTCTAGTTCTATATTTTTTGTCCATTTTTAGAGTTAAAATTTTTAGTAAATGGTGAAGAAAGGACTACTGACAGCTTGTAGGTAAACCTGCAAAAGCAGTGCCAAGCTTGGTTGCAAATTAGACACAGTCAGGTAAGCTGCAAAAAGTGTACAGCCCATCTAATTAAAAACAAAAACAATTTTCAGAAATAGTGTAAAAAAGATGTAAAGATAAAATGGAAAAAATAGTTGCAGTAGATAGTAATATCCTGATTCAGCAGTTTATTGTACACACAGAAATAGACGTTGCTGACTTTTAAGATAATTTTAGTGAGTTTAAGCACTTCAGCAGGACTGATGCTTCATGGTCCTTTGAGCATGCATCTGAATAATGGTCGATTTTTCCACACTTCATGAGAACCAAGGTCATCTCCTGTTTATTTACTTCCTTAGGAATGGAAAGTACAACTGATTATCCTAAAAGCTCCTGTGAGGAATTGGAAAATTTTGAATTTTATACATGATAGTATAACTAACAGATGTAACATTTATGCTTAGATCATCAGCCTTTAAGTGGATTTTAATAAATGGATGCATTTGTATTTTGTTAGTAATGTACTAAATGTAGCTTAAGCTGCAGTTTTGACTGTACTTTAGAATCTTCTGTCATGAGCAGTTGGAGAAAAAATGACATCATGTCAAGAGAACAGGTTCAAGGCAACTGATAAAAGCAAGTTGTGCTGTTCTGCATTAGACTCTACATCTAGAATGTTGTTGTTGTCTTTTGGCTTTTCCTGGTTAGGGGACGCCACAGCGGAACTCCGGTCTGCTAATGACTGGCAGTAGATTTTCACGAACGCCGAGGTGCCAGCTCGACATTCAACCTTCAACAAAGGCACGCCCATTTACGCATGTCTTTCGAACGCCCACCCAACTGCGGGGAGGACATGCAGACTCCACACAGAAGGCACTCCCCGCACTCCAGCTGAAAATCGAACAGGAGAACCTCTTGCTGTGAGGCAACAATGCTACCGCTGCACCACCGCAGGTTGCCATATCCACAAGATGGAAGAAAAATGGAAAGCAGTTTATCTTGTTTTCCATCTCTCTTTTTGTTTAACATGAAGATATATACGAAGCAGTTGGTGTAATTAAGCCTTCAATTTTAAAAATTTCTGGTAGCCCATGTACCTGACCAGTATACCCGAGCTTGAGAGTGAGCATTAGTAATGCATCAGTATTGATTCTGCTACACTTTGTATGAACACCTTCTGGCATCTGGAATGTATGCAGATTGTGGTTAATTGGTGAATGTAGTTTTCTTAAGTCCTGCTATGTTAGAACCTCTTTAATCAAAACTGTAATCTGAAGATGCATTTTCCAGGAATGTGGCTATATTTGTAAGGATTGTTCTGTATGGATTGGGATTGTGCTTTCATGTTAGTTTTTTTAATGTTTTTAATTTTTGGAGTTTTCAGGTTGGTTTGGCCTGCCTTTTATTGCAGTGAAGAGATGTAGATGTGGTGCGGAAACTGTCTCTATCATGCAGTGCTTGCCCTTTTTCCATGATTTGTTTCCATGGAGTGGGTATATTTAAGTAAAAAGGTGTGGTGGGCAAAGCACCTGTGTTGGAAGATTTCTTAGCCCTTTCCCAAAGACTATTTTTATGTTAACCACAAATGCAGACCAACCAGGCATTGTTTTTTGTATTTGTAGGATCACATTTGAGTTTGCTAGTAGTCTGAGATCTTACCCATCCATCCACAACTCCTTTTCCCACCTTACAATCTCAGAGAAACTTATTTCTACCTATTGCTGTTTTCACACATTATTTGCCCTACTCAGAGGTACAGAAACCCCAGAGTGAGAGTAGTAAGGTGAAGTGGTGTGAGGGTTGGAAGTCCTATGTCACGGATACAGGAGGCTTACCTCTTGAAAAGCTGTTTGTCTTCATTTGTTGTGTGTTTATGCAAAATTTTATTTTTTAACAGGTATTTTTGGGTAGAGAACAGTTTCATGATGTGAAACATGAGGAGACTTAAGGGAAGATTTAAAATTCTCATCATCCTCAATCCCTTTTTTAACTCAGGTGTGGGTAGTGTCAACTGTTGACACTTCTCTCCAGTCAGAACTACTCTTTTAACGTCTTTGACAATCATGCTTGCCTTAGGTCTTCCCCCAGGATGTGCTCATCTTTTCTTCCTTTCATCCTGTGTATCCCAATATGCCTTGTGAATCTGTCTTCTGCTTTCTACACATGTGAAAGACTACTGTAATCTTCTCCTTGACCTTCTCTGTAATTGGGGCTACTGTGTGTGTTGTGCTTTGATGCCCTCATTTCTTCAGCTGAACCACAGTGTGCATTTCACCACCCATATCAAGCAGTTCATCTACATCACCTTAAACATCTTCAGCTGCTGTGTCTTCACCACCCAGTTTTCTGTGACATAAAGAAGCATTGGCCATGCCAAAGTTTTGTATAGCCTACTTTTCAACTTATTTAGCATTCTTCTATCTCACATTAACCCTGATATTTTGTGCCATTTGGCTGCTACACTTAACTTTGACCACTTCATTTATACTTCCCTTCTGTACAACCACACCTCCCAGGTACTTGAAGCTGTTAAACTTTGCCACCGTTTTCCTTTCTATCTCAGTTTTAATTCCCCCCCCATTTGCTACCATTACCACTTTGTTGTTTGTATAGTTTTTCTTCCCATGTGCCTTCAGTTTTGCTTTTCAGCCCCCCATCATTTGCTGGAGTTCTTTTTCAGAGTCTGTGTGTACTACCACTTTATCAGCATACAACAACTTTGTTGAATTGTCCCTTTAACCTTTTTGCTAATGTAGTCCATCACCAGTATGAATAGCAGTGGGCTTAGAGCTGTGCCCTGATGCATATCTACTGTAGTTGGGTACCCCCTGTATGATTCTGAACACTGTTTATTCTTTTGTCACTAGGTCCCTGTAGATAAGCTACACTAATTTTACCAATGTTTCTGGAATTTTGAACTGTCACAGGACTGTGCACATTTCTTATGACCTTGTCATATGTTTTCTCCACTTCTAGGAATGGATAATTGGACTTTTCCTCTACTCCTTTTTTTTTCTCTAATAGTTCATTCTGTCCACATTCCAAATGCTCATTTCCCACCTTATTTCTACCAATCTGTATATTTATTTATCATTTACTCTCGCAAGCACTTTCATGTAGTATAACAGTAGTTTGATACCTATGTACTGGCTGCACTTGTGAATATCTCCTTTTATGTTCATTGTAAATCATTGCTGTAGTAGTCTTTAACTGTATGGGTTATATCCTGTCAAAGATTTAACAGCTGGCAGTCTTCCAAAGCCTTTGCCTCTCTACACATGCCCAGGTTGCTGTGAGCTTGAGCTCCTAAGGGAGAAAATGGCAGACTGGGCACCCAAATCCTACTGTGCTTTGGTTGGCTTTTATTTTCCATTGCTGGGCAGATAAGTTTCCTTCATGGATTATCTCTGTTTTTAGTGCATTGTCAGAAACGGCCAATTTGTGGTAGTCCTGAATGTCTAGTTAGGGCTTATCACTTATGTTAACACTATTTCTAGGGAAAAATATGCTTTTTGTATTAGCTGGTTAGTGTTTTATTGAGACTTGTGTGTTTTAAGGAGATTGTGTTTCAGGTTCTTTTGTACACGTTATGGCAACTTACTTTTTTACTGACTCCTTCCAGCACTGTTTAGCATGGTTCAGGCTTCATTTTCGGTTGTAGTATGGAGCAAGTCAACAGTACCTTGGTTCTTTCTACCTCAGTATCAAAAAAAAAAAAAAAAAAAAAGAAAGAAATCTAACAAGGAACCCTTGCCAACACTGTGGGCTTATTCAGTGTTTCAGCCTCAGCTGCTGATGCGTAACTCGTCTGTAGTCATTGGCTGTACCTCAGACCACTCACTTTTTTCCTCCAAGCCATCTGGTGTAGTTCCTTTAGCAGTTATGGACCGAGAGTTAGCCACATCCTCTGAGGCTGTCCAGATGTCCTTAGCAGGCATGACAGAGCCAATTTCTTCAGTCATGGGAGTTTCAGTCGGAGAGTGCATCTCTCTGTAACTAAGGAAAGAGACCTGTTCTGCAGGATAAGGAACCATTCTTGAGTCGGTCCTCTTCTAGGGATGCCCCTAAAAAGAAGAAACAAAAACACAATTATTTATCTACTCCAAACACTGTTCCTGTTATGAAGAACGATTTGTTTGGCTAAAATGTCCTTGCAAGCTTAACCTTCTGTAAAATAATATCAATTACGAAAAAAAAACACAGGTCAGTTCCCCCTAATTCAGAGGCTGTTCTGCTAGATGAAGATAACAGAAAAGAATACAGGGCATCTTCTTTTATTTCTGGCTAGAACCCTGACTGATTCTGAGGAAAGTGTTTCCTTAGAATCCCCTTTAAAGAATTTTCTTTTTCTGAAACTATTTCTAGAATGAACAATCTGTTTCAGTGGGTTCAAGCTGATATTCCCTCTTCTTTGAGAAAATGATATGATATGGTCCAGTGGATATTTCAGTAACCAGTTCCTTCTCTTTTGCCAATCCTGGAGGACATATTTGAGGTAGCCTGTACTAAACCAGACATATAACACACAGTCTCTCAGCTGTCAATACTTCTTGTCCAGCTGCTAATAAACATCTGGTAAATGCTAATCTTTCCCTTAATGATAAAGATAGGAACATCTTTGATTGATTTGGAATGAGAATTCATTTTTCTATAACCTTAGTGTTTAGAATTCTAAATGATCAGGCTCTTGAGCTGAAATGTACTTTAACTTGTTTTGATAATGTGAGGGACTTTTCTGCCTCTTTACCACTTCCTGATAATAGAGTTTATTTGAATTCTGCTGTTTCCAGTGTTTCACATGTAACTAAACTTGCCTTAAAGTGCATTTATTATTGTGCTGACTCTGTTTCCAGGGCAACTGCTGTGGTTATGAGGCATTTTTTTCTGGGTTTGTACTTTGAGATTTTCTGAAGATGTTAAATCTGAAATCTTAAACTCTTCTGTGGACTAGGGGGTTCTTTTTGGGGCTTCTGCTACCCAAGTCTTTAAACAATTTGATGAAAGAGGGAATCTGATTCACAAGGTTGCTGATATTTTTCAACCCTCATTTTCTAAGGCTTCTAAATCCTTGGTTTCTTTTGTTAAAAGCAAAACAAACAAACCCAGCAATCCTCTGGCAAACAGAATTTTAAGAAAAAGTCTCAAGAATGGTCTAACAAAAAAGAAGGAACCTTACAGAAAAAGGGCAGTCCACCATTAATAAATGATTTTTAGTATATGCCCATCCCCTCCTTGCCACTCCTTTAAATCTGGCCCAGAACCTGGTTCTTAAATTTTTATGTATGGCAGAAGATTGTCACAGACAAATGGATTTTAATAGTTGTACAAGAGGGGTACAGATGGCATTGGGAAAGCCTACCTCCATTTCTAGGAATCCCTGTTAACCCTCAGAATCAAGCTTGCCTGTTTCCTCCAGTCAACAGTCAACTATTTGTCAAAGGGGTCATAGAGACAGTCGCCCAAGATCAGTTGGGCAAAAGATTTTATTCTACAATTTTTCTGGTGCCAAAGGAGGAGCCACCTTTGAGACCAGTGCTCGATGTATCCCTTCCTAACCTGTTTGTAAAGGTTCCAGAGTTCAAAATGTTGATATTGCAGCAGAAGCTGTTACCTCTCATTTCTCATTTGAGCTTTCTGGTAACACTGGACTTGAAAGATGCTTATCATCACATTCCCATTGCAGCATATTTCAGAAAGTTCCTAAGATTTTGTGTGTCTGGAGTACATTTACAGTTCTTTGAATTTCCCTTTGAATGACCTAGTGCTCCAAAGGTTGCAAAATGTCCAGCTCTAGTGGCAGCATATTGCAGACTGCAAGTCATCCACATCTTTCCTTATTTAGACAAGTTACTTATCTTTGCAGAGTTTTTTTTCCAGAAGTCGGGTGTCCCTTACACATTTATGAAATCTTTTTGTAGACCTAGGATGTAAGATCAACAATCAAAAATCCTTTTTGATCCCATCTCACAGAATTGTGTTTCTAGGATGTCTTCTGAACTCTTTGTAAAAGGCATTCCTTACCCAGGAGAAAGTGGATCTTTATCTGAGAATTTCCATGAATGTTTCACACCAGTTTCTGACTACAGCAAGAGAATTTCTCAGGATTTTGGGATTCGTGGCATCTATGATTTTCATAATTCCTTTAGCCAGGTTATGGATTTGTATGAAATTGTTGAAAGCACACATCTTTGAAACCCAGAACATCAATCCCATAACACTGAATGTGCAGAACATCAAAACATGGCTGTAGCTGGTTGTCTGAGATCACTGTACAGTGAGTGAGGATTTGCTCAGCTGTAGTGCGATCTTGGAACTGGTGGTTGGGGGGGCAGATGGGCTTGCCCCACTTGCAAAAAAAATCTGTTTTTCTTTGGGGATGTTTTTTTCTCATCCATTGTAATGGGATCGATGTTCTGACTTTGACTATGTGAGCATTCTATAGATCTTATATTACACATGATTAAATTTCAATGGTTTCTAAAAACTTTTTGGGCCTAGCCTTCTCAAACATTAGGCTTACATATTCCAGTTTTGTGAAGAGATAATTTTTTTTGTGGACAGAACAGATTTCCCTGTATCCAGGTGTACCATTCTCTGTCACACCTTTTGCTCAGTCTGTGACAACAAATGCATCATATTTTGCATGCGGAGCTGTCTCCATGGGGGTAAAAGTGCAGGGTCTTTGGAACAAACAAGACAGACCAGAGTACATCAATATGAAATGGGTGATCTGATGTAAATCTTTGTTCTTTCATTACAGTTAGGACCTCGGTTCCATCCTCGGAACCAATACGTCCGTTTCCCAGCTCGCGCAAGCCAAAAACTCTCAGCTAAAACCTACACATAATGCCTCTCTCCTAGTTACGCCAGATCTTGTTTGCCATTTTCCTAGTCAGATGAGCTAGCCATCTCTCAAAGCTAAGTAGAAAATTGTTAATTTTAAGACAGTTTCTCTTCAAAATTATTTAATTTTTAGTCAAGTTAGCCTTTTCTTACTGTCGCTTATAACCTAAGCCAATTTCCTACCCTTTTCCTTGGTAATTTAATTTTTTACCTTTATTGGTACTGTCCTTTTCTCCTGTCTTTGACAGGCCTTTCCTTTCTACTAGTGGTATTTTTTAAAATAACATCACTGGTATTTTCTCCCTTATTTTTTTCTATAGGATAACCTTGTTGCCTTACTGTGGCAGACAAAGCTAAGTTGGGATTTAAACAGTGTGATAAGTGTGGATGTAAGATGCCTAACTCCGATAACACATATTCGTTGTGTCTACTGTTTGGGCGTGGATCATATTAGAGCTGATTGTAACTTCTGTGCTAGTTTAATAATTGTGCACCAGCAGAACGTAGGGATTTAAACAATGTGACAAGTGTGGATGTAAGATGCCTAACTCAGATACACATGTTCGTTGTGTCAACTGTGTGGGCGTGGATCATATTAGAGCTGACTGTAACTTCTGTGCTAATTTTAGTGGTTGGGCGTCGAGCTGGCACCTCGGCGTTTCGTAAAAAACTCTACTGCCAATCATTAGCAGACCGGAGTTCCGCTGTGGCGACCCCTTACAGGGAAAAAGCTGAAAGACAAACAACACTAGCAGAACATAATAATAAACTTATCTTAAAAGGTTTACTCAAAGACACCTTTTTTCGGAGGCTTTGTCTGGGTCAGAGGTCTCACCCCCTCCAAAGACCAAAAAACATAAGAAAAAACGGATTACTTAATAGATTCATAGGTTGATACTAGGTTATCTGCCCTAGGGCATTTATAAGCCTAGCCAGAGTGTGTTTGGCTTTCGCCACCCTTTTAGATTAGTTGACTGTGCCTCTGTATAGTAGGTCACAGAAGATAGCCCTTTTACGGTTAGTTTACTGTGCCTCTGTCTAGTAGGGACACAGAAGAGATCCCAGGGGTAAACCTACGATCTCCCATCCACTTGTCAAGATTTCTCTTGAAGAGGGTCATTGAGGGGCTCTGCCTAACATGGATTGGGATTTTGTTCCAGAGTGAAGGGAGCCTCTGGGATATGAATCTGTCCCTCCAGCATGTCCTATTTATTTCTGTGCTGAGGTTTAAGTCCCTGGAGCGTGTAGCTCTAAGGGATTTGGATTTCCTGAGGTGGAGCATGTCCATTAATTCTGGGTTGGACATGGCCTTATACGTCAGGCACAGATCGCCTCTGAGTAGGCGGTAAGCAACCGAGTAGAGCTGGAGTTTCTTTAGCCTAACTGCATAGGGCATCTGTTTGAGTCCCTTGATTCTCTTGGTGAGGTACTTTTGGGGTCTTTCCAGTTGCTGCAGGTGTCAGGTAAGGTACATCCCAAATGGGGCATTGTATTCAATTATGGGCCTGATGAGTCATGAGTAGAGGGGCACCTTAAGGCACTTTTTTTTCGGAGGCTCTATCTGGGTTGGAGGTCTCACCCTCTCCAAAGACCATAAAACATAAGGAAAAACGGATTACTCAAGGCACTTTTTTTTCGGAGGCTTTATCTGGGTCGGAGGTCTCACCCCCTCCAAAGACCAAAAAACATAAGGACAAATGGATTACTCAAGACACCTTTTTCGGAGGCTCTATCTGGGTTGGAGGTCTCACCCTCTCCAAAGACCATAAAACATAAGGAAAAATGGATTACTCAAGGCACTTTTTTTTCGGAGGCTCTATCTGGGTCGGAGGTCTCACCCCCTCCAAAGACCAAAAAACATAAGGACAAATGGATTACTCAAGACACCTTTTTCGGAGGCTCTGTCTGGGTCGGAGGTCTCACCCCCTCCAAAGACCAAAAAAAACTTGAGGAAAAATGGATTACTCAAGGCACTTTTTTCAGAGGCTCTATCTGGGTCAGAGGCCCCCCCCCCCCAAAGACCAAAAAACATAAGGACAAACGGAGTCACTCTGTTCCTGCATCTCTGTCAGTTACATAACCGAGTCGGCTATGTGCTTCCTCGGCACAGACCTCTTTGGCACCAGGGTTTGTGTCTTCTCACTCTGTGCCATCCATGATATTCACCCCTATTTCGGCCCCGACCTCGGCACCACTGACTTCAGTGCCGTCCTTGGATCCAACATTGGCTCCGATGACTGCACCTGCTTCGGCACCATCCCCAGCCACGGTGCCAACAGTTTCTTTGGTTCCATCGGCTCAAAACTTGAATACCTGCCAAGGACAAGATACCTCATGTGCATACTGTCTCGGTTCCAACAGCAGTGTTTTCCCTGTCGGCACCGTCCACCCTTGTTGAATCAGCTCTGGTGGAACCAATGCTCTCCCAAAGCAGTGCTTGGACCGTCCGTACCTTGGTGTCTAGCCCAGCGCCTATTTTCTTGCTGGTGCCATCTGTGTCCATGGCTCCGATGGATTCCAGTTCTCTTGCTCTTCTCCTAACCCTGTATTTTGGGACCTCAGGCATGGGAGTCACAAGAACCCTCTTTGAAGGGAACCCCTTTTCCGGAGTCCTCCTCAGAAGATCCCACTGGGGAGCCACCCCGGAAGAAATGGTGCAAGAGGAAGCAGCTTGATTCACCGGAGGAATCTATCACTGAAGACACTGATTGTGATGAGGAGGAAGGGTCCCCACAGTCTCCCCCAGATGACATCTCATTCGGAGACATTCTTGAAATCCTCAAGCAGCGGGAAGACTGGAAGTCCTATAGCCCTTCTTCTTAGGAATCGGTGTTCCTGCAGGCCTTCCGTGCCAGGCCATCTACTTCCTGGGTGACCCCACCGGAAGATGACCTTGTTAAACTCATTGTGCAGAATGTCTGGAAGGCTCCAGACAACATAGAACCTGTCCTTCAGAAGCCAGACAAAAATGTTATCTACACCTGAAGACCAGCCCCACTGGTCCTAGCAGTTGACAGTTGATTCTATGGTCATGGCTGTGGCCATCAAGAGGGAACTGGCAGAAGATTGTTCCACTGTCCATCCTCCAAACAGAAAGTCCCGTACCATGGACAGACTAGGGAAACAGACCTATGCTTCAGCGACATTCGCCATTCGGTCGCTGAACTATCTGGCACACTTAACTCGTCTCCAAAGAGACTTAATTTCCGAAATGTCTTCCTCTTTGATGGGGTACTGTCTGATGAGGTGCGTGATACTGTCGCCTTGCAGCTAGCTACCCTTGAATCTAGCTCATACCCATCAATGCATTTGATATCTCACTCCACTGAGGGGGCAGCTCGTGCTGCCGCATCAGGCGTTGTCATGAGATGTAATGCTTGGATGTGGTTGTGTTACTTTGCAGACCCCTTTAAATCTTCCTTCGTCAGTGCACCTATCGCTGAATCTGCACTTTTTGGACCCTAAGTACGAGTCACACTTACAAGTAGTGAGAAAGACAGAAATACCTTGTCTGCTGTAGGCATATGCCTTTCCAACCCCCAGAGGTGCTACTTTAGGAACCAGAAGGGAGGAAAAAATGTGGTTCAAGAAATCCCAAGGACCTTTTCGTGACACTCATCGTGAATAATCTCCCCGGGGCAGAGGGGGTAACTCGTATGGAAGACGTCCCTTTTGGGGTAGAGAGGGGTCCATGTAACCAGGGAGCTAGAGATTCTTTCTCCGGCAGACCCTACCAGCACTCTTGAGCAGCGGCTCGATTGCTTCCCTCTGGAAGCTGTCGGGGGTCGTTTTTCTCTGCATCTACCAGCCTGACATCTTATTGCTACTGATATTTGGGTGCAGAGAATAATATCCAGAGGCTACCAAATACCTTTCGACTTAACTCCCAGACCCATCAAACGAATCCCCGATGTACCACCCAATCAGAGGGAATTGGCAGCCTTAGAGATAGAAAAGCTGCTAAGGAAAAGAGTCATCCGACCAGTCCCACCAGACCAGACAGGATCCGGGTTTTACTCGAGGTCCTTTTTTAGTGCCAAAAATGACATGGGACTGGAGACCAATCCTGGATCTCAGCCTATTGAAAAATTTATCAAACCTCAAAAATTCCGGATGGTCATGATACAGTCCATTCTTCCCTTCCTAGGAAGGTATAACTGGATGTGCTCTATAGATCTTCAGGATGCGTACTACCACATAAAGATGGATCATCGCTTCCAGAGGTTTCTCCACATCCTGCTGGGAGCCAATCACTACCAGTTCAGGGCAATGCCATTTGGTCTCTCGACAGCCCCATCGAGTGTTCACCAAATATATGGCAGTTGTGGTAGCTCATCTTCGACTACAAGGATTCCAGATCTTTCCCTATCTACACGATTGGCTCCTTACAGCTCCGACCAGGAATCTTCTAGTCCGCAGCCTTTCTTACACTCAAGCTCTCACTCTCCAATTGGGGATTACAATCTACAAAGACAAATCTCAAATGTCCCCAACGAAGACACTGGAATTTACTGGAGCGGTCTTCAACACAACATCTTGTCAACTTCTCCCCCCCCCCCCAGCAAGCTTTTGAAAATAAGACACCAAATCCAAGACCTTCTTCCTCAGACCTGTGTACCAGCACGTCTTGTACTGCAACTCTTGGGCTCCATGGCAGCTGCCATTACGTTAGTACCACTGGCGAGACTGCACATGAGAATCCTGCAGTGGCTCCTTTCTGCACAATGATCGTTGCTAACTCACCCACTCAACCACATGATACACCTTACAAACCATTGCAAGGAAGAAATGCTATGGTGGATGAAGCCACAAACGAATCTTTGGTGTCGACCTTTCTGTTTTCCCCAGCCCACGGCCGCAGTGACCACGGATGCTTCACTGTTAGGGGGGGGGGCATTTCCAGGGAAAGACTGTCCAAGGCACCTGGTCCCCCATGGAGGCCAACTTGCATATAAATGTCCTGGAACTGAGGGCAGTTCTCTTAGCGTTGCAAGCGTTCCATGCATCCCTTCCCTTGGGGACCATTGCAATTCAGTCAGACAACATGTCAGTCATCTGGTATATCAACAAGCAAGGCGGAACAAGATCTAACCCCCTGTGTCGGGAAGCCATGAGGATTTGGCACTGGGCGATAGTTTCTAACCACTTTCTTATAGCAACATACATTCCCGGGAGTTCCAGCCTTATTGCGGACAATCTGAGCAGGAATATCCTGATGCCTCACGAGTGGTCCCTCAACCCCGTAACAGCAGATCGGATCTTCCAGTGCTGGGGCAAGCCTTGCTGCGACCTGTTTGCTTCCCCTCTAAACTACAAATACAGAAGCCATTTTGCCCTGATCCCCCCTTAGGGGGAACCACTGATGAATGATTGGCCCCTGGGTCTTCTGTATGCCTTTTCCCCCATTTCCCCTCATCCCAAAATTTCTCCAGAAAGCTTAGAGGTTGAGAAGCAAAGTGATCCTCATTGCCCCCTACTGGCCACGTCAAGTCTGGTTTCCATTTCTATGGCCTCATCTCATTCACAGCCCATGGATTCTGGATCATTCCCAGGACCTGTTATCTCATCCTCAGGGACTGATTCATCCGAACCTGCACAGTCTCAAGCTCACAGCTTGGTTCCTCCACTTCCAATGATTGCCAGGCTGCCTGGCATCCCATTTCCTGTTCGTGAAATTCTTCTGGCCTCACACAGACCTTCCACTAGAAAAATTTATTCTAGTAAATGGACTAGGTTCTTTATTTGGGCCAAAGACCAGAACTTAGACCCTTTCTCTATGCCTATTCAAAAGATCCTACAATACCTGACTACTCTTTCACATGCAGGAGCCTCAGCTTCAACGATCACTGTACATTTAGCAGCTATCGCCAATTTTCATAATGGTCTTGATAATTCTTCAGTTATGTCACACCGCCTATGCAAGACCTTTTTGAAGGGAGTATTACATGTTAAACCTCCGGTCAAGCCTCCCTTAGAACCCTGGGACTTGACTCTGGTGCTTCAGTCTCTCACAGGTTCTCCCTTCGAACCCTTTGATTCATGCGATTTGAAATTTTTGTCATGGAAAACCATACTTCTAGTAGCACTTACCTCAGCAAGAAGAGTATCTGAGCTGCAGGCATTCAGTGTCAAGAGTCCTTGCTTGTTCTTCCACACAGATAGGGTGTCCCTTCGTACTGACCCTTCTTTCTTGCCCAAGGTAATTTCTGACTTTTCCTTTAACCAATCTATTGACCTGCCGGTTTTCTTCCCTCTGCATTCTAATAGAGGGGAGTACTTTTTGCACACCCTTGATGTGCATCGACAACTTTGTTGTTATTTGGACAGGACTAAATCTTTCAGGAAAACAGAGCAATTGTTTGTGGCCTTTGCAGGACCCAGATTGGGTAAACCTGTTTCCAAAGTGACTTTATCCTCTTGGCTTAGAAACGTCATTACCTTTATCTACCAACAGAATAAACTATCCTTACCTTCCAGAATAAAGGCTCATTCTACCAGATCTATGGCTACTTCTGTAGTTTTTCATTCCAGAGCCTCTATGGATGATATATGCGCAGCAGCCACTTGGGCAAGACCTCATACCTTTATATGTCCTTACAAATTGGATTTGACCTCCAGGGGATGAGCATCTTTTGGTTCTGTGGTGCTCAGGATATCCTTCCTTAGGGCCACCCAGGACTCAAGTAGCTGGGGACTCTGTCCTAACTGTAATGAAAGAACAAAGATTTACAACATTAGATAAAGAAGTTATATCTTACCATAATGTTTCATCTGTGTTGTAGATCTTTGTTCATTTATTACTTCCTGCCCTCCTTCCCCCTGCCTCGACTCCTGGTGTACTTTAGGAACTCCTGGTTAGGGTATTTGCTCAGACAGAGCCTCCTACTATCGTTTCTATTACTACATCTTTTATCTAGGGTGAGCAAACTCGATCTGGAGTAACTAGGAGAGGGGCATTATGGGTAGGTCTTGGCTGAGAGTTTTTGGCTTGCACGAGCTGGGAAATGGCCGTATCGGTTCCAAGGACGGAACCGAGGTCCTAACTGTAATGAATGAACAAAGATCTACAACACAGATGGAACGTTATGGTAAGACATAACTTCTTTTTATGCTGTGATCCACACTACAAAAATATATTTATTGCTTATAGTCCCCAGGATGTTTGCAAGTAATTACAAATAATACAACAGTGATGTGCTACTAAATTGGGGAGGAATGGCCACCGGTTTATATCCACTTTGCCAGCTGGCTGTGGTAGCTTGGAAGGTTGCAGTTCAGGACAGCCTAACTCTTCAAGCTTCCTACATTCTCACAGGGCAAAGTACAGTAACAGATAAGTTGAGCAGGACTGGGACGGAGCCTCCCAGGTGGAAATTAAATGAGGGGTCTTCCAGGATCTGATACAGTTGTGGGGGAAGACCTCAAATAGATCTGCTTGCCTCGTCTCACAACACACATCTAAGCAAATGTTGCTCCAGGATTCCTTGGAAATAGACACTTTTTTATTTCCTTGGACAAGAAGACTGGTAGCTAGGGTCATCCTGAAAATCCAGAAGATCTCTCCAAAGATCATTGTGATGATCCCCCTTCTTATGGAATTGTCCAAGGGCAATTATCACAAGCTTTCTGACAGATTTGTTCTACTCACACAAGACAGTGTTTGATACATCCCAGTCTGAAACAACTACAGTCAACTGCCTGGATGATTACGTTTTGATACTGTTTAGGCACTTTGATTCAGATAATGTACAGCAGGTACTAAATGAGGCAAAATAACTTGCTGCTTAGAAATGTATGTTAGTAAATAGAAAAGATTTGCTAGTTGGTACCATGCTAAATTGGGTAAACTTAAACCACTTTGTCCTATTGGAAAGATCAGCTTAACACAATTAACTCTTGTCCTCTCTCCCTCCTAAACAAAGTCCTCCAATTCTGTATTAATTATTGCCCACAACTTCTCCCCAGGTTGCTAAAAGTATGCCTGACCCATGTACAAGACTAAAGGGACTGAAAACATTTCCTGCTTGTATCTTATAATCCATACCCATAAATAAGTTTCCAATTACTTAATTTTGTATTGTCTTGTGTTTAGTCTCTTCCCATATATCTTTAGCTGCCATAGCAGAAGCCTTTTTAATCAAAACTCCTAAATACTTCATCTTATGTCCCCATAAATATGGGTATTGCTGAACCAATTCATGTATGGGCACATAATTTACAGCTATAGCCTTTGTTTTATCTTTATTAATGTTATTGTCTCTGAATGTTCCACACACTGAGATGTCCTTTTCTGGATGTATCAGGTACAAATTAGTATCATCTGCAAATAAAGACTGTGCCAATTATATCCTTGTTTTTCTGATGTTCTTCATCTCACATTGCTGCAGTCCTTACACTTGGGTAGTCCGCTGTCCTCGGTCGGCCCGAATATCAAAGTATAAGGCTGACGTCGGTTAAGGCGCATTTGACTGACATCAGGACGTCAGGGTACAAATGCGCATGACCGACGTCATATCCTCAGTCTTTTTTGCCGCATGGTCCGATGCAGAAGCAGCATTGCAAGTGCCGGTTGGCGTTCTGAGATTTTTCGATTTCGAAGTTTCAGACCGAGTTCAAAGTTGGCTAAGTACCCCGTTGGGGAATATTTTAGTTTTTTCTTGCCTCAGTGATTTACCGGATGTCAGAAAAAGTTAATAATTGCATTTCTTGTGGGAAACAGATACCGCATAGAGATTATCATACTTTGTGTATTCCTTGCTTAGGGCCTGAGCACGACGTTGTTGGCTGTCGCTCTTGTGCTAGATTTAATAAACGCACTATAAAGAGAAGGTTGGATTGTGCGAGGTTAGTCTTTGGGAAGCGGTGTAATTATAAAATGCTGTCGGATGCTCCGACGCCCGCTTCTTCGAAGAAGCGCAAGGACAAGGCAGTTAAGCCTAGGCTAGAAGAACCGTCTGTACCGGACGCCGGTTCTTTAGAGGTGTCGGTGGAGCCGGTGGCTCCGCCGGAGGTTTCTTTGTGTTCCCAGGGTGAGACCTTATTATTGCAAGATGTGGCCTCTCAGGAGGCAAGTCAGGCTGAGGGGGCTTCTCAGGTTACTATACTCCCCTCCCTTCCTAGGGTGGCTAGGCCCTCTCCTTCTGTTTCAAGGGCTTCTCCCAGGGGCAGGCCAGGTTTGGCTTCAGTTGGTGTTACCCCTAGCTCTTCAGGTACTGTGCCCAAGAAGCATATGCTTAAAATGGCAGAAGATTTGATTACTTTAATTAGGGGTTCTATGCCCCCTCCTGATAAGAGACCTAGGTTGGAGCCTGAGCTGGGGGTTTTGAGCAGGCTTCAGATGTTTCAGAGTCTTCGGCTGAAGACTTGCAGGAGTACTCTCCTTATTCTGATTCTGATGTGGATGATTCTACTCCTTCTGCTTCTCCTCCTGAGGATTTTTCTTTTCAGAAACTCTTCATTCCATGAGGGAGCATTTTAAGTGGGAAGGTCAGGACTTCTCTGATTCCAGGAAAAGGCTTAGGGAATTTTTGTTTTACCCCAGCATAGGCCTTTGGCTATACCTCCTGTTTTGGATGTAGTAGAAGATGTTTTACAGAGGCTTCTCTTAATCCTGATTCTTTGCCTCCTGCTCCTGTTAAGCCGGATAGGTATTACAGGGTGCCTGAAGCTCATAAGTATCTTTTAAGAGTCCTAGGGCTGACCCAGAAACTGTTAGTCAGGGGCCTAAAGGTGTTAAGGCTTCTGTTGTTAAGAATCCGGTTCCTGCAGACAAAGAGGCTAGGGCCTTGGATAGATGGGGAAAGAAAGTTTATACTTCTTCCACTCTTGCTATGAGGGCTTTGAATTGCCAGTTTCACATGTTGAAATACCAGAACTATCTCCTTTCACAATTAAAGTCTAAGGTTGATGCTCTGGCAGTAGGTATTGATTGTAAAGAGTTGCAAGATTTAGTGCATGTTTCTGAACAGGTGGGTAAGCATTCTTTGCAATGTGGTTTTGATGCTGTACAGGCCTCGTCTAGGGTGGCTGCCACTGGCTCAGTTCTTCGCAGGCACGCCTGGCTAAGGGATCAAAATTTGTCTGAACATGTTAAAACAAGGATTTTAGATGCTCCTTTTCAATCTGACGTGTTGTTTGGTCCTCCTGTTGAGGCAGTTTTAAAGAAAATGGAAGACAAGGCTAAGTCTATGCAGACTGTTAAAGATTTTTTGCAGGTCCAGCCTCCAAAGTTTAGTAGAAATTGGCCTACTAAGGGGTGGACGTATCCTTCTTATGATTCCCAGTCTAGGGGTAGATCTAGACGTGGTAGGGGCAGAGCTCAGGGCTCTTTCAGGCCTAGAACAGGGAGTTCTCCTGCACAGTCTTCGGGTGAGGGCAGGGGTCAGTCCTTTCGTAAACAGACCCAATGACCTACCTTTTCAGCTGCCAGAGCCTTCTCGTCTGGCAGCACCTTTGGGAGGAAGGTTGGCACTTTTCAAAGAAAATTGGAGTTTAATTACCCAAGACAGATGGGTATTGGATATCATACACCACGGTTACAGGTTTTATTTCCATACCTTGCCTCCTTTCAAAGGCATGCCAGACGTTCCTCCTCAACAAAGAATAGAGGTTCACAAGCAAGTTTCTCTGTTACTCCAAATAGGGGCAATACAGCCGGTCCCTATGCCAGAAGTGGGCCTATGATTTTATTCTCGCCTGTTCCTAGTACCAAAGAAGGGGAACACGTGGAGACCAATTTTGGATTTATCTACCCTCAACACTTATCTGGACATTCCCAAGTTCAAAATGTTGACGTTACAGCAGCTTTTACCTCTGCTGGGCAAAGATCATTGGATGGTGACTTTGGATCTCAAGGAGGCTTACCTTCATGTTCCTATCAGACTAAGTTGCAGGAAGTATCTGCGTTTTCGAGCTGGGACTTCTCACTATCAGTTCTCTGCATTGCCCTTTGGCTTATCTACTGCTCCCAGAGTATTCACGAAAGTTCTGGCTCCAGTGATAGCTTTCTTCAGGCTAAAAGGAATACAGATCTATCCTTATTTGGACGACTGCCTGATTCTGGCTCAAGGAAGGGAAGAGCTTCTTCATCATTTGGAATATGTGATAGCAGTGCTAAGATGCCTGGGGTATTCTGTGAACGAAATAAAGTCCAGTCTAGTACCCTCTCAGGACATGTGCTTTCTGGGTGTGAGACTGAATACAGCATCCCAGATGGCCTTTTTAACCCCGGACAAACAAAAGAGTCTATCCCTTTACTTCCATCAGCTATCTCATCAGTCCGGGCTGACTGCAAGGACAGTCCTTCAAGCCTTAGGGTTCATGGCATCTTGTATTCTGGTGCTTCCCAATGCCAAACTGCATATGAGGAAGCTGCAATGGTATCTCAAAATGTATGGACACAGCACTGCCAGGATCTAGACACTGTCATTCAAATAATACCTTGCATTCAAAAGGAATTTTTGTGGTGGGCTCAGGAATGTCACCTAAACAAGGGACTCTCTGTGACCCGGCCAGAGGCAAGTCAGATTTTAACGACAGATGCCTCAGACAAAGCTTGGGGAGCTCATCTAAATGGAAAGTGGATACAAGACAAGTGGCCTGCCAGACTACAACATCTACATATCAACCTGAAGGAGATGTTAGCAGTCCAGTTTGCATTAATAGCTTTCAAGGATTTACTTCTTCCAGGGCAGGTGTTGATTCTAACAGACAACACAACTGTCATGTGGTACATCAACAAGCAAGGGGGAACGCATTATTATCCTCTATGCAGGCAAGCAATGATTTTGTGGGAGACTGCTCTCAGTTTACAGCTAAATCTTCAGGCAAGGTTTCTGCCAGGAGCACAGAACTCCTTAGCAGATGTGTTGAGCAGACGAATTATGGATCCCCACGAGTGGAAATTGGATCCTCATGTATTTCAGAAATTGACAGTGTCATGGGGAACACCAGACATAGATCTGTTCGCTTCTCCACTAAACCATCAGCTGCCAAAGTTTTGCACAAAAAGGTTTCATCCCACAGCTTGGAAAGTGGATGCTCTTTCTTTCAATTGGAGCAATCTTCATGTGTATGCCTTTCCTCCTCTGCCTCTCCTCCCAAAGGTACTTCTAAAGGTCAGACAGGACAAGCCAAGGATGATTTTAATAGCTCCAGATTGGCCTCGACAGCACTGGTACCCATTACTGAGAAGTCTGGCGGAAGCCTCCATGGCCTTTGCCTTGATTCCACACCTGTTGTCACAGGAGGACAGCCATTTGCTGAATGTCAAACTTCACTCTCTTCACCTAACAGCCTGGCATATTCTGTTTTGAACCATAGAGGGTCTCAACTTCCACAACAAGTTTTGAATGTGATTTTGGAAGCTAGAAGGCCTAGTACAAGGAAAGTGTACGCAGATAAATGGAAGAGATTTTTATTTTGGAGTGCAGCAAAGATTTTGATGTTTCTGAGCCTAATTTGAGTGTGGCTCTTCAATATCTTACTGAGTTACTGGACAAAGGTTTGTCTTTCTCTTCTATTAAGGTTCATGCTGCAGCAATTTCGGCTCACTATGATTGTGTCCCACCATTGTTTTCTCATCCTTTGTTTAAGCAATTTCTTAGAGGGGCGAAGAATATAAGACCCCCACGAAGAGCTCCTACTCCTGCTTGGGATCTCAATTTTGTGTTGGAGAAACTCACTCTACAACCTTTTGAGCCTGCAGCTACTTCTGAGTTGAAATATTTATCATGGAAGACTGCTTTTTTGTTGGCAATTACCTCTGCAAGAAGGGTTTCTGAATTGCAGGCCCTTATGGCGGTTGAGCCTTTCTTGATTTTCCATAAGGATAGGGTATCATTACGTACTAATCCTTCCTTTATGCCTAAGGTGGTTTCTAGTGTGGCTTTAAACCAAACTATTCATTTGCTTACTTTTTATGCAAATCCCCAAAATAAAGGGGAAAAGATTTTGCACACTTTAGATGTACACAGGCAGTTGCGTTATTATTTGGACAGAACTAAAGGGTTCAGGCAGTCTCAGCAGTTGTTTGTTTCTTTTGCTTTGAGTTCTCAGGGCAAGCCTGTGTCAAAACAAACTATTTCTAAGTGGATTGGGTTTTGCATTGCTTTCTGTTATTCCCATCATGGCAAGGAGGTTCCAGCTGGGATTAGGCCTCATTCCACTAGGGCTACTGCCACTTCAACAGCTTTTGAGGGGAGTGGCAACCAAGGATATTTTGGAGGCAGCTACTTGGAGTTCAGTGCATACTTTCTCTAGGCATTATCACCTGCCACTTTACTCTAAATCCAGGGCTGGTTTTGCCACTGCTGTTTTGCAGGGCATGTTGGCAGCTCCTGCTTCCTTGTAGTTAGCCATCCTCCCTTACCTCTGCTTTGGGATTCTACCCAAGTGTAAGGACTGCAGCAATGTGAGATGAAGAACATAGTACAGTTTTGTACCTACCATAAATGTAGATGTTCGAAGATCCACATTGCTGCAGTCCAATTTACCCTCCCTCCTTCCCCTCTGTAGTTAGAGGTGGTTGTGTGGGTTGGGTTGTACATATTGTGTATATTGTATATATTGTACATATAGTTAGTGTAAGGGTGGTTGGTTGGTTGTTTGCTGTCTTTTGGTTTTGACCTTTATTTTTAGGGTCTTCTGACATCTGGGGCAAGAAAAGACTGAGGATATGACGTCGGTCATGCGCATTTGTACCCTGACGTCCTGATGTCAGTCAAATGCGCCTTGACCGACGTCAGCCTTATACTTTGATATTCGGGCCGAACGAGGACAGCGGACTACCCAAGTGTAAGGACTGCAGCAATGTGGATCTTCGAACATCTACATTTATGGTAGGTACAAAACTGTACTTTTTTTTTTTTTTACAATCATTTTAAATTTAAAGCAGTTAACAAAGGGGAAAGAGGACACTCCTGCTTGGTTCCTCTGTTCAAACACAGCTTATCTGAGAGGAACTCTCCCACTTTAATTCTTGTCTCCAATCCTTCATATATCTTTCTAATTAACCATATTATTGCATCAGGGAATGCAAATGCTTCCAATGCCCCACTCATTAAATCCCAGAGTACTCTGTTAAATACTGTGTGTACATCAAGACACACCAACAACAGAGGTATTTTCTTATGTTCTGCTTCCCTCTGGATCATCATTGTTCTGTTAATGCTGTCAAATGTTTGCATCCCCTCCACAAATCCACAGTGATCCATATCTCTCAATTTTGGCAAATAGACATAAACACTTTGTAATCATGACACGACAACACCACCACACTAAGATAGATAAACAACGAGGATTCGAATGAAGTACAAACCACTCAGTAGAAAATGTTTTAATTCTAGCGCCTCGGTGAAAACACCTTCTTGGTGGCGCTAGAATTAAAAAATTTCTACTTTGTAATCATGGTTTAAAACTGAAATGCGTTTATATGAAGCTGAGTCTGAAAGATCCTTGTCATCTTTGGGTAACATGGCCACTACAGCTTTCTCCCAAGATGTTAGTGCTTCCCATCCTTTTTGAATACTGTTAAACAAAATCTTCCAGATCTTTATCACTTTCTTTCTAATTTCCATACTTCCACAGGAATACCATCTGTTCCTGGAGACTTTTCTGAAGACTGATTATACATCAGTTTTTGTCTCCTCTCCTCCTGTCTTCTGTTAGTTGTTGATTCTTGTCTCCCTCTAATCTTGGCATAATTAAGTTTTCCATAAATATTAATTTGAACTCTTTATTGATTTTCACATTTCTCTGCTTTGTATAAGTTTTCATAAAATTCCCAGAATATCTCTCAAAGAGGATATCTGGTTGTTTTTGTTGTTATAAGTTCCGTAAGTTTGGTGACAACCCTTTCAATGTTCTGTTGCCTAAGTTATTGTGCTAAAAGTTTTTGTGCTCTGGAGAAGTTATTAAAAAAATGTTGCTAAACTGCAGTCTTTCTAAACTCATGCATATTATGCAGATACTCCCTTATTTTCTCTTTAGTGCTCTGCATTTGCTTCTTCCCTTCTTCTGTGGGATTCCCCTAATTCTGGAATACTTTAATCATTTAGCCTAAGTAATTTCTGTTTCTTCTTAACTATATATCTTTCATTTCAACCCTATTTTAAATCCCATTTTCATTCTATCCCAATCACTGACTATAACTTCCAAATATATTTTATCTTCCCTAATAAATCTTGAATAATTTCCAGTACCCATTCCTTAAGTTCCTTTCCCTTTAACAGGTAGGATAGAAGGTGCAAGTGTCTTATTTTTCCTTCATTACCCTACATTATCTTAGTTTTTATTGGTGCAGAATCAAAAATAGTTTTTGGATGTGTGTCTAAGCTGTCAACTAAATACACATTCCCATGAAATTTAATTTCTATTTAGTCTTGCCCAGTTACTGTACCTTGGGGAGTAGTAATTCATTTCTCTCCAAGTTCCTACTACTGAATTCAGATTTTCATACCAAATATTTTCATAAATTTCTTCAGAAATCTACCCTGTTGTATTATATTGTCCCTTATAGGTCCCCCTCATACATCCTCACTATTGCAAATTACATTTCTTTCTCCACCTATAAATAATGATTATTTCCCCCAAAAATGTCTTAAGCTCCATAATAGCAGTTTTCAGTGGAATATAAATACATGCCATAGTAATCCTCCTCCCTTGCCAGTAGTCCCTTACTACCATAAATTTAACTTTTTTGTCCCTGTCCTCCCTTCCCCATCTATCACTGTTGGAGCCCTTTTTGCAATGAATATAGTTGCTCCCCTTTTCCTCTGTCACTGATATTCTGTTGAATATCCATTCTGAAATTTTTTCTTTGTCAAATTCACATGCTCATTTCTTTCCAAATGTACCTTCTGCAAAATTTCTATTCACAATCTGCATTTCTTGAAATAATTCAATGCTCTTTCCTTTTTATCTATACCTTTTAAGGCCATTCACATTCCAGGATAATATGTACAGCATATCCATCACAATGAAAAACTATTGTTCCCACCTGTTATACATTACAGTTTTTTATGCCTATTTGCATTTTTTGTGTTACATGCATATACTGATGTTTATCAGGTTGATCTTTTATACAGTTGCTTCTTCTCATCACTATTTGAATCTATATCACATTTTCAAGATGTTTTGTGTTGATGAAAACTGTCAAACAAAAACACAAAACACCTTCATTCCCTGATAACTTGGAACAAGCACATAAAACCATATGCACATTCAAAACATGAAGTTTAGCCCTCCAGAAGAAAACAGTTGCCCCAAACTGATGGCTGCACCTGCAGGCGTTATCTAACCTGAACTTAAATTTTTCATGCTAAAGTGCATTTTACACCCTGTGCTCCCACTTACACTGAGTGCTGTTTGTTTTATTTTTTCTTATCTTTCTTCCCCACCCAGATATGAAAAACATATTTTCTGCTTTCAGAAAACATTAACTTTTAGCCCTAAGAAAAAAGTGCACTGGCAATCTGTAAATAAAACTGTGTTGTACACTGTTCTATTAAATACATTAAAGTATTAAGGCTGCTGGGGAAGTTGTTACCTCTTATTCATTTCTCATAATTTCAAACTTATTTTTTTCTCTGAACTGCTTGCCATTGTATATTTAAATTTTGCATCTCCGTCAGCAAAGAATACTCAGGAATTCTCACGATTAAGTGTTTGCACCTACAAACAGCTTGTCTCCATGAAAATGTACTCAGCAGTGAGTCTTTATAAATTGCACCGAGAAAAGAATGCACAGCTGCACTCAGCTGTGGACATCTCAACTCCACTGAACATTTGCCAGTGGAAAACAAGTAAGCTAATATCTTTGCAGTTGTAAGAAGCTTAGCATTTTCATAGTTTATCATTTTGTTTTATTTTTAAAGCCTACATGGTTACAAAACACCTGATGTGAAGTTGTTCTATCTTGCCATTCATTCCTATC
Organism: Protopterus annectens; assembly: GCF_019279795.1. NCBI lineage: Eukaryota > Metazoa > Chordata > Ceratodontiformes > Protopteridae > Protopterus > Protopterus annectens. The sequence continues at coordinate 1,444,577,738 of NC_056744.1, read as the reverse complement.
GGCTCTGACTCAGCCAGCTGCAAAAGCTTGAGGTGTTCAACCAGCTCGAGGCCAATGTTGCACCTTGATCTTCCCTCAGATCTCGTTTGCTGCTGCAACTTGATCAGATGTTCACCAGCTCTGGCCAGTGAAAGTTATTGCTTTTTTCTCTTAAAAAACTTGTTAGATAGCTTAAATTAGGTAGTTTATTAATAAGCTTCCTTTGTTTATAGAAGTTAACCTTTCCATAAGTGTATTCCTGGTAATTTGCTAGTTACTTAGATAGCTTAAATAACTTAGATAAGTGGCCGCTTTTTAGGTATTTAGTTTTCCCTATCTGCTATTTCTTCTTACATAGTTGTGTGGTATTTGTTAGAGCTGTTTTTTATTTATAGGGCATAGTGTATTTCTGGTAATTTGCTAGTTATTTAGATAGTAATAACTTAGATAAGTGGCTGCGTTTTAGGCTGTTAGTTCTCCTTATCTTATATTTCTTCTTACATAGTTGTGTAGTGTTACTGAGAGTCCTTTTTACTTACAGGGCAGGTGTTTTGATATTTACTTAATTATATAATTTACATAACTTAGCTTAATTGTCTAGAGATCTTGCATTATAGGAGTTAGTGTGCTGCACTGATACCTCTATGTCTCTCTCTCTCTATATATATATATATATATATATATATATATAAATATAACATATATATATATATATATATATATATATATATATATGTGTGTGTGTGTGTGTGTGTGTATGTATATGTATCTAATCTATCTGTCTCTCTCTCAAGATATATATATATATATCTCCATATATATATCCTCTACTCATAGCTTAGAGATAGCACAGTTTTTAGTGTTCTTTCTTATACAGAGGTTTTCTCTGTTGTTCTGATAGGAAGTCTCATCAAGAGAAAAAGAAATCCAAGTCTAGATTTAAAAAATACCCAAGATGTGGGCAAAAGATGTCCATCACTGATGGACATACTGACTGTGTCTATTGTTTAGGTGAGGTGCACCTACAAGAAAGCTGTTCAGTGTGCCACTCTTTTATTGCTATAGTGTTGCACAAGAGAAAAAGAAAACTTATGGATAGAGGTCTTTTAAAATCCTCTTTCCAGGAGGCACTGGATAAGCATGACAAACACTCTAAGATGTCTTCTAGTTCTTCGGAGCCAAGGAAAAGCCCATTGACTCCAAAAACTGGATCGAGTGAAGCTTCAACATTGGCTCCACAGCCAACAGAGCCGACTGTTGTTTTGGTTAGGAGCCGGTCCCCGACATTGGAGCTGGTTTCTCCTACATTGAAACCCCCCCATCTTATAGTCGGTGGCTTCAGCCACACATTCTTCTCGGGCCTCAAGTAGACTCTCTGATTTGGATGTGGACTGTGTGGTGAAGAGACTTTTGCAGATACCAGCGCTTGCCAAAATTTATCTGCATCGACCCATGGGACTTCGGAGCTGACACAAGTTCCCCTACCATCTTCTGATCCACCTCCGATCTGCCTCAAAGTTTTTGAGCTGGAGAGCTAGGAACTGATGATAGTGGAGCCCTTGTGGCCGACACCTACCTTAGGTCTCTCGGCCCCGATTGCCCTGATATTTTTGGTGCCGACCGTGGGATCTCTGAGTCGGGTCCAGGGAGGATAGTCGGACTGACTTTGCCTCTTGGGGCTTTAGCTCAAGTGAGCTCAGCTCCAACTTCGGGCTCAGAGCCCTCTATTCTGGTGCCGGGAGAGTCCCTTCTATCCTCGGATATGGGGGATTTCTCACATTGGGACCGAGGGGCCTTCGAGGCCATGAGGAGGGTATTGTCCATGCCGACAACCACTCCGTCAGTACCAGCAGTTCCCTCCCTTAAAGCACCGGTGTCTACTGCTACAACACATGCTCCATTAAAGTGTAGAGACCCTGAGCCTCAGAGATCAGTTCTTTGGGAAGCCCTATCAGCGCTCCTGAGAGGAGGCCCGACTGTCCATCTCTGGAGGCAGTCGGGGGACGCCTTTCCTTGTATCCAGACGCCTGGCTAAAAATAACAAAAGACTGCTGGGTGCAAAGCATCATATCTGCCCTTCTTGTGAAAAAAATCCCAGATGTTCCACCCAGTCACAGGGAACTAGCAGCCATAGAGGTCCAAAGGTTGCTGGAAAAAGAGTCATCCAACCAGTTCCAGCAGACCAGAGGGGGTCTGGAACTTACTCAAGGTTCTTTTTAGTTTCAAAGAAAACAGGGGACTGGAGACCTATTCTAGACCTCAGCAGACTGAACAAGTCGGTAAAAAAGACTGAATGGTCACGCTACAATCACTACTCCCCTTTCTGGGGAAAGACAATTGGATTTGCTCGATAGATCTCCAGGATGCGTACTACCACATAAAAATGGACCAACCATCCAGGGATCATCTACACTTCCGGCTGGGAGCCAGTTATTATCAGTTTTGCGCTCTGCCCTTTGGTCTCACTACAGCCCCCAGAGTGTTCACCAAATGCATGGCAGTAGTCACAGCTCAACTGAGACGTTTGCGATTCCAGGTGTTTCCATACCTAGACAACTGGCTCCTCACTGCCACCACTAGGCATCAACTCATACTCGCAAGGGACACGACTTTAAATCTCTGCAATCAATTGGGGATTACCATAAACTCAGAAAAATCTGCCTTGACGCCATCGCAACAGACCGTTTTTTATAGGAGCAAAACTAGATACAGTCTCAATGACCTTAAGTCTTCCCCCAGAAAGAGTTTGTCTTTTACGAAAACAAATCCTAGACCTGCTTCCAAAGACAAAAGTCCCAGTTGCAATGGTACTCAAAATTGCTAGGAACAACCTCTGGGTCGGATGCATATGCAAGTACTATAGTTGCTCCTGTTCTCTCAATGATCCTTTCAGGAACTTCCATTGTCACACCAAATCATGGTAATGAATATGTGCAAGAAGGTCCTTCAGTGGTGGCTGACATCTCAACAAATAACTGTAGGCCGTCCATTTGTTTTACCCACTCCTATAGCCACGATGACCACGGACGCTTCCTTGATAGGGTGGGGGGGCATTATCAGGGAAGAACAGCCCAAGGCACGTGGAAGATGCACGAGGCTCATCTGCATATCAGTGTCCTGGAGATGAGAGTGGTACTCCTAACATTGCAGTCCTTCCAAGACTCTCCCCGTCTGGGAACAATTGCAGTTCAGACAGACAATATGTCAGTGGTCTGGTACATAAACAAACAAGGAGGAACCAAATCTTATTCGCTGTGTCGAGAGGCCCTGAGAGTATGGCAGTGGGCAACTTCCACTCAGCGCTTTCTGATAGCAACGCACATCCCGGCGAAATCCAGTGTGATAGCAGACAAGCTAAGCAGGTCAATTCTCTTGCCTCACGAGTGGTCCCTAAAGGAACAAGTAGCGGAAAGGATCTTCCGCAGATAGGGCCAGCCTTGCTGCAATCTCTTTGCAACCCCAACGAACACGAAATGCAGCAGCTACTTCACCCTAATCTCCCCGCCGGGGGCTGGCCCAAGGGATGCACTGGTGCACAATTGGCCCCTGGGTCTCCTTTATGCCTTTCCTCCTTTCCGTCTGATACCCAACGTATTACAGAAAGCAAAAACCCTGGGAAGGACCATAATCTTAATAGCCCCTTACTGGCCTCGTCAAATTTGGTTTCCCTTCCTTCAGCCTCATCTTTTGGAAGGCCCTTGGATCCTGGACCCGGTTCTGGATCTTCTGACCCATTCATCGGGGGCTCTTCATCCTTCCCTTCATTCCCTCAAACTGACAGCTTGGCTGCTCCAATTCCAAACATAGCCAGGATTCACAACCTCTCAGCCGAGGCGCAACATATTTTAACATCCTCTCATAAATCATCTTCCAGAAAGCTATATCTTGCAAATGGAAGCGATTTTCTATATGGGCCTTTCAGAATAATATTGAATCATAAATAGCTTCAAATTCATCCATTCTGGAGTTTCTGACTAAACTTTTCAGTGAAGGGGCCACTGCAGCTACCATTGAGTTCAATTAGCAGCAATCTCGAACTTTCATCTTGGTGTCCAGGTTTCTGATGTCATGTCACATCAATTCTCTAAAGCCTTTCTCAAGGGTACTATTCACTTGAGACCACCAGTCAAAACTCCAGCCCTGCCATGGAATCTAAATTTTGTTCTTTCCCGAATTATATTACCCCCTTTCGAACCAGCCTCATTGTGTGATTTGATATAACTCGCATGGAAGACTATATTTTTAATAGCTATCACTTCGGCTTGGAGGATTTCTGAGTTACAGGCCTTGACCATCAAACCTCCTTATCTGATTTTCCATAATGACAGAGTCTCGCTCAGAACTAATCCATAATTTTTACCCAAAGTTTGTTCAGAGACAAATCTCAGCCAATCTATTGAAATGCCCATTTTCTTCCTTAAATACACAAATAAGATGGAACACATGCTGCACAAACTTGATGTTCGCAGGAATCTCAGATTTTATTTGGACAGGACCAAACAGTTCAGAAAAACAGAACAGCTCTTTGTCTCTTTTTTGGAATCAAAAAAAGGTGCTCCAGTGACAAAAGTCACCTTGTCAAGATGGTTATCAGATTGTATTTCTTTCACTTACAGTTCAGTGCATGCTCCATTACAACAAAAAATAAAGGCCCATTCTACTACAGCTGTATCTACCTCATTAGCCTTCTTTGCTAAGTTACCATTAGATAACTATTTGTGCAGCAGCTACCTGGTCAAAGCCTCATACCTTCATCACTCATTACAAAGTAGACAAGGCCTCCAGGGACAGGGCTTCCTTTGGTTCTACTGTTCTGAAGAACATTCTCCTGTGAGACACCAGAGAAAGATGGTGCTTGGGACACTACCCATCAGTAAGAATGAACTGCAAGATAGAACAACTTCACATAAAGAAGTTATGTACTCACCATAACATTCCATGCGAGTTGTTCATCTCGCCTTCATTCCTACGTCCCACCCTTCAACCCCCATCCAGTCTAGTTTGGGTCCAAGACTTCTTTTATTTATGGTGTATTGTCTCTTATCCAGTTCTTAGGGTGGCATATTAATAGTCATAGGTAGCTAGTTGGCAGCAAACATGATCTGAGGGAAGATCAAGGTGCATCATTGGATAGGGAGATGGCCTCGAGCTGGTTGAAGTCCTCGAGCTTTTGCAGTTGGCCGAGTCGGAGCCGAGGAGTGGCTCCGAACCCATCAGTAAGAATGAAAGCGAGCTGAGCAACTCACATGGAATGTTATGGTAAGTACATAACTTATTTTTCACAGCTTAAGACTTGAAAATAAAAAAAAGATAATATATCCTGATTCTATATATAATATAATCAGTGCAGTTTTACAACACATCCCCACCTCAGCTGCCCAAGATCACTGCATATGAGCAATAAGCTTGCTTTTGTCTAGTCTTTTCTGTCTTGTTATACTGTAAAACCTATGTTTGTTACAACTAAAAAGTACTTGTTTACTTTAGTAACTTTGACATATACAGGTCACTGAAAAGACTCCCTCCCCATTTAAAATACCCCTGAATATATACTGCACAACACTATTTTACTGTATATAACATGCAGTATATATCATGAATGTTTTATACACATAATAAGAAAAAAATTGTTGTACTTGAGAGTTGGTTTCCCCCTTTTAGTGCCCTTCAAAAATTTAATGATATAAAGTGTGGTTGGTGCTTTATAGTCCACCCACAAGTTTAACAGCAAAGTCAGCAAACGTCCAGTGTTTTTCAGCCACTTTTTTACAAAACCATATTTTACAAATGTGATAAGATGCTTTATAGTTTTTCATTATTCACTAATTTCAGAATTACTTGCCTTCTTCCTGTTTATCTCCATCTCCCAATACCAGACTGTGGTTCAAGTCCATTGTATTACCGATTCTTCTAGTCAACTGTTGTGCTTTTTTCTGTCTCTCATGCATTTTCCTTTGGAACATTGGAAGAAGTTTCACTATCAAACTCTCTGTATGAACTATACCCTCAGAAGAATGAATAGTAGTCTCCTTCTGCTTGCTGACTCCCTTTTTGTTGGATAAACTCTATTTCATCCTCCTGCATCAAAAATGGCTTTGATCCTCCACGAAAAAAACAAACACTTTTATTCATAAAATTAATAGCCTGTTCCTTCTAGTTTCTGTGGTACAGTAGAAAATCTCAGGCTTTCTCTGTGTGCTGTGTCTTCTAACCCGGGTTCTTCTTGAAAAACCTCATATTCAAACAGCTTTTTTTTCATGTCGTCCTCTGATTTTTGCAGTTTTTATCAGTTCATCGGAATGGCTAGTTATTGCTTCTGCTATTTTTTTCCAACTTTTTGTTGTTTGAATTGATATATTCCTTCAATGTTTCATTTATTTAAATCATCTATGAATACATTTGATTTATTTTTTCCTCTAAATTACTAGAAGCCTTCTCTAGAACCAAAGCTGAAGCCTGAACTGCATTTTGCTAAGCAGCTGCAGAATCTTTGCCAGACATTGTGTTCTGCTCAACCTTTCTCATTGATTTTCATTCAGGTTTTCCAAATTTCTTCTTTGCTGGCATCCAGGCAGTGTATTTAATAACCAGTAACTGAATTTTACTAAGAAAACAAAATTTCAATGGCACTACTTTTCCTCAGTTTCTGTTGTGCTGTTGATCAGTGTGCAAATATCTTGGAAGCCAAGACCAACTCATTTTGTCCCACTATTGAGGAAGTCTTGCATCTTTTGCTTGAATGCCCTGTTTTCCTCACAATCACAGCCCTGCTATGGAGGCTTGGCTGAGATCATGAAGACTACCCAATCTTTAAACTGAAGTCTGATTGCCATAAGTTAGTCTAATGTCATCCCTCACTGCCTTCATTAGACTGTATCTCACCACAATTCCCACAAAATTTCTACTTTCTCCTCCTCTCCCCCAAAGAGGTAGTCTCTGGATCCTGGCCAAAAGACTTTGCTACACTGGTCTTTAACCTTGTCTCCTGGATACACAGAATATCCAGAGTTCCCCTTACTGTCATGTCATCCACTTCCAAACTGGGCCAAGTCAGAGAACTTGTATTAGACGTAGCAATTCTTAGTGCATTTTTGTCAGGTTTATTGGCTTTTATGTCCACTTTTCACTCAGAGGTATCCCAGGAGAGCCATTGTGTAGAGCAGAGAGATAATGCCCTAAGTTGCAGGAAACCAGATTTTGAATAGCTGCTTGGAGGTCTGTAGGAGCTGGCAGGGGAGGATGGGAGTGACCGATCAGTACCTGCTTACTTCTCCTGGGGGGGGGGGGATAGTTTTAGCTCACCCCATGGATGGTGGCTAGTGGAAGCAATAGGTGTTTATCCCGGTGGATCTTGAGCAGATGTTACCATGTGCAAGTTGTACTGTGAGCCAAGGGAAATCCTTAGAGAGCATCTGTAGAGGAGCTTGAAATACCCACCACATGAGGTGGGGGGACAAGAGGGTAAGCTGATCCACAGAAACAGCAAAACTGAAACTGACCCACTGTCTATCTGACTCTCACCGCAAGCAGATGAGCTCATGTTGGATTGCCAGGGAGGAAAGAATGGTCTATAGAGCTTTTTTTCTGCTAAGTAAACCCTATAAGGGTTGCAACTGTGGAATGAATGAATGAGCTGATTGGGTGGATGTAGACGAGCCACTGGGCTCTGACCTACAGGGATTGGGTGGGGGGGTATAGCAGTCAGACCGTGGCTGTTGCTTACTGACTCAAGGCTGATTGGCTTTATGATGGCCATGCATTAGTCTATAAGGACAAGTAGTTCTTTCCAACCATTAGGCTGGGTCCCCATTGTAGAAGTAGGCTAGGTCCTCAACCCACTTAGCACCAGCCAATAGCAAGGCCTTCTCTTAGAAATATTACTCAGTGACCATGTCATCTAGAATCAATTTCTATAGCACAGAGCAGCTATCCCTAATGTGACTCACACTGTATTATTTTACCTAGAAGATAATACACACCCCACAGCTGATACCCAAAATAATTGGTTCTCAGCACTTATTCTTCTATAGGCACCTGCTCCCCATTACTCTGTACATTTTTGGGTGAAATCTGACGGTGGCAGACCTCTCAAGTAAACTAGGAGAGCTGAAATTAAACCCTGTATTTCCATCCTTGACATAGCAACACATAGCATGTTTTAGGAGCAACCCCACATAGAATAAGGAGAATAAGCAGGCTCCACTGAGAACGTGACCAGATCTCAGGACCAACCCCTGGACTTTATCTGAACAGCACAAAACATTAGGTTGAGTGCACAAAATAGTTGTCTACTTAAGCAGCATCAGTAAATTCCCATGGGACCAACCAATTCATCCTCAAATCTTGGTGAGAGTACCTTCACGAGGTGGACCCTGTTTTTCACAAAATCTCCCCAAGACGACATTGTTATATAGGCTGTATTTTATATAGCACACATCATGGACAGAAGTAGGTTAAAAAATAAAAAAAGATAGCAGGGTGCACAAGACCAGGATAAAAAGGTGCCCAATCCTGGTAGGTGTACTTGTGCCAGGACTGGAAAAAGTGTCAGTGTATAATCTTCAAGACACAGAAACATTCCTGCAGTGGGGCTAGGCCAGGCCCAGGGTGTGAGGATGGCCCCCCTGTTGTAGAAGGAAGTAGCAGTCCACAAAAATTACAAAAAATGATAAGCCAAAAAAACAGCCATAAAAAACGATAGCATAGACTGTTGGGGATGGGAAAGAAAGAAATTATGTATTGTTACTATTATGCAAGAAGCCCAGAATTTCCAGACAGAAAATATGCAAAACGATTGAGAGAAATTAGAGGAAGGAAAATAATTCCACAAAACAAAACTGTCAGAAGCTTCAAATAAAAATGTCTGTTTCATTAATGCAACACATTTATGAAAAACATTATATAGATCAAGAAACCTTGACCCATTTGAAAAAGGAAGCACCTGAGGAAGTGTGAAAATTTAAAGAACAAAATCTAGAGACTTTTTTGGAAGGTATAAAAAAGAAATATGGACATGGGAAAGAAAGAGCGATCTGATGTGGTATAATATTTATGCAAAGGAGAAAGTAAAATTAATCAACACAAAAAGGCAGCCCCAAAGATATTCAAAGAGAAATATAGGCAAAGGCATCCAGATATGGAAAATTTCACAATAGAAAAATAAGATTACAAAGTGGGAACGTAGAACAGAAGATTAGTTAAGCTGAAGTTAAAAAAATAGAAGTTGACGTTATGGAATACTTGCAAAGTAAAGGATTTAGTGTAGAACATCTAACACAGGTAAAATCACAGGGTCTATATCATATGAGTGAATAGGAAAAAACGCGAATGCTCATAATCTCGTAAGTGCCGGACCTCAAAGTGCTTTTTCTGAGATCACGGTACAGTGAAGAATGGAATATTTGCCCTTTCCTCTCTGTAGTGCGATCTCAGAGTTGGAATATATATTTAGCATGGGGTGTGGGGGCACAACCCCCCACAATAGCAAGTTCGAAGTCCGGTACTTTCGAGTTTGTGAGCGTTTGCGGTTTTTCCTATTCGCTCATATGATATAGACCCACATCACAGCATGATGGAATGAGTCCCCAAAGTAAGGAGAAACAGGAGGATCAGGAGACATCTGAAGAAGAAATATGGACATGGGAAAGAAAAAGAGATTTAATATGGTGTAATATTTATGCAAATGAGAAAGCACAAGTAATCAATACAAAAAGAGCAGCACCAAAGATATTTGAAATACAGGCAAAGGCATCCAAACATGGAAAATTTTACAATACAAAAAATAAGAGAACAAAGAAGAAAAGTAGAAAAGAGGATTAGTAATGGAGACGTTAAAGAAATCGAAACTGAGGTTATGGAGTACCTGCGAAGTGAAGGATTTATTGTAGAAAAATTTAACTTGGGAAACACCACAGCAGGATAGAGCAAGGGATCCCCAAATTAAGGAGAAACCAGTGCAGCAAGAACATCTGATCAGTTTCCATGTGATGATGCTTTGGAGCCTTCCATAGGAAACCAGTACAAACATTCAGTTGGAGTTCCACACCAAGGGGAGGAACAGGAACCTGTGGCAACTCTGATTCATGTCAATGTTGTGGAGTGATAGGCCAGTGGGTTCCCATATGAAAGAACAATAGATGACAGGATGAAACTGAAGAGAATGTGACCCAGGAAGATGCTTTGGAACTTTCTGTAGAGTGCCCAAAGGAAATGGAGAACAAAGAATGTGCCCTCAGTTAAGAAAATGGTCTAAGAGAAGAGTTGCTTGATTTTAATAGAGGTGGACAGACACATTATGATCAATAAAAGAAACGGAATACAGAAAGTCAATAAAATCCAAAAAGATGTTTGATAAAATGAATGAACACATTAACTAGGAATGAACACAGTAACTAGGACTGTCAATAGAGATTAATGCGATATAACAAAAATGAACAGGATATATTACTGTGCAGCTAAGTTAATAACAGATAAAGTCTTACCACAAAAACACAGGGTGGTAAGGGAAAGGAATGGGAGAAATTGAATGCCATCATGGAAGTATTGAATAGAGAAAACTATAAAACAATTAAGACAATGTGTCACTGTTAGATGAGTATAGAAGAGGGAACAGATCAACAAAAATACAGAGAAAGATAGATGTGATAAAAGCAATGTGCAGTATCAGAACAGATCAGGATCTATCATGTACTATCAGAAATAATAAACTGAAAATAGCACAGGCAGAAAAAAAACTTAGAAGATATGGAGATACATATAAAAGAAAAGTACAAAATAAAGCAATTTATTGATGACCCAAAAAAGTTTTATAGAGCATTAGAAAACAAGGCAAAAGGAATTGAAACACCACCAAAAAAGAAGAAATAGATATATTTTGGAGAAATATCTGTGAAGATCCTGTGGAACATAACAAAGATGCTAAATGGATAGAGAAAGTAAAAGAAAGAATAAGAAGTTGAAATGTACAGTATATGAAATGGGATTATGTAATGGCCAGCGAGACTGAAACAAAGTTAAGAAAAGCTTCAAATTGGAAAACCCCATGCCCAGATAATAGTACCTAACTTCTGGTTAAAAGCATTAACCTCTTTACATGAAGATTTAACCATGAGTAAGAACTTTTTATATGTGCACCCCAAACAAAACATCAGCCTGGTTAACAACAGGAAAAACAATACTCATACTTAAGAGTGAACCTGCAAGCTATCCTAAAAACTATAGACCAATAACTTGCCTTTTGGCATATAAACTATACACTGGAATTGATGCCGACAGAGTATATAGTCATTTAGAAGAAAACTCGGTCATGACAGTACAACAAAAGGGTAATAAAAGAGTCCTATGGAACAAAGGATAATTTATTTGTTGTTAAATAAAGTCATAATGGAGAACCGCTATATGGAAAATCTCCCATGTCATACCTCTCCATAAAGGAGGCACTTCCACTGAACTGTCAAACTTTAGACCCATAGCTATTCTGTCATCTCTAGCTAAAATTATGGAGAAGTATGTGCACATACAGCTCATGCAATACCTCACACAGAAGAAGCTGTTGTCCAACTTTCAGCATGGCTTTAAGCAACACCACAGTACTACTTCTGCCCTCCTGTCTTTCTCTAACATCATTAACCACAACCGCAATAATAACAAACTATCCTCAGCACTCTTTCTAGATCTGTCCAAGGCTTTTGACATGGTTGACCACAAAATGCTTATAAATACCTTGAAGGCCTTCTCCCTAAACAACCATGTACTCCAATGGTTTCATTCCTACCTGCAGGGCAGGCAACAGGCAGTCCTATGGCAGGACAAGCTATCATTTCGCCTACCCATCACATTAGGAGTCCCCCAGGGCTCAATACTAGGACCCCTCTCCATCTTTATCAATGACCTTCATTCAGTCATCCCAGATGCTACCTGCATTGAGTATGCGGATGACTCCACCTTGATTTGTTCTGACACCTCACCAGCTACTCTATTCACATTAACCCAAAATACCTTCAATACTGTGGAAAAATGTCTCTCCAATCAACATCTCATCCTAAACCCCAACAAAACTAAGCTGCTCTTCTTCTCCCCCACACGCAGGACTCCCCTGCCATCCTTCAGCATAACCGCTAACAATGGCACTGTTATCTCCCCGGAAGCCCAAACTAAACTACTGGGTGTAATAGTTGATAACAGCCTGAAGTTTGATGCGCATATCAATCAAACTATCAAAACCATTAATAAAAAACATGGCTCTTTTTACAGAATCAAACCTTTCCTTACCCCACTTGCCAGAACTGCAATTGCCCGTTCCCATCTACTATCAGCTCTTCTCTATGCCTCACCTCTATTCTCCAACTTAAACAAAACAGATATTAATAAACTGTCATCCTGCTATAACCACATTGCCAGATTTGCTACTGGCACAGCCTACCGGACACACCACTGTCACAACCTAAATCACCTAAGATGGCTTGAACTGCCTAGCCTACTGCAGTTCAACCAGCAAATAGTGGCACAAAAATTCCTTTACCAACCAGAAAATACACCTGCACTAAAAAATATTATCAGCCCCTACACAAGCACCCGGCCACTGCAATCATCCACTAGACTCCTAGTTCAAACATACAAATCCAAATACTCAGCTGGGGACTCTGTTTGCCAACTCTGTTGGAAAAACATGGAACAGACTCCCAGCTGACTTGACCCTAAACCCTCACTAACTCATTTAAAAAAAAAACAAACTCAAGAAATGCTTCAAAACTCATTGGTTATGTCCTTGCACTAACTCCGACTAGTGACCTCTCTATTACTTGGGTGCCTTACCTTCAACTACTTCTAACTTTTTTCTATCACACCATTTCAGGAAGGTTCAAATTGCACAACTGCTGCAGAATGTGTGTCTTAAACCTGAATGTAATGTTATGTATGTATAACTTTGAAAATAATGTTATGTTTTGTAAAGTGTTTTATAGTAAATTAGTACTATATGTACCAAATGCTGGTATTGCTTATGACTGTAATCTACTTGAAACTAGCATTTACTAAATGTTCAATGTGTATTATTATCTTGGAGCTTTTCTCCCCGGGCCTCTGCTGAAAATGGACATATATCCAGTCGGACTATCGCGGTCAACAAATGTAAAATAAAAATAAATAAATTAACTATAAAAAGGAGAAGAATCTAAGTATGGCATGGCTAGACTACAGAAAAGCATTTGCCAGTATCCCACATTTGTGGATAAAAGAGTGCTTAAAAATGTATAAGATATACCCTACACTGATCGGTTAAATTACTGCGGCCATGAAATAGTGGCAAACCACTTTGCAGTTAAGCCATGATAAAGGACAAATTACTATTCTGGGAATAACGATTCAAAGGGGGGTATTCCAGGGTGACACTCTGTCACTGCTGCTCTTTTGTGTTGCATACTGGTTGGCATACTGGTTAAGGTGTTCACCTTACAGGCACAAGGTGCAAGGTTTGATTTTCACATGGGGCCCTTAACCTATTAAGTTGCCTACTTAACAGATTAGGTCATGGTTACAATTTGGCTCCCAGAAAACAGCTAAATGTAAAGACTTCTTATCTTCTTTTTATAGATGATTTAAAACTGCATCGTTCATCAGATGGGGAACTGAAAGCACAACTGCAAGTTGTCAAAACTTTTTCAGATGATGTAAGAATGTCATTTAGTCTTGATAAATGTGCAAAAGCAACCTTTAAAGTAGGAAACCTGCAGCACCAAGAAAACATCAGTTTGGGACAGGAATGTGATATAAAAGAATTTGAGCAATAGGGCATGTATAAATATTTGGGAATTGATGAAGGATCAACAATAAAACATGAACAAATGTGAATAAAACTCCGTAAGGAATATTTTAGAAGACTAAAATTAATACTGTAAACAGTGTTGACATCTAGGAACAAAATCCAAGCTGTAAACCGGTTTGCTCTTCCTGTTCTAACTTACAGTTTTGGAGTGATTGACTGGCCTTAAAAGGTATTAGATCAGTTGGACAGAAAAACAAGAAAAATGCTTCATGCTTATCAATTGGTTTATAAACATAAGTGTATACCAAGATTATATATTTCCTGTTCTAAAGGGCGTATGGGCCTCCTTGGAATTCATTATGTGTACAGAGCTGCAGTTATAGGACTGCATACATATCAGCTAACCTCACAAGATCCAGACATAGTGAAAGTTTTAAAACATGAGGAGAGTAAGTCTAAGATGACTTCCCTGCTTAGTTTAACAGAAACATCTTTGTGTCAAATGGGAATGGAAATCAAACCAGAAGTAAATAAAAATCAGGCAGCAATTGAATGTGCCAGAAAACAAAAGAAATAATATAAGGTGAAGAATCAGACAAGAAGGCAAGAAATGTGGAAAATGTATAAATATAGCTGTCAGTACAGAAATCTCTTGAAACAATGTCATGTTGATCAGGACCGAAAGCAGACATGGTTAAGGAGAGCTAATTTTAAACCAAAAAATGAAAGGTTAATATTGGCAGTCCAGGATAGTAGACTACATACACGTTGGTTTACAAAGTCTGTTGAACATATGAGAGAAACAGACAAATGCAGGTTTTTGAAGTAGCTGAGAAGCATTGGAAACATGAGCCACAAAACATTATAGGAAATTATGAAGTTTACAGTAAACTTTCATTTAACTGTAACTCAAGCAACCAGCAAAAAATATTGAAGAAATATACTACAATGTTCACGTGTTGCAGTTTCTGTTTTCCTCCCGCAGAGACATACCTTACGATTTTAGAGTTTTTTGAGTTTTAAAAAGGAAGATAGGAATAAATTCCCTCACTCCCTAACCTGAGCACAAGTCAAACCAAACAAATAGTATAGTGTGCAGTATTAGTCAGGTCTGTTTTTAATAGTAACTCTCAAGCAACCAGAAACTACAGATGTTATGTGGTCCTATCTCGCCTACATTCATTACTGACGGGTTCTCGGCTCCGACTCGCAGACTGTTTTTTTCTAGCACGAAGTCTCTAATTGGCTGGGCTAACCCGGTATCCCAGGATGCACCTCGCCCCAACCCCCAGATCTCATTTGCCGCTCGTTGAGTTAGGACGTGGTCTCGCGCTTGGCTGTGGCTAAGTACACTTTTACTAAACTTTCTAAAGTTTTGTACTTCTCCTTTATATAAAAAAAGCTATTTTCATAGCTGTATTGTGTTTTGTGTGTGTTTGAGCCTGTTCGGTTTAGTTTTTGGAGAGTTTTTGGAGAGTGTGTGTGGTTTCCCTTGTATTTGGCGGGCTAGGCCCGTTTAATTTAGAGTGACCTAGTCCTCTCCGTCGTAAATCGTTCTGTAGTCTGTTATGTCGGTTCTTCTTCCCTAGGGAACATTTAAGTTAGAGTTCCTGTATCCAGTAGTGTTTCCCGCCTTCCTACTGTTAGTTGTTGAGTGTTTGGTTTTTGTCTGACATGTCGAAGGAGCAGAAGAAGCATAAACCCTCCGGGTTTAAAAAATGCTCTAAATGTGCTTATAAAATGTCGATTACAGATGGGCAAGCCATCTGTGTTTATTGCCTTGGTGCGATTCACCTACAAGAGTCATGCAGTGTCTGCCATTCCTTCAGCTCTAGGATGCTGCAGGAAAGGAAAAATAAAATGATTTTGAAGGGCCTAGTTAAGCCCTCCTTTGAAGAGGATCTAGAGTCTGCTTCTTCTACTGGCAAATCTAAATCTACCAGAACTAAGAAAAGATCTCCGGCTCCATCTAGTTCTTCGGAGCTCCCGGAGAAGATTTTGAAAGTAGTTACTACCTCCTCGGTTCCTTTGGCTTCGGAGCCGCAGGGCAAGCAATCTGTTTTGGATACTGCCTCCTCGGCTCCATTGTCCTCGGGGCCGCAGGAGGTATCTGTGGTACTGGAGTCGACCTTGGCTCCGATCTTTTTGGAGCCAATTCGGAGCCGGTCACCCAGTGTTAGGCAGGAGTCCATAGGTAGGAGATCCCCATCTCCTTCAGTTTCCTCCAAATCCTCGAGGTTGTCTGATTTGGATGTGGATAGGGTGGTCCAGAGGCTCCTTCAGTCGCCGGTGTTAGCCAAATTGTTTTCGGCTCCAACCCAGTCTGCTCCAGAGCCTGCCCCCTTGTCGATACCGATGATTCCTCCTCCGAGCACGTCTGTGTCATCGGAGCCGGAGTGCACGGCGCCGAGTGATGTTCTTGCACCGGCTCCGATACCCCTGGCGGGTTTATCGGAGCCGACATCGGCTCCAACCATTTCGGTTCCGTCATCTGGTTTCAGCACTCGGGTTTCCTCGGTTGGGCCCGAGGGGGATGCATTGGGACTTTTGTCGGCTCCGAGCCTCCCTCTCGGGGTTTCGGGTAGGGGGACCCCGACCCCGGTTGTGGTCTCGGAGACGGGTCAGTCCTCTGATTCGGGAGGGACCCGCCTTCAAGGCCATGAGGAGCGCACTGGCCAGGTCGTCAGTGACATCACTTGAATCGGTCACTCCATCCCCATACACCCCGGCTAGAGCCTCCGATGCCCCCCTATCTATGGACAGCGGAGCTCGAAGGCCTGAGGACACCCCCATGAGTGGTCCCCAACTTTCTGAGGGCCCCTCAGAGTCCGTGCCTGAGGAGCCTCCCAGGAAGAAGTTGTGCAAGAGGAAGCACATAGACTCCCAAGACGAGTCCATCACCTCCGATACCGACCTCGAGGATGCAGAGGGGTCCCCTAAGTCATTCTCCTATGATGTCTCTTTCTCCGACATCCTGGAGATATTGAGGCAGAGAGGTGACTGGCCTTCCAAGTCTCCCTCTGAGGAGGAGTCTGTATTCCTCAAGGCCTTCGGAGCTCAACCTTCCACCTCCTGGGTGTCTCCACCCTTCGATGAACTCTTGGACCTGATTTGTCAAAGGGTGTGGGAGCACCCTGATTCCGTGGAACTGGTGCCCAGTCCGAATAAGTTCCTGTCTGCTCCCCCAGGGAAAGAGTTCTTGACAAAAGGGGTCCCCGTAGATACCATGGTGGTGGCGTCAGCCACTCAGCAGGAAGTTGCAGAGGCTTCTTCTTCTGTCCATCCTCCTAACAAGGAGTCCAGGAGTATGGATCGGTATGGGAAGTGCACCCTGTCTTCAGCGACCTTTACACTGCGGTCGCTGAATTACCTTTGTCACTTTACTCGGCTCCAGAGAGATCTCCTCAAAGAGTTGGGAGATACCTTGATGGGTAACATGCCTGAGGCGGTAGCGCAGACTGTTAACACCCAGTTGTCTACCCTTGGTTCCACTGTCAACTCGTCCATGAGGCTCATATCTTATGCAGCCGAGGGGGCGAGTAGGGCAGCTAGTTCAGGTTTGGCTCTTAGGAGGCAAGCCTGGATGCGCCTATGTCACTTCGCGGAGGCCTTCAAGTCTTCCTTCACTGACGCCCCCTTCGATGGGTCCTCTCTTTTTGGACACAAAGTGAAAGACACTCTCACCAGATGTGAGCAGGAGGGCAAGACCTTATCTGCCGTAGGGGCCCATTTTTCTCTTCCCTCTAGGCCTTATCCCAAGGCTCAGAGAGGAGGGAAGATGTGGTTCAAAAAGTCATGAAAGTCTTTCCCCGCCACTCATGGTGAGCCCCTCTCCAGAGGCAGAGGAGGGGGGAATTACTCTGGAAGACGTTGTCCTAGGGGCAGAGGAGGCCCCCGTAATTTGGGAGACCGCGGCTCCTTTCGCGGATCTTCCTATCAGCATCCCTGAGGGATTCCTATACTGTGCTATTCAGGAGCCAGTTGGGGGCCATTTTTCGAGGCATCCTCAAGCCTGGGAAAGCATCACCTAGGATCAATGGGTGCTTCGGATAATTACCGGAGGTTACACCATTCCCTTTACTTCACCCCATCCCCCAATCAGAAAAATCCCGGGCGTTCCACCCAGTCAAAAGGATCAAGCAGCACCAGAGATATCAAAGCTGCTAGAAAAAGGAGTCATCCAACCGGTCCCCTCAGACCAGATCGGACCAGGAACTTACTCAAGACTCTTTTTGGTGCCGAAAAAAACAGGGGACCAGAGACCCATTCTGGATCTCAGCCGATTGAATCACTACGTCCTGAAGTCCAAATTCCGAATGGTCACTCTTCAGTCCATCTTCCCATTGCTGGGAGAGGGAGTATGGATGTGCTCCATCGACCTCAAGGAAGCCTATTACCACATCAAGATGAACAAGGCATCCAGGAATCATTTACGCTTCCGGCTGGGAGCCAGTCATTTCCAGTTTCATGCCCTGCCCTTTGGTCTCACCACAGCCCCCAGGGTGTTTACCAAGTGTTTGGCAGTGGTGACAGCTCACCTGAGATGTCTAGGATTCCAGGTGTTTCCTTACCTGGACGATTGGCTCCTTACCGCCCCCACCAGGCATCTCCTCATTCGATTACTGGTAAACTCTTTATCACACTGCAGAATTTATATAACAACACACGAATCACTAAAAACGCTAATATTTAATAAGAAGCTTTCGGGTTATCCACCCTTCATCAGCATATAAAAACAGTGAGCTTTTTCAAGTGTTAAATAGAGGTTCAATTAGAATCACATGATACAGTCAGCCTACCAAATCCTGTTCATTTAGTAACAATTAAAACAATTAAAACTTAATAATGACTAGTTACTACTTGCATTATATATAAGAAAACATATATATAAATACCATAAGATGTCAAGGTATAATAAAATACAAAACTATATACAAAAATATATACAAAAACAGACTCGTATACAAACGTAGAAAGGTCATAAAATTTCCATCAAATGTTATCTCTCTGTCTTTTTACCAATATCGGTTTTAGACTCTACTCATTCGAGCCAGGGAGGCTACCATAACCCTTTGCTAAAGGCTAGGAATTACATTAAACTGGGAAAAATCTGCCTTGCTGCCCTCACAGTGTGTTGTATTTATAGGCGCAGAGCTAGACTCTGTCCAAATGAGGGCCTTTCTACCTCTAGAAAGGATAAGAGTGCTGCAATTTCAAATTCAAGCTTTGTTGCCCCTCAAGAAGGTCCAAGCCAGATTAGTTCTTCAGCTATTGGGATCCATGGTGGCTACCATCATGCTAGTGCCCTTAGCCAGGCTACACATGCGGATCCTCCAGTGGCTCCTTTCAGTCCAGTGGTCCTTTCAAAAATTCCCTCTCTCTCATCCAGTTCTCCTCATGGAACAATGCAGACAGGATCTCCGTTGGTGGCTATGTTCCTCCAACCTGGACAAGGGGAGGAATCTAGTTCCTTTGTCTCCTGCTGCCACAGCGACCACGGACGCTTCCCAGATAGGGTGGGGGGGGGGCATTATCTGGGCAGAACGGTCCAAGGCACATGGCAGGATCACGAGGTACACTTACACATCAATGTCCTAGAGATGAGAGCGGTGCTATTAGAGTTGCAAGCACTCCAGAGCTCTCTTCCCCGGGGAACGATTACAATTCACTCGGACAGCATGTTGGTTGTGTGGTACCTGAACAAGCAAGGAGGAACCAAGTCTTATCCCCTTTGCAGAGAAGCCATGAGAGTGTGGCATTGGGCAGTGTCTTCCCAACGGTTTCTAGTGGCAATGCACATTCCGGGAAAGTCCAATGTGATAGCAGACAGGCTAAGCAGAGCTATTCTGATGCCTTACAAGTGGTCTCTGAACAACCGAGTTGCGACTCAGATCTTCAGCAGGTGGGGTCAGCCTTGCTGCGATCTCTTTGCCAGTCCTCTCAATGCCAAATGCAGCAACTACTTCCCCCTGATCCCCCCACGGGGGGAGTCACCCAGGGACGCACTAGTCCACGGTTGGCCTCCCGGTCTGCTCTATGCCTTTCCTCCGTTTCTTCTGTTACCAGAAGTGATTCAGAAAGCCATATACTTGGGAAGCAAGATGATTCTAATTGCCCCACACTGGCCACACCAAGTCTGGTTCCCCTTTCTTCAGCAGTACACAGTGGACGGTCCTTGGACTCTGGATCCAGTGGCAGACCTATTGACTCACATGTCGGGACAGTCCCACCCCTCCCTACAGTTCCTCAGGTTGACAGCCTGGCTGCTCCACTTCCATCATTAGTTAGACTACATTCCCTTTCACCTGAGGTGGTGCATATCATATCGTCGTCTCACAAGTCCTCCACCAGAAGAATTTACTCCAACAAATGGAAGAGATTTTCCATCTGGGCTCAGGCCCAAGGTCTGGACCCTTTCACAGCCCCTATATTGGCGGTCTTAGACTTTGTAGCTATGCTCTTCTGACAGGGCTCCGCTCCCTCGACCATTAAGGTGCAGCTGGCGGCCATTTCTAACTTCGATGTATCCTACGAGCCCGTTCTTATGGGCCATAAACTTTGTAAGGCTTTTTTGAAAGGAGCCTGGTTACTTTGCCCTCCTGTGTCAGAACCCGTCATGCAATGGGATTTAAATCTGGTGTTGCAAGCCATCACTTCTCCGCCCTTTGAGCCAGCTGCTAATTGCGAACTAAAATTCTTATCTTGGAAGACGGCATTCTTGGTTGCCATCACTTCGGCTACAAGAGTATCAGAACTTCAAGCGTTGTCCATTATACCCCCGTATTTGATCTTCCATAAGGACAGAGTATCCTTGAGACTTAATCCGTCCTTCCTTCCTAAGGTGTCTTCCACGTTTAGCCTCCACCAATCCATTGAGTTACTGGTGTTTTTTCCAAACTTCTCCAACAAAGCAGAGTTCAAATTTCATCAATTGGATGTGCATAGACAACTGAGATTCTATTTACACAGGACGAAACATGTAAGGAAATCGGATCGATTGTTTGTGTCCTTCTCAGAGAATAGAACGGATGACCCTGTTTCCAAGTGCACAATTTCTAAGTGGATTAAGGATTGCATTTCCTTTATTTATTCATCAGCAGGAAGAAATTTACCATTCCCAGTTAAAGCTCATTCCACCAGGGCAGTCTCGACTTCGATAGCGTATCATGCCATGCTTTCCTTCGACGACATTTGTGCAGCGGCCACCTGGGCTTCTCATCATACCTTTATCTCTCATTACAAGTTGGACGTGACGTCTGGAGGCCGGGCTTCCTTTGGTTCCACGGTTCTCAGGAGTATTTTCCTATGAGCCTCCCGGGTTAGAGGTGCTAGGGATGCTGTCCCATCAGTAATGAATGTAGGCGAGATAGGACCACATAGCATCAGTTAGTTATGTACTCACCATAATGATCGATGTATGTGGTCCATCTCGCCTACATTCTTACGTACCCTCCCACCTGCCCCCTTCCTGAAGGATTTGGAGGAAAATTGCTCTGAGACCCTTCAAAATTGGTTATTTGTTCCTTTTTCCTGATTGACGATATTCCTCTTAGTGAGATTTGTGTATGTGGAGTGATTGCGATGTATGCAAACAAGATCTGAGGGTTGGGGCGAGGTGCATCCTGGGATGCCGGGTTAGCCCAGCCAATTAGAGACTTTGTGCTAGAAAAAAATAGTTGGCCGAGTCGGAGCCGAGAACCCGTCAGTAATGAATGTAGGCGAGATGGACCACATACATCGATCGTTATGGTGAGTACATAACTAACTGTTATCTGGCATCTACCAATCCCCATGGGTGCCAGTTAACTGAGAGTTTACTATATATCGCATGGGATCACCCATTACCAACAGTTCAAAAAATAGATGCAAGAAAACCAGCTATAGTAGTCCATAAAAAGAAAAAAGTAGCTTTGATCATTGAAATTGCTACACCAGGTGACTACAGTGTCTTGCATACAGAGAGAGACACAGAGTCATAGAATACCAGTTTTTGCAGACAGAAATAGGGGTAATGTGGAAGAAGGATACCCGGACAGTTCCAGTAGTAGCAGGAGCAATGGGTCTTGCAAAAAAGAACTTACAGTTGTATTTGGATATGTTACTGATACATTTAACTCCATATAAATTGTAGAAGGAGCCAGTTCTGGGGAGATTGCGGGTGCTGTGAGGAACACTTCTGGCTAACATCAAAGATTGATTTAGAGTTCATGAAATTAGTATTGTTTCATATTTTGGTCCATAGAAACCCAAAAGTCTTGGAGGAATTAAACCCAGAGATAGACCGACCGTTTTGGAAAGCTTTTTTTCCCCTCTCTTTCTCTTTTCCTCCATATTCACAGACAAGTCTGTGGATGTATAGATTTGCAGTACTGTGTGATGACAGTAAAGCAAGAAGGTGTAATGTCATAAAGAACATACCTCTAGCTGTCTAGATTTTGCAAAATGCCCAGATTTTTGCCTTTTATTTTTCAACTATTCCTCATAAAATTTGTGGTTTTCTGGCAAATCATTGAGCATAGATTTCATATCCTTCAGAAAATATATAATAATGTAAAATAGGTCATTTTAGTAACTTTCTAAGTTTATAGGAGCAATATTTAAAATCTAGCCCTGTTTTGGACCTTTGTCCTCCCATTATTTTTGGCTTTGTCCAGATTTCTTGCGCTAAGCGGTTGAGGTATGATCAGGAATGTTTTAAAAGTAGATGAGGCATTTGATAAGAAACAGTAGGAAAAGGAAAGAGAATTTCTCTTGCTCAAATTTTAAGAAGATTTTGGACTCCAATTTTAATATACCCTTTCTCTTTCCCCTCTTATACTTTGCTTGACTGGCCAGCATTGAAAATGTAATTGCTAAATGGCATTACCTATAACAGAAACATCTGAAGTTGTCCTTTTCATTCTTCCTCAACATATGGGTTATGGATCCTTCCTTGGATCTGACTTGGCCACATTCCGCAGAGTTTGGATTCAACACTCGAGCCCCTCCTTCTGCCCTAGTTCACCCCCAAAATCTCTGATCTCGTTTGCCACCATCTTGCACGGACATGGATCCTCTCTCAGAGCATTTTTCAAACTATTATCAAGTGTTTTTGTAAATGCTTTTTTCTCTAGAACCTCTTTTTCTTTACTTATAACTTTAAATATATCGATTTAGTTCCTCCATCTTTGCTTTTGTTTTGTTTTTTTTTTCGTTAGCACTTCTACCTTGGTAAGGTAATCTTTTACGTACCATCATTGGTACTTTTCTTTTTTTTTTTTCCTTTTCTCTTTCCTTTCCTACCTGGAGATTAACAGAGTATTTTTCAGTACCATTGTTGGTAGTTGTTAATGTTAAGATTTATATAAACTTTTTTTTTTCTTTTCTTATCTGTTTTTTTTATAGAACTATGGTTGAGAAGCCTACAAGTTTTAAAAACTGCAGTTCCTGTGAGCACAACATTCTGAATTCAGATGTCCACAGGGAATGCATTTATTGTTTAGGGACAGCACAGCTTGGTACAAACTGTACCATTTGTGCTGGGTTTAACTTGAGGGCTTCTTTAGTGTATACCTTATTTTCGCCGCTTTTGTCTTACGACTTCTTCAGAACTAAAAACATTTGATATTAATAACTTCATTCAATCTTGTTGTTTGTGCATTGGATGTTCTAGTTTTTATGTAGGAATGTCTACTAGATCATTATATGAAAGGATGAGGGAGCATTATTATAGTATCAAAAATAGAGATCAAAACACTTTATATAGGCACACAGTCGAGTGCAAGACATATAAAAATTTTCTTTTTTCAGTCTAAGAAATAGTTACGTTAGATGCAAGGGGAGGTGATTTTAAGAATTTTTAGAGCCAAGAGAAACCTGGTGACAGATGCGACTTCAGGCAGATAAAACACCAGGACTGAATGAAGTTATTAATATCAAATGTTTTTTGAAATGTAGGAAGTTGTATGTAAATAAGTAATGTTTTTTTATAGGCTTAAGATTTTAAATTTTACTGTGGCACTTTAAATGGAAATTGGTTAATAGTTTGATGTAATGAAGTGTTAATGAGTTTGTATATATAAGTATGGACGTTTTTAAATGCTGTTTTTAGTTCTGAAGAAGTTGTAAGATGAAAGCGCTGAAAATGAAGTTATTATACTGTTTGAAGTGTTCCTGTGGTTAACTTGAGAGCTGTCGCAGACAGGAGGAATAAGTTAGTCTGTAAAAGGTTGTTACCTCCTTCCTCTTCTGGGGCTCAAACTCCCCAGCAAATCTTTGTAGGCTCAGTTGGAGCATAGAAAACGGTCTACACCTCACCGTCCTCAGAGGTTCCACAGAAAATATGCATATTGTCGTTTCCAAAGAGAAAAACATTGGATCCTAAGACCTCGGATCCGATTGTTATTTCAGACAGTCCACCTGCACAATCTGCAGATCCAAAACCATTGGATCCAACTTCTGGCATGTCTCATACTCCAAGAACTTGTTCACCTGAGTGTATCAACCCTACTTTTCCTCGGCTCCATTATCCCTTCATGCAAACTCCAAGGAAACACTGTAGACCTCAGTCCACTACCTCATCTGTCAGGCCCTCCAGGAGTCTTTCTGAAGCTGAAGTGGATATGATGATGCAAAAGTTCCTCAGAGCTCAGATCCAGATGGGGATTATGCTGTCTCCATCTCCCATCAGATCCTGACCCTGCTTTCCACATCCCATACAGTTGCATCTCTTTCTCTAATCCATACTTCCGTTTTGGAGCCCCCGGATCCTGGAGTTCTGAGAATACCAGTGTTGGAGATGAAGAGATTACATCTTCGACTTCAACAGTTTCCCTGACCAGTTCTGCTCCTGCTCCCTCTGATTGGGACAAGTCTTGGAGCTGAGGCATTGGATCCATCGGGCCAGGATCTACTTTGATGATATTGGAGCCATCTTTGCCTCTTGGTGCCTTGGTGCTAGATAGTTTGCTTCTAACTCCCTCCTTGAGGCACGGATTTGGACAAGGTCATGGCTTGTCTGCTTTGGAAGTCTTGGCTCTGGTGTGGCTAGCCACAGCTTCTCCGGGTCCCTTGGCCTTCGAGGTTGTGAAGATGGTGTCCCATCATTCTAGAGATTCAGTCTCTTATACATCCTCAGAGCCTACACTTTTCCCCCCTTTGGTTCAAAGCTCTAATCCCATCAGACCTACTTCACAGGGTCAGCCAGTACCAACTAGCATCCAGACAGCTCCCACAGAGAAACTACCCCTCTCTTTGGATACCTCCCCAGACCATACCACTATGGTTCACTGAAAGAGAACATGTAAAAGGAGGCACCTAACTTCCCCCTTAGAGTCTCTCTCTCTGAAGGATACCCCAGATCACCACCTGATAACTTCTCATTTGTAGATGGTTTGGAGATCCTTAAGCAGAAAGGTGGTTGGCCCTCAGATAATCTTTCCCCTGAGAAGTTAGTATTTCTGGAAGCTTTTGGTGCTGGCCCAGATATCTACATCTTGGGTGGCTTCCCCGGCCGATGGGCTTATTGACCTAGTCTCTTGCCGGGCATGGAAGGAGCTGGATTTTGTTGAATCAATCCCACATTGCCCAGATAAAATTTTAGCTCCCCCAAAAGACAAACCCCAGTGGACCAAAGGAGTCCCTGTTGATGCAATGGTTGTGGCAGCAGTCACTAAGAAGGAGCCAGAAGAACAGAGCTTCTCTGTCCATTCCTCTTACAGAGTCTGGGGCATTAGACAGGTTTGGAAAGTCTGTTTTTGCTTCAGCGACCTTTTTCCAGAGGTCCCTGAATTATTTGACGCACTCTACAAGACTGCAGAGGGATTTTGACCAAGAAACTCTCAAAATTTCTCCAAGAGTCCATGTCTGCAGAGGGTTATAAAAGATCATCCTTACAGGCGTCTGCTCTAATATCTATTTCCAACATTCCCATGAGGTTGATTTCTCATGCAGCAGAGGGGTACCTCATGTGTGGTCAGTTCAGGCATTACCATTTGGAGACATGCGTAGATGCAGTTATGTAGTTTGCGGAGCCTTTCAAGTCGTGTTTTATCAATGCCTCTTTTCATGGAACATCCTTGTTTGGCCCTTCTGTAAAAGAAATGCTTTCCTGCAGTGAGCATGAAGGAAATATCCCAGGGAGCTTTGTAGTATTCATTCAGATCTGCTCAGCATTAGTGCAGAATGGCACAAAATGCACTGAACCGACCGATATCGCCAACATCCTAGCAGACAGGTCAGCGCAAACTTCACCCCCCTCTCACCCCCAAAAGGGCCCATAACCATACCAGAAGAATGTAGTGTCCCTGAAATCACAGACACTCAGGATAAAACAGCCCTCTCCAAAGCCAAAAACACAGCATCAATTGGACTGGATGGTGTTCCAGGCCGCGTCCTACATGAGCTCAAAGACTAACTAACCCCTCACCTAAACACACTGTTCAAACTCAGCCTCTCCACAGGCTACGTGCCCATAGAGTGGCACACAGCAACAGTTATTCCACTCCACAAAGGTGGAGCCACATTAGACCCCCGGGAACTATCGCCCTATAAGCCTGACTAGCTTGGTCTGCAAGGCTATGGATCACATCATCATGGAACTCATTAACAGAGACATTGGGAACCTCCAAACACTGGACCCTACCCACTTCGGTTTTGTTAAGGGCAGATCATGCCTCCTAAACCTGGTGGACTTCTTTGAGACAATTACCAAGGCTATAGACGAGGGAAAGGTGGAACACACAGCCTACCTAGACCTTGCAAAGACCTTCAACACCATTCCCCATTCTGGTATTATAGACAAGCTCACCAGCCTGAACATAAAACCCTATGTCACAAGTTGGGTTGCCAACTGGCTCACGGACAGAACCCGCATGGTGAGAGTTGCGGGAGCTAGGTCCAGCTCTAAACCAGTTACAAGTGGGGTTCCCCAGGGCTCAGTCCTAGGACCCCTCCTGTTCGGCATATACTTCTCAGAGGTACAGGCAAGCACAGGAGGACTATGGCTGACCAACTTCGCAGACGACTGCAAACTAGTGGCTATAATTGACTCTCCGGCTGACACAGACATCCTCCAAAAGGGTCTCACTGAGACAGATACCTGGTGTCAAAATCATGGCCTCAAGCTAAATGCTATAAAGTGCATAGTCATTCCCTTTGGAAAAAACAAAGTACCCATAAACTACCACATAGGTGGTAGTCCCCTAAATACGGAAGATGTAATAAGGGATCTGGGGACCCAAGTAGATAGTAATCTCACCTTTGATAATCACATTGCCAAAGTGGTTAGAAAATCCTTTTACGTGGCCCACCTAATCACAAAAGGGTTCGCATCCAGATCAAAAGAGGTCATTGTGCCCCTCTACTCATCACTCATCAGACCCATCATAGAGTACAATGCCCTATTTGGGATGTACCTTACAAGACACCTGCAACAGCTGGAAAGACCACAGAAGTACCTCACCAAGAGGATCACTGGCCTCAAATAGATGCCCTATGCAGCTCGACTGAAGAAACTCCAGCTGTACTCGGTTGCATACTGCCTACTTAGAGGTGATCTTTGCCTGACATACAAGGCCATGTCCAACCCAGAATTGATGGGCATACCCACCTAAAGAAAACCTTATCCCCTTGAGCCACACGCTCTAGGGATCTAAACCTCACCACAA
The DNA here is from genome assembly GCF_019279795.1 of Protopterus annectens. Lineage (NCBI taxonomy): Eukaryota > Metazoa > Chordata > Ceratodontiformes > Protopteridae > Protopterus > Protopterus annectens. Next base: position 1,444,550,351 of record NC_056744.1, on the reverse strand, counting down.
CAAGAAATAGAACGTGCTGGAGGGATAGATTTCTGTCCCAGAGGCTTCCCATGCTTTGGAACAAGATTCCAATCTACATTAGGCATAGCTCCTCTCTAGCACTCTTCAAAAGAAACTTTGACGAGTGGTTGGGAAACAGAAAGTTTACCCCGGGGATCACTTCAGAGGCTCTGCTGGACAGAGGCACAGGGAACTAATCTAAGGGGGGGTGGCAAAAGTCAACACATTCTGGTTAGGCATATAAATGCCTTTGGGCAGATAGCCTAGTACCTACCTATGAACCTATGCAGCGACAACGTCTTCAGAGCTAGAGGAGGAACTACAAATGGAAGACATCATCTTTGCAGCAGAAGAGGCCAGCAAAACCAGGGTTTCTGACATTACTTTTTGGACAGACCTTTTCAGCGATACTGAAAGCTTGCCCAACTGCTTGCCTCTGGAGGCAGCCGTGGGATGTTTGTCCTTACACCCCAGACACCTGGGCTGCTATAACAAAAGATTCTTGCATGCTAAAAATAATATCCAGAGATTATTTCGTACCATTTTTTGAGATTTGCAAATCCAAACGAAGAAAGCTTCCCGACATCCCACCCAGTCAGAGAGAAGCTGCAGCTCAAGAGATTTAGAAGCTGCTGGGCAAAAGAGTCATCTAAGAGGTCCCCCTTGACCAGAGAGGATTCGGAACTTACTTGAGTTTTTTTTGAGTGCCAAAAAAAGGCAGGGAACCTGAGAACAATTTTGGATCTAAGCATTCTGAACCAGTATGTGAGAAAATCAAAGTTCTGAATGGTCACAGTTCAGTCCACGTTTACCTCTTTTATATAAGGACGATTGGATGTACTCAAATCAATCCACGTGTGCTGTCACATCAAAATAAACAGATGCTTCTGAAGATTCTTGCGCTTTCAGTCGGGAGCCATTCACAATCGGTTCAGAGCTCTGCCCTGTGGATTCCTCACAGCATTTAGGGTGTTTACCAAGTGTATGGCAGTGGTAGCAGCTCACCTGAGACTGTAAGGATTCTGAGTGTTTTCATACTTAGACAACTGGCTCCTCACTGCCACAACCAGGCATCTCCTGGAACAGTCCAGGGACTATTTGCTTCAAATTTGCCAAACACTAGGCATTACAGTCAGCATTTCCAAATCCAGTCTACTACCAGTACAGAGCCTGGAGTTCATTGGTGCTCATCTAAATACAATAAGTCAGATTGCTTCTCTACCTTCTAATTGTATAGTTAGAGTCAAATCCTAGGTTGAACAAATTCTTTCTCCTCCTGCTCCTGCCAGACTTATCCTTCAAGCTCTATTTTCCATGACAGCATCTATAGAATTAGTCTCATTAGCATGTTACTATGTGCGTGTTCTTCAGTGGACCCTAGCTGTTCAGTGGTCTATTCGACAGCTTCTATCCTTCCTAGTCAAACTTAGTATGGTATGTAGAAACCATCTTCTTTAGTGGATCCAGTCGGACGACGTTTATATAAGTTGCCCTTTTGTTCTGTCTCCCACATTGGCCATGGTGACCACAAACATCTCCCAATTGGGGGGGGGGTGGTATTTCTTGGGAAGGGTGGTCCAAGGCACATGGTCCCTCAAGAGGCCAGTTCACACATCAGTGTCCTAGAGATTAGAGCAGCCCTATTAGTGATGCAGGCATTTCAAGAAGTTCTCCCTGTAGGGACTATTGACATTCAAGCTGACAACATGTCTGTGGTCTGGTGTTTCAATAAACAAGGGGGAGCTTGATCTTACCCACACTGTTGAGAAGCTATGAGAGTATGGCAGTGGGCGATCTCCTCCTACTGCTTTCTAGTGGCAGAGCACATTCCGGGGAAATCTAGAGTCCTAAGGGACAAATTCAACAGGTCCATTCTGATACGTCATGAATGGTCTTTTAATCCTTCAGTGGCTGAGAAAATTTTCCATTGATGGGGCCTCCCTCATTGTGATCTTTGTGCTTCTCCCCACAACAACAAGTGCAGAAGGTTCTTTGCCTTGATACCTCCTCAGGGAAAGTCACCGAGAGATACTGTGGTCCACATTTGGCCCTCTGATCTCTTTTACGTGTATTCCTCCAGTACCCCTCATTCTAAAAGTCTTACAGAAAGCCAGTTGGTTGTACATCTCTGTTATCCTCATTGTCCCCTTTTGGCCTCTCCAGATGTGGTTCCCCTTTCTTTGATCTCATCTTTGTTATCATCCTTGGATGCTGGACCCCAGTTCAGATCTTCTGTCACATCCTTCTTGGGTAAAACATCCCAGTATCACAGCCCTGAAACTAACCCCATGGTTTCTCCAGTTCCATTAATAGCTAGACAGCCCCGGCTTTCTTCCCTGGTTCGTCATATACTTTTGTACTCACAGAAAGAGTCCACTAAGAGGATTTACAAGAGTAAATGCAAAAAAATTCTCTAGCTGGGCCCTGAGAAATGCATTGATCTTTTTACCACCCCTTTTCTTCTGTGTTAAGAGTTTTTAGGTAGTTTTTCCACAATCAAAGTACAGTTGGCAACCATATTAAATTTTCACTAAGTAGGCAATGCTTCTTGCTTGGTTGCTTCCAAGTTGTGCAAGACTTTCTAAAGGAAACCTTCTTGCTCAGACCTCCAGTGAAAGATCCATCACCTCCTTGGGATTTAACTGTAGTACTTCAAGGCTTAATTCAGCAATAATTTGAATCTTTGGCAAAAAAATGATTTAAAATTTCTGTATTGGAAAACAGCCTTTTGAGTGACTATTACATCTGCAAAAAGGATTTTCAAACTCCAGGCAGTTTCTTCGAAAGCCCCTTTTCATAAAGATAGTTGCATTATGAACCATTCCCTTTCCTACCAAAAGTGTCTTCAGAATCAAACATAAATCAAACCATTTATTTACAAGTCTTCTTTCCAAAATTTTTGAACAAAAGAGAATACACGCTACATATTTTAGATGTGCATAGACAGCTACATTTCTATTTACACAGAACAAAAGATTACAGAAAAATGGACCAGCTGTTTTTCTTTTCCAACTGGTAAGTTGAGATCTCTGTTTCTAAAGTCACATTGGCCAAATGGATAACTAATTGCATTCCATGAATATATTCCTAGCAAGGCCTCTCACTACCAAAACCTCCTAAGGCTCATTTAGCCAGATCCATGATCCAGATCCTCCTCTGCTTTCTGGTCTAGGACTTCCATTGATGGGATTTGTGCAGCAGTCACATTGTCTAATGCTTGTACCTTTATTATTCATTACATGATTTCCAGAAGCAGAGCTGCATATGATTCAGCAGTTCTCTGGAATATCCTTTCAAGAGGGCCAGTCATGATTTATGCAGCTGGGGACCCTGTCCCATATGCTGAGAAGGAATGAAAAGGACAACATCCGATATTAAAGTTATGTACTCACCACACCTATGCATCCGACTGGACACAGGTCCATTTTCAGCGGAGGCCCGGGGAGAAAAGCTCCATGATACAATACAATATTAGATGAAAACAGTACAAAGCAATTCTTAACATTTATAAGTAGTACAGAGGACCATTTACCTGGCATGTGATAACTAGAAGAATATACAGTCAGTACTCTAGTAGAATATACAAGTAGTACAAATAATACAAATATATATAAATAAAGTGTTTTTTTTTTTTTTTTGTTGGCCATTTTCATTCTTCCTCAACTTCCCTTCCTCCCTCCCACTTCCTGCTATCTTCTGAAGTGACCTGATGGACTTTTGGAACCTTTTATTCCAGGTTTGATCCCTGCTTTTATTTCTCTTCTCTCTTCCTGTTGTATATTAAGATCTTTAAGGCATCAAACTCAATCTGAGATATTGGGGGTGGAGCTTGAGAGTTGGATCCAAAGTCTGTGGAATGTGGCTAAGTCAGATCCAGCGATGGATCTGTAACATACATTGAGGAAGAATGAAAATAGACAACACAGATGCATAGTTATGCCGAGTACATAACTTTTAGTTTTCCCTTAGGGGTAAAAAACAGAAGAAAATTCATAACACACATTATATTGGTGTACATAACACTTTACAAGAGACTCCAAAAGACAAGTGTGCAAGCTGGTTATCATTATTGCCCAGTTTTATGGGTTGAAACCTAGATAAGTAAACCAGTATATGGTAATATAATGAGTAGGTAAAATACAGAAAAAATAATACAAATTTATTGTGTAATAAATTTAAAGAGACTCCAAAAGACAAGTG